>NW_020450683.1:3897891-3923129 GCF_003343035.1 Apteryx rowi | reverse complement strand
GGGAGGGGCACGTGTCGCAGGGTTGTTACCTCCTCCCACCATCCCTCTGCTCTCTTGCTGCATGGCAAGTGTTTAGCAGCATCTTGTGAGACTCTCATGCCGTGCTCACCCTCGTCTCCTTGTCTCCAGGTCAGGCCTTTGGATGGCACCTAGAAGACCAGCTTTGAAAACTTCCACTCGTCTCACAAAGTCCTCCCATGCGAAGAGCACGGCAGAAAGGCAGAGTACGACCACAAGGATTAGCAGGAGGAAGTGCCTGACCTGCTGGGAGACATTAAAGGAACTAGGTTTGTTCCATGTTGAGAAGGAAAGGCTAAGGGGGGGGCTGGCTTTATTGCTTTCTTTGACACCCACTCACACCCACTTACTCACACCCACTGGTTTGTTATAGAGAAGACAGAGTCAGAGATTTSTCAGGGGTACCCAGGAATGGGTTGAGAGGCAACAGAGAGAGGTTGCAGGAGGAGAAACGCACAAAGGAAGGAAATTCACGGGGAGGTCATTCAAACATTAGAAGAGGTTGCCAGGAGAGGCAGTGGAATGGCCATCCTTGGTGATACCCCACACTTGGCTGGACACGAACCTGAGGACCCGAATCCAAGGTGGCCCTGCTTTCTGAAGAGTATTCTCGTTTCACCCCATCAGGGAGCCTTCCTCTAACCCCTGCCTGCAAGCGACTCCTTGCTCGAAAGAGGATAACGCCTCAGAAATTGGCGGATAGAGCTAACAATGTTAAGGAAGAAATGAGGAAGAGTGCCTATAGAGAAGAGTCTCCTGTGAGGTGAGGGCCTTGGACAATACTGTACTTGTACATGGGCAGAGCTGTTTCCCTTGGACACAAAGTCTCCCTGAGCTCTGGAAGGTTATTACCGCTTGTCACAATGACCTGTCTTTTCCTGCTGCACGGCAAGCAAGTGCAGAGCAGGTTTCCGTGAGACTCTCCTGTCTGGTCCATCTTTATGTGCTTCTTCTTTCCAGGTCTGAGCTTGAGATGGCACCTAAAAGAGCAGGCTCCAAATCTACCATCCTCCACGCTACACCCGCCCAAGGTAGTAAGCCGCAGGAAGAAGGGAGCACGGCCACTAAGGTCCCTAGGGGACAGGCACACGTGATGTTCAAGGAGATGCTGGGAGATGTGGGTTTGTTCAGGCTTGGGAAGAGAGGGCCTTGGCGGTGCGGGGAGCATTATACTGCTGTCTTCAGCTACCCAGTGGGCAGTTTCTCCTGCTTCATCCTTTCAGGGAGTGCCRCAAAGCGCCTCCTTACCCTAAAGAGGCTTCGTCTTCACAAGCGGTCCCAAGCTCCTGTGCTGCCCACCCTCAAGGAAGAAGCAAGGGAGGCAGCCAACAGAGCAGTGCCTTCTGTCAGGTGAGACTCTTGGAGAAGTGGTGTGCGGTGGCYCTCTGTTTTTGTATTGTGTGAGGGAGATGTTTCCCCAGCACACAGAGTCCGTATTAACTCTGGAAGGCCTTTAGCACCTGTCACAAGTGGTGGGCATAGCTGCATTTTCTTGTTGGGTGGAAAGAATGTCACAGGTTGTCATGAGACTCCCATGTTGAGCTCCTTTTTCTGCTGTCTGTGCTTCCAGTGCACAGATCTCTTTGGGAAGTAAGTGCAAGTAACCATTCTAGGGGCTTAGGATCTTCTCCTCATTCCTTCTGCATTTAAAGGAACTTGATCCTTTTGACTCACGAGAGCCGTCTTCAGGATCTATAAGCACCTCATGACAAGGGGAGAAGTCAGAATGCTCTCTAGATAGCTTCTCAACAGGGCAGCTGCCTGAGCAATGACGCTGCTCCTATGCTTGTTCTCTCTTAAAGAGAGGGCCCAGGCCTGAGCTACCTGCACTATACTTGGGGAGTGTTGGGGCACATCTGAGTGGCACAGCTCGCGGTTTCGCCTTCCTCTTTCGGTTGATCATGCTCAGAAAACACTCCTGCAGAAGCACCTCCTGCTGCAGAAGCAGGCGCGCAGCTTGTGAGCGCAAGGGGGACAACAAACTCATCCCATACTCTCATGAACTCCTCTGCTTGTGTGCTTTCAGATTGCCACCATATCCCTGCGTCTCCCGAGGGCAGCAAACCCCTGAAGCCCAGCGCCAGGCAGCACACCCTGTTTGTGAAGGAGGTCCGACAGCAGGACAGGTACATTGTAAGGTTTGGTATGATTCTTGTGTCAGACCGGACACAGCTCTATGAACACACTTGAATGGGTATTGAGGAGTGAGCCCTTCCTACGTGTTCATTGTAACATGCGGTCACTTCTTTTGGCTCTTACCTTCAAAGATGCCAGTTGCTCCATATTTTCACAGAGTATTCTTCATGCCTATAGTCTCAGACAACACTTTAGAACACTTTCTTTGGGCATTGTTTATCCTAGACATGTTAACTGCGAGGCTTTTATGGGATAGAAAATGTGCAGTTTCCTTGTAGATCACTGATCGTTTAGATCTCTGGTCAAAGTAGAGGGGCCTCTCAGTTGTGCCTTGAGAGCAAAACACTGCTGACAGAAAGGCACAAAGAGAAGGGGCAGGAGGGAGAACGAGCACTAGCTACCCCTCTAAAAAGAAAAAAAGAAGAGAAAAAACAGAAAGAAAAAACGCTGAGACTAATACTGCGCGCTATCGCCTTTCTGTGGCCCTCCAGGAAATGTGCTTCCACTGCCTGCAGGAGGAGCAAAGAAACTTCTGGGCTTCTGTGGCTGCAGATATACGAAGGGAAGAAAAGGAAGAAAGAATGAGATGGCAAAAGAGGCGGAAAGCAATATAAAATGGAAGCGGCATTCAAAGAAAGAGCATGTTATCCTTTGTCCTTTCCCATTCAAGTGTTTCCTGCTTGCGAGAGATGAGTTAGACAGCTTTCCAGCTGAAGGGCATTGGTGTTACCTGATGCTCCCTGGAATGCCCAACCAGTGGCAACGAGGAATTCTCACTGGGGTACCTGGGACCTCTGGGACAGAACCTGGGCTAAGGGAGGACATCCTGGCCTTAGGGGCCATTAGCGTGCTTCCACGCTAAAGAGAAAGGTTTCTCYTGGAACTATGTCAAGGCCCCTACATATAACATCTATAAGCATAAATCTCTCCATATGCATGTACGCAGTTGAACATGTATAAATAAGGGAGAGAGACCTCATTTTATTATCTTTCTTATAGATATATATTATAGGCGTATCTATATAAGGGAGAGCACATATACAAAAGCATATATTTATCTACCTTTTATTTCTATAGGCAYATAAGCCCCCACTGTTATCCTCCATTGCCCTCAGAGCAATGTCTACCAGGCACCTCCAGGTGTACTCAGATCCCCACCATTTCCCTCCCTGTGTTTTCAATGCTTCAAGTGCTGCTGCTGCTGCTGCTGCTGGAGAATGAAATGCAGAGGTTTCCCTCTGCCACAGGCTCACTTCTCTGTCCAGCTGTCACTGTGCCACTTCAACAGGAGAGCAGGATCGCAACGGGGAGAGAGGAGAAGGCTGAAAACACGCGAGAAAAGGAGTTGAGAAGAGGCCTTTCTACAGGGCTCTGCCCGCCCTCTCCCCCCTCTCCTAATAGCTGCTGGGAGACATGTAAGGCTCAGTGTCATACTGGCTCTCATGTAGGTCTCCTCTCTTCAGCTGCTTCATATAAGTGACATCCTGTAGGATCGCACAGTTGGCTGCTCTCCCCCAGTGCTCGGGGGTGATGGGCAGGGGAGCTGCCTGCATGTGGGGGCTTGGCAAAAGGCCATCATGGCCTACGGTTTACAGAGAGTCGAATGTGATAGGCCAAGAATACCTGAGAGGCTGCTGTAGGTCTCTTCTGGGCGTGGTGTGAGAGAAAAACCAAGGACTAACATTCCCCAGCAGTCCTAGGASCCATCTCAATCCAGCCAGGTCTATTCACTGATTTGATGCCTTGCCCACTCTCTTTGACCACTCAGTGGATCTGCCATGATTTAATCCACTCCGGTCTCCCCTCACTGCTAGAAGAGGTGTTGGCATTGACAATGCAGGCCTCAGAGAGGTCCATTGCTTCTTCCAGCTGAGAGGAAGGACAGCATGACATGAGAACAGCTCAGCAGGAAGGAAGACAACTTTTCTGGCCAAGCACTTCCTCATGTTCAGATGGAAGCGTCTGTGTTTCAGTTTGTGCCCGTTGCCTCGCGTCCTGTCGCTCGGCACCACTGAAAAGAGTCTGGTCCCATCCTCTCGACACCCTCCCTTCAGATACTTGTACACGTTGATAAGATCTCCTCTCAGCCTTCTCTTCTCCAGGCTAAACAGGCCAAGCTCTCTCAGCCTTTCCTCATAAGAGAGATGCTCCAGTCCCCTAATCATCTTTGTAGCCCTTCACTGGACTTGCTCCAGTAGTGCCACATCCCTCTTGTACTGGGGAGCCCAGAACTGGACGCAGTACTCCAGATGTGGCCTCACCAGGGCTGAGTAGAGGGGGAGAATCACCTCCCTCGACCTGCTGGCAACACTCTTCCTGATGCACCCCAGGATACCATTGGCCTTCTTGGCCACAAGGGCACATTGCTGCCTCATGCTTAACTTGGTGTCCACCAGCACTCCCAGGTCCTTCTCGGCAGAGCTGCTTTCCAGCAGGTCAACCCCCAACCTGTACTGGTGCATGGGGTTATTACTCCCCAGGTGCAGGACCCTGCACTTCCCTTTGTTGAACTTCATGAGGTTCCTCTCTGCCCACCTCTCCAACCTGTCCAGGTCTCTCTGAATGGCAGCACAGCCCTCTGGCGTATCAGCCACTCCTCCCAGTTTTGTATCGTCAGCAAACTTGCTGAGGGTGCATGTGGGAGAATGGTTAAGCGAGAGAGGGCATGATCTCTTAGAAGTGAGCAATCCTGCCTTCATGATGAAGGGAGGATCCCACGGCTATGTGAACTGTCCTTGAGCATTCCTAGACCATTACAGAAGGGGAAGACAAGTAGCGGTAAACAAGTCAAGGAGGGGGCCGACAAGCCCCTCCACGTGAACAGCAACTTTGCACCAATCATGTATTCGCTTTAGGTGCGTGAACAGACTGTAAACCAATCATACAGCTATTGCTAGTGCATGCTTATTGCTTGTCTATATATACTCTGTGTAAGCTCTAATAAAGGGAGAACGACCATACTCATATTGAGACTCATCGTTACTCCGGGTCCGTCCCCCCACTCCGACAGGTGCACTCTGTCCCTTCATCCAGGTCATTGATGAAGAAGTTGAACAAGACTGGACCCAGTACTGACCCCTGGGGGACACCGCTAGCTACAGGCCTCCAACTAGACTCTGTGCCACTGATCACAACTCTCTGAGCTCTGCCATTCAGCCACTTCTCAATCCACCTCACTGTCCACTCATCTAACCCACACTTCCTGAGCTTCCCTATGAGGATGTTATGGGAGACAGTGTCGAAAGCCTTGCTGAAGTCAAGGGAGACAACATCCACTGCTCTCCCCTCATCTACCCAGCCAGTCATTCCATCAGAGAAGGCTCTCAGGTTGGTTAAGCATGATTTCCCCTTGGTGAAGCCATGCTGACTACTCCTGATCACCTTCTTTTCCTCCACATGCTTGGAGATGGCCTCCAGGATGAGCTGCTCCATCACCTTTCCAGGGATGGAGGTGAGGCTGACTGGCCTGTAGTTTCCTGGGTCCTTCCTTCTTGCCCTTTTTGAAGACTGGGGTGACATTGGCTTTCTTCCAGTCCTCAGGCACCTCTCCTGTTCTCCATGACCTTTCAAAGATGATGGAGAGTGGCYTAGCAATAAYRTCCGCCAGCTCCCTCAGCACTCGTGGGTGCATCCCATCAGGGCCCATGGATTTGTGGGTGTCAAGTTTGCTTAAATGATCTCTAACCCACTCCTCCTCGACCAAGGGGAAGTCTTCATTTCTCCAGACTTTCTCTCTTACTTACCTTTCTCTCTCACTTACCTTCTTGTGCCCCTGGCATCAGACTCTGGACCAGCCTACAAAATGTCAATAGAATCACAGAATATTTCAGGTTGGAAGGGAGCTCAGGAAGTCTCTAGTTCAACCTCCTGCTCAAAGCAGGGTCAGCTTTGAAGTCAGAACAGGTTGCTCAGAGTTTTATCCAGTCTTGTCTTGGAAAACTCCAAAGGCAAAGGCTGCACAACCTCGCTGGGGAACCAATTCCAGTGTGAAAAAGTTTGTCCATATCTCCATGGTCCCATATAATACCTTGTGCAAGAAAACTGGCCCAGCTTTTGGGAGGGGGAAGTGCCCATTCTGGGGGTGTGGGGGGAAACAGTCCAATGTTACACCATGCAGGGAGAAGATGAGATAAGCTCTGACTGGGACATGGCCTCACACAAAGTTCCCTAGGGGTATGCACCCGGCTCTGTGGAAGGCATGGCTTCATGTAATGCCCTCTGTTTTCTGTTCTCCTAACTGTACTCAAAGTTCACTGGTCAGCAGSAGGGAAGCTTCGCACAAAAGCAGAAGATGCGTGTGCCTGGCTTTCCTTTGCTGTGAGGGATGCAGCATGGGCGGAAAGTGTGTGTGAGCTAAGGGAACGGCACTCAGGAAGCATTCAGGCAGGCTTGTCATCTCACAAGAACTGACCTGCCAGGGTTCAGGAGAGAAAGCCTTGCACTGGAGGGGGAGTGCCTGTACCAGCCTCCATTTGCTACTTCACTGGCCCTTAGGGAGTGCAGCAACTCAGACCATGGCAATCTGGCAGGGGAGTTGCAAAACAGGGACTTGGCAGTTCGTGTGCCAGTTCCCCTGGCAGGGCACGTGCTGGGGGTCTGGGACACTGCTCAGACTGCTCTTGGCTGTTGATGCTTGTGGTTTGCCTAGCGGCTGGATATTCTGTTGAAGGCAGTGTGGGACTGATCAACAGCAGTGGTGACACGCCACATGGCACGGTCCCCAGCACCAGCTGCAGCAACTACCCTGGCACAGCAGAGGCCTTCACTTAGAGCTGCAAGGGGAGGATGCAGCTATCCACGTCTGGGGCTGCAGGAGAGCCTGGGGCCTCTCTGTGGTGCAGGTGGAGGCAGTGTCCTTTGCTGCAGGGGCTGGGTGCTGGTTGAGGAACTGTATTGCCAAGTTAGAGAGCTGCAGGAGGGGCTGAACAGGCTGTGCAGCATCAAGGCAGATGAAAAAGAAATTAGCAGGATCTTCTCTGAGGTCATGCTGAGATGAGAGCCTGAGCCCCTAAGAGCACAGAAAGAGAGGCAGCCACAGACTGTGGTTGATTGTGGGGCAAATGGAGACTCCCCTGATAGGGAAGGCTGGAGGCTTATGACTTCTGGAAGCAGAAGTATGCCTCCTTTCCCACGTACAGACCTGCAACTGCAGAATAGGTTCAGTCACCAGCAGGAGGCAAGAGGCTGGGAGCTCTGGGTAGGGAGCCATCTGTCACAGCCTTGCAGGCAAGAGTGGGCCTCATGTATAGCCCAGCCCTTAATACAGCAGGTGGCACTGGTGCATCCCACCAGTCAGCAATCACCTAGGATGTCTATGCCCTGAGGCACCACACTGCAGAGCTGTGTGGGAATGTAGTGGTAAGACATGAGATATCACTGCAGAAACTCTCACYTCTGATAGAACTATGTGGGAATATAGTGATAAGAAGTAGAAACAAAAGAATCATAAGGGAACAATGCAACCTGACTGGATAAAAAGACAATTTGGCTTGTGATTGGTTTAAACTGCTGCTACTGGGGGGAACAACGGGGAGCGATAAAAGATTAACACCATCCTAAATGGTGTGGACCCTGCTCCAGACAGCTGACCTGACCACAGGACCCCCACCTAGTGAGAAGCAGACACCCGCACCACAGTTCCTCTGTGATTGAGGGGCATCGAGGGACTGGAATTCATAAGACAGCAAGTTAGTTGCAAACCCAAAGTGCATGTGGAATAATATTTAGTGCCTGGCTATAGCAAATTAGGCTGAGAGATTGATCTAAGAGTGACAAAAGCCTATTACTTGTGGTCATGCTACACCTGGTGTCCTTGGTCTTTCATCGTCCCCCTTAAGTTAGTGAACATTCAAAAGAATCCTTAGTGCAACACCACACCATCTGAGCCAGCTGGGCCACACAGCATCACCAGAAGGAAGTGCTAAGAGGCAGTGGTGGGAGACACCCCCTTGGGGGGGATGGTGGCCCTCATCTCCCAACCTGACTTGCTCTCTGGGTATGCTTGCTGCTTGCTGAGGCCTCAGATATGGGGCACTGCACAAAGACTGCCAAGGCTTCTCCAGCCTTTTGACTATTATCCCCTGCTGCTCATCTCCACGGGCACCAAGGACACTGCCAGGAAGACCATATGTACACCAGGAGTGACTGTATGGTTCTGGGGGTGATGGCAAGGGCATGGGCCCAGGTGGTTTCTCCACAATTCTGCTGGTGAAGGGGAAAGGCTTGGAGAGGAGTGGACAGATCCTGTGGGTCAACAACCAGTTTTACATCTGGTGTTGACCACAGGGATTTGGCTTTCACAACCATGGGACCCTCTCAGAGGATCAAGGTCTGTTGGGGGAGATGGGATCCACCTGACTGAGGGGGGCAAAAGCATCTTTGCCAACAGGCTGGCCAAGCCACTGAGGAGAACTTTAAACTGGGAATGATGCAGCGGGGAGATTATGATCTACATTAAGTGAGACAGTGGTGCACAAGAGTGGAAAGCAAAGAGTGCAGGGTGACAGCAGTAAGAGACACCTCAGGAATGATAAAACTTTCCTTAAATGTATGTACACAAATGCATGCAGCCTGGGAAACAGGCAGGAGAAAATAGATCTGCATGTGATCACAGAACATTTTTGGTATAACTGAGACATGGTGGGACAACTCATGTGGCTGGAGTGCTGCAATGGACAGATGCATGGTTTTTCAGAAGGGACAGGCAGGGAAAACGAGAAAGGGGACTGCCCTCTTTGTGAATGAGCAGCTTGGATGTATGGAGATCTATGGGATGGGCTGCAGTCAGAGAGTTTGTGGGTAGGGGAGGCCAGTGAGGGTGATACTGTGGTGAGAGCATGTTACAGACCACCTGTTCTGGGTAAGGACGTAGGCAAAACCTTCAAACAACTTTAGGAAGTCCCTGAGTCACAGTCCCCAGTTCTCATGGTAGACCATAACCTTCCTGTCATCTGCTGGAAGGGCAATCCCTTGGGATGCAAGGAGTCAAGGAGATTTTTGGATGGTGTTGGAGATAAATTCATGGTACAGGTAACTCATGGGCCGACTGAGGTGATGCACAGCTGGATCTGCTGCTACTCACTAACAAGAAAGAATGCTTTGGGGGCATAATAATCAATGGCAATCTGGGCTGTAGAGACAATGAAATAGTGTGGCTCAAGACTCTGACAAGAATGAGAGAGAGTAGCAGAGTACAAACCCCGGAATTCAAGAGAGCAGATTTTGGCTTTTTAGTAGGATCCCATGGGAGGCAGCTCTGAAGGGCAAAGTAGTTCAGGAAAGCTGGCAAGTCTAAGGACAGCATCCTCCAAGCACAAGAATGATCCATCCCAATACTCAGAAAGAAAAGTAGACTTATTGGAAGACCAGCTTGGCTCATGATGGAGCTCCATAGCAAAAAGGCAGCATACAGGATATGGAAGCAAGGGCACAATACAAAGGAGGAATTTAGAAACATCGCCTGGGCATATAGGGATGCTCTTAGGAAAGCCAAAATTTCACTGGAGTTGAGAATTGCAAGGGACATGGAGGACAACATGAAGAGGCTCTACTGCCATGAGAGTAGTAGAAGACTGAACAAAGAAAATGTGGGCCTGTTGCTGAAGGAATAGGTGAGTTAGTGGCAGCAAACACAGATAAGGCTGAGGTACTCAATAACTTCTTTGCCTCAGTCTTCATCAACAAGGGTGTCCCTGGCATCTGTGATTAGTGAAAGAGTTCAAGAAGAACAACCAGTGTTGGATGAAGACTGAGTCAGGGATTAGTTGCAAGAACTCAACACATACATGGCTATGGGACCTGATGAGCTACATCCAAGGCTGCTGGGAGAACTCGCTAATGTCTTTGCAAAGCCACTTTTTTTCTTTGAAAGGTTGTGGAGRTTGGGAGAAGTCCCTGAAGATTGGATAAAGGCAAATGTTGCCCCCATCTCCAAGAAAGGGAAAAAGGTCAACCCAGGAAACTACAGGCTGGTCAGCTTGCATTTGATCCCTGGGAAAATCATGGACTGAGTCCTCCTGTGACACATTTCCAGCCACATGAAGCAGAATAAGGTATTAGGGTGTATATATAAGGTATATATAAGGGAATAAGGTAGTCAGTGTGCATTTATGTACCCAAGTTAGAACGTTACAGTCTACATGGGTGGACAGTCAGATGGGTAAAAAATTGATTGGCTGGTCAGGCTCAGAGGGTCAGGGTTAATGGGTTGTACTCTACCTGGAGCCTGGTAGCAAGTGGAGTACCGCAGCAGTCCATCCTGGGAACCTCTCCTGTTTAACATCTTTATCAATGACCTGGAAGAGGCAACATAGTGCTTGCTGATAAGTTTTGCAAATGACACCAGACGGGGTGGGAGGGAGGGGAGAGAGCAGCGGAGGAGGAACCAGTCAGTGTGACTGAGGGCAGGGCTTTCATTCAGAGAGACATAGACAAACTAGAGGAATGGGCCAACAGGAATCTTATGAAATTCAACAAGGGAAAATGCAAAGTCCTGCAGGGGGAGCAATAACCCCTTGCAACAGTACAGACTGGTGACAGAGTGGTTGGGGAGCTGAAAAGGCCCTGGGGATCTTGGCGAAAAGACAGCAACTAAACATGGGACAGCAGCATGCCCTGGCAGCAAAGAAGGCCAAAGGCATCCTGGGCTGCATGAATAGGAACACAGCCCGTAAATCAAGGGAAGTGACTATCCCCCTGCTACTCAGCACTGGTTAGATGGCATCAGTAATACCGCATCTRGTTTTAGTTCCCCAATACAAGAAGGGCATCAATAAACTGGAGTAAGTGGAGAGCCACCAGCCCTGAGAGAGAGCCTGAGGGAACTGGGCTTGTTCAGCCTGGAAAACAGATGGCTTCAGGGGGACCTAATAGCAGCCTTTGAGGCTACTTACAAGAAGACAGAGCTCCTCACAGCACTGTATGGTGAGAGGACGAGAGACAACAGGCATAACATGAAGCAAGAGAGGTTCTGACTGGATGTAAGGAAACTATTTTTCACCACTGAAACAGCCAAACATTGCAACAGATTGCCCAGAGAGACCATGCAGTCTCCATCCTTGGAGGTTTTCAGGACCAGACCGGATAAAGCCCTCAGTAATCGCGTCTGATCTCATAGCTGAATCTGCTCAGAGCAGGAGGTTGGAAGAGACACCTCCTGAGGTCTCTTCCAAAAGGACTTATCCTGTGATCCTATAATCCTGTGGCAGCAGATTGTTCATGGAGTTCAACAGCTATTCCTATCTTTCCCTGCCGTTCTTTCACTTCCCTGTTCCCCATCATGCATCCATTTTACCAGTGCTTCCTGCTCAGCCTCTTTGTCTTTGGTTATTACATAAAAGCCTCTTAGTTCTTCAAGTAGATATGCTCAAGTTTTACCAGTTATGTCTGAAGGTAATTGGAAATGTTTTGTGGCTACCTGGTGAAACATTTGAACAATGCCATCACTGCCCATGGTGTGAGTGTATAGAAGCTCCAGTAGTGTTTGTCCAGAACTATCCTTGTCCAAAAATCCTTGCCCAACTCTTCTTCTAGAGTAATATCCATGACTCATAGCAATCATGAACATTTGTGCATCTAGACCCCAAACTGTTCAACATTTCCAATGGTAGTGGCACTCTTAAATTTGCTAAAGCTGCCACTTCACTCATTTTTAATGGATGAAGTCTAAACACAAGTCTGCTCACCATATCCTTTTTATTTTCATTTTCCCCTGCACAGCCCACAAGACCTAGAAGGGTCTGGTTTCTGTGGGGACTCATGAACCATATTTGTTTCAGATTTTGTATTAACTGGCTCACTTTCTCACCTGTCTCTCACAGGGTTTCCCTGAATCCTCCAAGCTGGGGATAGAACTGTGCTTGCTTTCTGATCATCTTTTTTCAATTCACTGTGCTGTTTTTACGGGAATTGTTCTAAGTTTCAGCAAAGGTTTTATCTTTCCACTTAAAGTCTCARTCTCTGTGGTACTGCTGTCCTAATTCTCAGGAGAGAATAAGCTCATCTTATCCCAAAACGAAAGGCAACAGTCTGTGCATGGTGGCAAAATCTTGGCCAGATTTATTGACAATCTGGCCTGATCCCACCATGCTTGTTCCCATCAGGGGTTTATGCAGGTAAGCCTGCAACAGGGTTTTAGCCTAAACCATTTTTCTGTAGGCAATACCAATTTCTGTGATTTTTCTCTCTCCCCCTGAAACTAAACAGAGCATGTTAGAGTGATGGAATTCTGTATTACACTACACCTGTATCTGTAATGTCCCATAATTTGCACCTGACTGACATCCTTATCTGATATCCATATTTAATCTTTATCATATGGGCACCAGCTCACCATCAAATGCTGTTTTGATCAAGCAAGAAGGTTTGTGCCAAAGTACTGGGTATCTTCCAGACCCACTAAGCTATCCTGGCTAGTGCAAGGAATGACTCACCTCACAGGAAGATGTGCAAGCCAGCCAAACCCTGTTAAGAGGACCAAGGAAACCCACTCAAGAGCAGTTTTCTGACACTGCAGCTTCTAGCTCTTATTTAATAATCCATCCTGTTGGATGGATTCCATCACCCACCTCTTTGGGGGCCCTGCTAAGTCCCTTTTGCCAATATGGCTCAGGTATGGAAACTTCCCCTGCCACCAACCTTATACTTTCCCCTTATTCTCTAACCTTTAGTTTGCTTTTTTGATTCCAGCTACACTGCTATGTCCAGGACAGTACAAGTCTTCCAAAACCCTCTTATTCAATGATCCAAGAGACAGGGGTCTGTCTTACATGCGTGTTCTCTTCCTGACTCCTCTGTCCCCTTCTCCATTGGTTTGGTGGAAATTGTGGAAACACAAAAAGGCATCTGCTTCCTCACATACAAGACCTCTCCTCCACTACCTATTTCCAAAGAAGCAAGGAATTTTAAAAGAGCCTTTAGCAAAAAGCAAAGTCACAAACACACAACAAGCCAAGCATCCGTCTGGGCTGGGTTTCAAAGCTCAGCCTGACAGAATCAAAGCCTGATGGCTGTTCTCAAGATATCCCAGCCACCAAAGAAGGGAAATCTCTTCCTCTCACGAAGAGCCATAAGCCCTAAAAAACTCCAAAGTATGAAGGGAGTCAGCACATAATCCTGGGGTGTGCGATGCAAACAGGTGAACACACTGCTTCTTACATCATCTTCATAATACCCATCATAATACCAATGCAGTAATTTTATTCCTGAGTCTTTTGGAAGCCACAGGTAAAACACTATCCCACTCACAGTTCTGAGGAGGAGAAAGTTGTGGATGACAACCTCTGGCCATGTCCCTGATTCAGTCTCTTTTCTGAGATGCCAGAACCCAGGTGCAGGACCCAAGCAAAAAAAACTGACCTGAGGAGACAAATGACTAGCTTTCTGGAAAGTGTCCAGCAAAAAGGAGAAGCATATATCTGCAGTGCAGAATTCTTCCTAAGTGAAGAAAGCCTTGCTTCAAAGCAGCTCAAGAACTGTAAAGCTGGACATGCCCTCCCCCAAAACACAAGATAGGAAGTCCACAAAGAAATGTTCCTCCTCCTTTGGTCTTTATGAAAGCCCCTGCAAGCCTTTGTTGCTGAGAATGGAGTAAGTTAGGTGGATTTAAACAGCGCATTGCTGTATCTTTGTTGCAAGATGGTAAACAGTAATAAAATTGACCTTGCTGCAAGAGCAGCAGTGGTCTGATGAATTATCTTCTAGCCTCTGTTTTCAGTTTGTTTGATATCACCCTGACACATCACCTCAGAAACCACAGCTGACTACTACACACTTACAAACTGTAAAAGAGAGAGGTTTATTTAACTACTGAAAAGCATTACAGAATAGGCACTTTTACTGTGGCATCACAGTCTATTCATAACAGAAAAAGGATGCTCAGGTTGGACAGAATCAGCTTTTAGGTCAGTTTTAAAAGTAGAACATTGTGTCTGCAGAATCACACCATCTAAACCATGCATGTTAGAAATGTCAGCAATGTTTTCCCTTGCAAACAAACCTCTTTTTCACCCCCCAAAACAATGTGTTTATGTTGACTCATCTTACCAAACTGAACCTTAGCCTTTGTATTAAAACAGTTGTCATCTTGAACAATGAGACAAGGGATTTCTAAAGTTTCTGGAAAATTCACAGGCTTGCTTTCCTGAAGAAAGAGGGTTCATTTTCTTTTATCCATATCACTGTATTTATCATGCATCAGGTATTTTTAATGCACAGAACCATGCAGCTTGGCTTGATTGTCATTTAGTGTCTTATAAAGAATACTCCTCAACACACACAGTAAATGGGTTGTTCTGAGGATCTGGAGGGGTACAAACTCTAACAGAATTAGTGGCCTAACTACCCTCACAACTGGAGACAGGAAGCCCTGAACCCAAATACCGAGCATCTAATGGGACTAGACCCCTGCAAAAYGGTGAAAGATGTCCCCTTGATGACAGTTGTCCCTCTAGTATTACCTTGACCTTCAGAACCCCCTCTGGTAATGGAGAAGAGCTCTGCAGCTAGCTTGCTCTACCTCTTACTCTTTCCCCTTCTCCCTGACCAATGAGTTTGCCCTTACTTAGTTTTACTACAAATCTGTGAGCCAGCAGAAATGTAACTGCACTGGGCAAGTTTCTAAGCCCTCTCATCCAGCTTACCATGCCAGGAGGCTTTGGGCTAATTCCTTTTTTGCCCCCATAGGCATTGACTTAAGCAAGGATGATGAAGAGACTGTCTGAAGCAATAGGGTCCTTCACAGAACTTTAGCTTCTGCCTCTTGAGGGGCCCTCCTAGAGTCTTCTTTGCTGGCAGATCTCATGGATGACAATTCCACACAGTCTGCCTCATCCCTTAATCTTCTTCCATCTTCCCAACCATCAACTTTGTCTCAACAACTACCATAAAATGTGAGCCAAACAAAACATCATGAGGAAGGGCAAAATACTCAAAACCCTTTACAGTGAAATGGTAACTCTAGAGGGCTCTGTGCTAATGCATCTCTGCTACTTCTGACTTGTCTACTTCCTTTTTTACAGTCTTAACCAAGATTTGGAAGGAAAGTAACAGACCATGGATGCCCTAAAGCCCAAAGTATGCTTCCGCTCTATTGCTTGTCACTTTAAGCAAATACCCACCATGTTCTGATTAGGGAAATAAAGTGTACCCATATTGCACTTGGAACAATCAAGCCAGGATGTGTCCCTGGACTACAGCCCAAGAGTAGAGCTCTCATACTTAAGGACTCTTGTTCACCACACCATACAATCCAGACTGGTACCTAAGAGACAGAATCACAGAATCACAGAAGGGTTGAGGTTGGAAGGGACCTCTGGAGATCATCTAGTCCAACTCCCCTGCTCAAGCAGGGTCACCTACAGCACGTTGCACAGGATCTTGTCCACAAAGCTTTTGAATGTCTCCACAGATGGAGACTCCACATCCTCTCTGGGCAACCTGACCCAGGGGTCAGTCACCCTCACAGTAAAAAAGTTTTTCCTTTTGTGCAGACAGAGCTTCCTGTGTTTCACTTTGTGCCCATTGCCTCTCGTCCTGTCACTGGGCACCAACTGAAAAAAGCCTAGCCCCATCCTCTTTACACCCTCCCTTCAGATACTTATACACACTGATAAGATCCCCCTTCAGTCTTCTCTTCTGTAGGCTAAACAGTCCCAACTCTCTCAGCCTTTCCTCATAGGAGAGATGCTCCAGTCTCTTAAGCATCTTAGCAGCCCTTTGCTGGACTTGCTCCAGTAGCTCCATCTCTCTCTTGTCCTGGGAAGCCCAGAATTGGACACAGGACTGCAGGTGTGGCCTCATCAGGGCTGAGGAGAGGGGAAGGATCACCTCCCTCAACCTGGATGGCAATGTTCTTCCCAATACAGCTCAGGATACTACTGGCCTTCTTGGCCACAAGGGCACACTGCTGGCTCATGGTCAACTTGGTGTCCACCAGCACTCCCAGGTCCTTCTCCGCAGAGCTGCTTTCCAGCAGGTCAGCCCCCAGTCTGTACTGGTGCAGGACTCTGCACTTGCCTTTGTTGAACTTCATGAGGTTCCTCTCTGCCCACCTCTCCAGCCTGTCAAGGTCCCTCTGAATGGCAGCACAACCCCCTGGTGTATCAGCCACTCCTCCCAGTTTTGGATCATCAGCAAACTCACTGAGGGGGCACTCTGTCCCTTCATCCAGGTCATTGATGAACAAGTTGAACAGGAYTGGACCCAGTATTGACCCCTGGGGAACACTGCTGGCTACAGGCCTCCAATTAGACTTTGGGCCACCGATCACAACCCTCTGAGCTCTGCTATTTAGCCAGTTTTCAGTCCACCTCACTCTCTGCTCATCTAGCCCATACTTCATCAGCTTGCCTTTGAGGATATTATGGGAGACCACGTCGAAAGCCTCACTGAAGTCAAGGTAGACAACATCCATTGCTCTCCCCTCATCTACCCAGCCAGTCATTCCATCATAGAAGTATATCAGATTGGTTAAGCATGATCTCCCCTTTGTGGAAAGGTGACTGACTACTCCTGATTACCTTCTTATCCTTCACATGCTTGGAAATGGTATCCAAGATCAGCTGCTCCATCASCTTTCCAGGGATGGAGGTGAGGCTGACTGGCCTGTAGTTCCCTGGGTCCTTCTTCTTGCCCTTGTTGAAGATGGGAGTGACAGGGGCTTTCTTCCAGTCCTCAGGCACCTCTCCTGATCACTGCGACCTTTCAAAGATGATTGAGAGAGGCCTAGCAATGACACCAGCCAGCTCCCTCATCCCTCACAGGTGTATCCCACCTGGGCCCATGGATTTGTGTATGTCCAGTTTGCTTAAGTGATCCCTAACCTGACCCTCCTCGACCAAGGGAAAGTCTTCCTTTCTCCAGACTTTCTCCCTGGCCTCCAGGGCCTGGGATTCCTGAGGGCCAGTCTTACCAGTAAAAGCTGAGGCAAAGAAGGCATTCAGTACTTCAGCCTTCTCTGTGTCCTTTGTCACCAGGGCACCCACCCCATTCAGCAATGGGCCCACATTTCTCCTAGTCTTCCTTTTGTTACTGCTGTATTTATAGAACCCCTTCTTGTTGTCCTTGACATCCCTTGCCAGATTAAACTCCAGATTAACTTTGGTCTTCCTAGGCCCATCCCTGCATACTCTGACAACATCCCTATTATTCCTCCCAGGTTACCTGTCCCTGCTTCCACCTTCTGTTTACTTTCTTCTTCTGTTTGAGTTTTGCCAGGAGCTCCTTGTTCATCCATGCAGGTCTCTTGCCCCCTTTGCTTGACTTCTTTCTCATCGGATGGATGGTTCTTGAGCTTGGAGGAGGTAATCCTTGAGTATCAATCAGCTTTCTTGGACCTCTCTTCCTTCTAGGACCCTATTGCATAGGATTCTTCCAAGTAGGTCCCTGAAGAGGCCAAAGTGTACTCTCCTGAAGCCCAGGGTTCTGATCCTGCTTTTTGCCCTGGCCCCTTCTCTCAGGATCCTGAACTCCACCATCTCATGGTCATTGAAGCCAAGGTTGGTTCTCTCCCTACAAGAAAAGCTACAGGATCAATTAACTTCTGGGAGAATAATGGGGATGTGCAAAAGCTCCTGGGCAGATCTGTAGCTCAGGAGCTAGATGCTCTTGTTTAACACCTTATCTCTGCGTCCAAGGAAACTTTTTTAAAGGCCCCCTTTGCCTTCATATCTGCAGGAGGATACCCTTGTCGTTCCTAACCCATCTCTTAGCTTTTGCCTTCTTCCCCAAATATTAGGCACTCCACTTGCTTTGTACCACAAGTCATACAGTTTGGCCAGAGAAAGCTTCCAACACCCTATTAATCAAATGGCCACACCAGATGGTTCCATGTCAGTTCACCCAGGTCTTTCTGACTTCTCCATTCCTTCCCCTTTCTCATTTGCCTTGCAGAGACTGAGGTGGAAAAAAGCAGATAATTCTTACCAGGCAGCCAGAGACATGTTTTGTTTCCCTTCCACTGTTCATGACCAATTATGCAGAGTATGAAAAGAAAACAAAATGAGTTTCTCATGTCATTGGAAGATAAAAAACAAAGCTATATGTTCATAACAAGCCAGGGGCCTCCCTGACCTAAACTCACAAAGTCAAAAATGGACATATTACACCTTCAAGCTCTCCAGCCTAAAACCAAAGGAAAATATTGTCCCTGAAGAAAGAGCTATGACTTCTCATCCCCAGCTTCCCAAGACAAACAAAGGAAGCCAAATTGCCTGTCAGTAGATTTCTGGCCTAGGAGCTCAAGGCTTATCATTTCAGCCTTTACTTCTGGATGCACTTCAGGGATTCCCTTTGCAGTCAGATCTGGTAAAAGAAAGCTTCACTGGCACTGATCACTTCCTATTCAGTTCACCATCTCTAATGCTGGGCTTGCCCTCCTAGTCTTTTACCCTCATAAGTCAACTTGCCAGGCCAGAGAGCTCTATGGCAGTGCACTGCAGAGCTTCCTGACCTATTGGGCTACTGAGACTCATCTTATCTCACAGGATGTGTTGCAAGGAAAGAGGAAAGCCAAGCCCCAAGGAAAAAACAGGTAAACTCAAGTGTTCATGGCTAGTTTTATGCCTCTATAGCACCAGGCACGCAGGTAATGCACAGACCCCTGTCTTCAAGAGGAACTGCCTACCCACCATCTTCTTTTGACTACATCTGCAGGCAATATTGGGGAGATGTTGTGAAAGAAAGTTCTGAAGACCATCCCATTCACCATTTCACCTTTTCTCTTTCACCCTAAATAAGCTTATTCCCTGCCCCCATCTCCTACCACAAAGCCATGTGCTGAAGGTATGCAACTGGAACAGTCAACCACTCAAGAGACTCCTCTTTCATCTTGGCATACTAAAAGGCTTGCCACTAATCCATGTGATCTCCTTGACTTCTCTGTTTCCTTCCTCATCATCTTAGCAAGGATTTGAAGAATAATGCGGTGATTCCTCACAGACAATCAGAAATATACTCACCATGCCAACTAAGAAAGAACTTTCTCTCATTGAATTGGAAAAAACAGCTCCTTGTTGCCTGCACAAAGCAGAAGAGAGCAGGAGGTGCAAGGGATCACCTAATTCCAAGAACAAGACGCTTCTCACTGAATTGTCCAAGACCATATCCAGAGGTCAGAAGCCATTTATCTCTGAGAAAAAAAAAGAGAGAAATTCATAGCCTGTAGAAAATGGAGGGTTTATTTCTGAGAGAAGGAGATTATAATGTGCCATAAAATCAGTATTTCCATTAAATGCATCATTTTTAATATCTGGTAGAGTTATGAATTTCAGTTTTCAGAAACATCTTTGGAAGGTGTTTTGCAGATTTCTTTTGAGACCAAGACGTTGGAGATGGAGAGCTTGATTTCTTAGAAATGACCTTGTCGCTGATGAAATATGGTTGGTTGTGGCTCTTAGGGCTTTTATTCACTGAACTTGCCTAGGGATGCATTGTTTCAGGACAATTCTGAGAAACCTGATGCATTCTAATAGGGTTGACCAGGAGAGTGACTTAAGAAGTGGATTTAGGAGAAAATTTTCATCCTAGTAAGGGATCTTAGAAAAACAGGAGTTTTGCTTGAGGACCCCATTTTTGTTTTGCAGGCTTGTGTAATGGAAGCTATGGAGAAAACTGGCTGCCATTAGCCCTCAGCCAAATTTGATGCACCAGTTTTGCCTCAAGGTTTTCTGGCATACTGTCATGGGAGTATCAGTGTCATCAGTTATATCTTTGGGGGGAGAAATTAATTTGTGTTTACTTGGGAATGCATTTTCTACAAAATTCCCTAGCTTTTTTTGGACCTCCTTGACGAAAGTTGGTCTGCCTGATTTGAGATGGATTTTCTAGCCTTCTTAGAGTATCAGGGAAATTTGGTTAAGGAAATTATTTTCATCAAAACTATATAAGGAAGCCTTTTTGAGAGCATTGCAATCAAATTTCATGAGCCTCCTTTAAGACAAGTTGAGGATGAGGGTCATTGGTTGTCTTCCTGAAGTAGACTTCTAGCCCATGGCAAAGCTATTTAACACAGCAAGTGGAATTTTGGGTTTCCTTGCATAGTAGATGTGTGATCCTACCTTCCATAATGGTGGCCATGATCTCTGAGCTCTCTGAACATTATCAGATGTACCTCCAAATCTTAAGTTAGGTAATTTCCTATTTTCCCCAATGTTCTGACTTTTTCCTTCCTATCTTGCCAAGGAAATGCTAAGGCTTCCAGTTTGAATACAATTTATATGAACTTTTCCATTGCAAAATTTGTCCAAACTCATGCTCTTTTGCTAAAAACACTTTTAAATATAGCCCAGGAGATCAATTACACAAAAATGGCTGAAACAACTCCCAGTTCTAAACAACTGGCCATAGCATTAGAAGAGAGCTCTCGTATAACTAATATAATTCTTGCTACATTCACCTCAGAAATGAAGGCTTTCTCATGTGGTATTGATCAAATCTATTTGCCTAACCAAAAACATAAGAATTGAATTTGTACTATGACTCATAAGTACATGGCTAGCTGCTTTTAGCCATTCCCTTTTAAAATGTTGGGCTTTGTTTCTGTCAGGTGTTTCACTAATTCTTCATCATTAATTTCTATTAAAACCTTTATATTTTCCCATACATTCCATGAAGTCACATGATTTCTCTGAACTCCTCAAATTAATACCCTTATAGAACAGCCCTTCCAGGGCACAGACTAGGTTGAAACCTAGGTTAAAAACTTGGCTGTCACTGGTGTTCATCATTATCTTTCAGGTAATCTTTCTCTGAAGTTACCTTTATAATACTTGGATGCTTATTTGTGCTAATTCTGGAACCAGCAGTGGACTGAGAATTTAGAGCCCATTGCATCTCAGTAGACCTAACTTTTCTCCAAATATGCCAGAGGAATATCAGTATGAGTTAAGATCGCCAATATGAAATGGGGTGGTGTTGCATTTGTATGTCTAAGTGAAAGGAGAATCAACTGGTGATATTATGCTATGAAAAACACTAGTCCAAGAGATCAGCTAGTCAGGTTCAAAAGAACAGTCCAGACTTTCCTGAGGCACATTTGTCTACACTGTTCTTTAAAATCTCCAATGATACAACATCTACAACTTCCCTAGGAAATCTGTTCCAGTGCTTCACTTCCCTGTTATCAGCTCCCATATATTCATGGGTATTAAGAAAGTAGCTTTATTAACGCTTGGAACAAAAATTATCCATGCCTGTGTATCCATGCTATGAGCACACATGGGACAGTACCCCTTCTGTTGGAAGAGACTACTGTGGCTACCGAGACTGAACTGCAGATAAGCTATAACAGTGGTGGAGCCGGACACTGCACTGAGGATGGTGCTGGCATTCACCTCAGGAAGCAGCCTGTGCTTCACTCCTGGACACTTAAGTTTCCTCTCTCGCTCTTGTTAGGAGTCTTTATGTTTAACCACGAGGATGGGCTCTCCAAGAACCATTTCTGATATACGGGGAGGATTTTGGGTCTTCATTATGGTGCAGCCCTGCCAGTGTTATTCAGTGTCTGGCAAGGGTGTGGGGAAAACAGATGGGAATGGCACTCTGCTTGGGGAAAAATCTCTTGACAAACCAAACTTCTTGCTTCCAGTGCCCCACCCTGTGGAAAATCACCCACAGGAGCCCACACATCTGCGACGCTACCACCACACCAGGGGTAAACCTTGCTGTGGACTCTGCCACACTGCCAGGGAAGGCAGTGGAATCGTGCTGAACCAGAGGGAGGCAGGCATTGCCCCATCTTTCCCCTCAGGCTGAGCTCCAAAGAGCCAGGACAGCGCCAGTGTGTGCCAGGCTGCACCCTGGAAGGGAAACGCAGCCTGTTCCGGTTGTGTGCGGCTACTCCCCGAGGCAGTGGGGAGAGGAGGAAGCGCTCGGGCAGCTCTGAGGCGCGGACGATGCCAGCAGGCAGCCGTTAGCCCGCGCGCACAAGCCCTAAGGCGTGCGGGGCGCGGCAAGGTCGCCGCAAGCCCCCTCCTCCCCCTTCCCCTCCCCCTTCCCCTTCCCCTACACCCTCCGAAAGCGACTGGCGCGTGCGCGCCGGGCATGAGGCGGGCTCACGCCTCGTCATGTGACGTCACTCGGCAGGAAACTCCCGCTCGCTACCTTGTCGGCTGCCCCAGATTTTAGGTCACGTGGACACCGAAACGCGCGCCGTGTCACGTGCGAGTCACGTGACGCCGTCCCGGGACGATGAGGTCAGTGGCTGCGAGTCACGTGATCCTTGCCTACGCGCAGTAGGGCCGGGTGCAGATGGCGGACGCTGAGGCTGAGGCGGCTCCGCGGCCCGAGATGCAGCGGCTGGTGGCGGCGCTCCGTGCCCGCCTCTGGCAGCTGCAGGCGGAGCTGCGTGAGCAGGAGGTGTCCGAGGCTTCGTCCCGGGCGTACTGCCGGGGCTTCTGCCAGGTACGGGCCGGGCAGGGGCGGGCCGCGGCGCGGGCTGCAGGCCGGCTCTGGGGCGGCGGGGGCTGGGGCCGGCGCGCGCCGCGGCGGGCCTCCGCAGCCGCAGTGCGCGCCCGGCCCTGCCCGGCGGCCAACGGGGCTGCCGCCCCGGGCTCCGCCCGCTCCTCCGGGGCTGCTGTGGCGCGGGGCCGGCTGCGGCGTGCGCTGCAGCCGACGGGGGACGTGCGCGCTTGGCCGATGGCGCGGGCCGCTCCCGCGGGCGGGCTGCTGTTCTCCTGAGCCTGGCCTGGCCGGGCGTGGTGTTTTGGGGAGCTGCCGGCCTTGGGCTCTTATAGTGCTTTGGACCTGGGCGTCCCGTAGCACTCGGGGTCCTGTGGGAGCTGGAGGGGTCTGTGGAGTAGGCAGGCCACACGGCATTTTCTCATTGCGGTTTTGGCTTGGGACCTAGACCTCAGACTTTCTGGTCCTTACCTACCTCAGAATTAAAGTAGCATGTCCAGGCTTGATTGAGATCCACCGTGGAATAAACARTGTTTCCTGATTTATGCAGGAGTGTGGTTAATTTAGGTCACTAGATAAGTTTATGTTTGATACCCAGAGGATCTAGTCTGAATCTTTGTTTAGTGCAGCTCAGACTAGTAGTCAGAAATCTTTGAATCAAGCCAATAACTTTTAGAAGAGTACTTGAGCTTGGTTAAGGTCTTAGTGATGGAGATCTCAACTTGTCTTTAAAAAATTCTTTTGGTGGTTCGTTAGTTTTGCTTCCCCCACAGCCTCACTTACTATGAGCTCTGAGGTTAAATAATCTTCATTTATTTGCTGTATAGAGAGCCTTCCAAGTTGAATCTGAAGACACTGTGTTCTAAAGACTTACAATTATACTTCACAATTTACAAGCCAATATACCCACACATTAACTGATACACCTACTTGATGTTTCTCTTTTTGATGAGTGAGTGGCAAAACTGGATGCTAAACAAGACAAACAATCTTTCTGGTGCCTTATATATAAATGATTTCTTCTCATGGTCTTTCATTTTACATCCACAGGTTGGGTACTTTGCCATACTGTTCTGTTGGGAGAATGTTTATCTTGTCACTTTACCACACCACAGAAAAGTTTTGTTTGTTATTTTTTGGAACTGTTACTTCTCAAACTGCAAAATGCTGCCACTGCCTTTTTGTATGTCCCAAGTCATATGTACCTTTTTAAGATATGTGACCTCATATTTGCCTGGAACCCTATATGGTGTGTATTACTCTTTTCTGTGTTTCAGGATTTGCTAAAATGATTTCCAGTACCATTTACTGCATCAGAGCGTGGAAACAAATATGCAAACAAATATGCAGCTAACACTTACTAGAGGTTGTTGAGATAATTCATATATATAAAGGTCTGTTTATCCAGACTATTTTGACTGGTTATAGATGAAGACTTAGAGGCCCTTGATCAATGGAGTTTTATAGAAGACAGTTCTGTGGGTGTTCTTGTTTTTGTTTTGTTTTCAAAAAAGGTAAGAACTGTCCAGCAAAAAATGTGAAACGAACCCTCTTAAGGTCATTGTGCTAATATCAAGTGAGAGTCTCATTTTAGAACATCATGATAGATAATACAGATAAAAATGAAATAGACTTATCCTGGATTGCCATCAGTTGGGGTATTTCTAATCAACAGGATTAACAGTACTCTAAGATTCAGTGGAAAATACGAAGTGGTTGGATGACAAGCTAGCAATTTCAGTGAAGTATGAATTTGTGATGTCACTGCACAGTCCGACCACTGTGAACTGGATGCAAGTTTACCTGTTGGTTTCTCCTTCTAGCTTGGGATGTTTGTGGATGTTGCACAGAATTCTAATGATAAAACRTAAATTGCTGAAAATCCTTTGAATAGGAATTTTCAGAATAACTCACAGTCTGTCTCTAAATGAGATTCAAGAATCTCAATTGAATTTTGTATTAATGACTTGGAGGGTACCATTGATACCCTGTCATAAACTTCTCAAGCTACAGTAGAACATGCCTAGGCAGAAGCTAAATTTAAGTGGGTTTAAATATGATCTGAGGAGGTAGCTGAGGTGAGGGTAGTTAGAATGTTTTAGCCAGTGATGGATTTGCCATCCAGTGTTCACATCTATGTCATAGTCCAGAAAGGTGCTCTGTCTGCCTGTGGAAATTACTGAAACTGAACTGCACGACAAATTATGAACAGATTAAATCTCTATGTTCTGAGCTGTCTGGACACTGTGTTTTACTAGAGCATGCAGTGCCAAATACATACTAGCTTCCAGTAGGTCTTCCCTGGAGCGATGCTGGATGATATTGCCTTGCTTAAAAATAGATACCTTAAAGGAAAGCATAAGATTGGTGTCCAGGATAATACAAAAACTCCTGAAGCCTAAACAGTGGGCTGACTCAGAAACTTTACATTGTACAAGTGTGATACTTTGCATATTCAGCTAATGGAAAACATGTCTGTCGAGGAGCTCAATGTGTACATAAACAGCCAACTGGTATGAACAGTTTGTATGTGTTTGAGATAACTGTTCTCCATATTTACAGWAGAGCTATCAGTAAAACAGAGCTTATAGAACAAACTAAAGACATCAAAGTATCTCCTCTGCAGATACGCAGTGACTCCTATCTTACCGAAATTCTTGAAGGTGACACAGTTGAGGACTAGGTCAATT
>NW_020450683.1:3831136-3897831 GCF_003343035.1 Apteryx rowi | reverse complement strand
CCCCCCCGGGTATGTTAAATCTGGTCAGCCAGCCTGGAGATGTTTAAATCAGTACTGAGCAAAAAAATTCTTGCTCAGAAGAAGTGTAGCTAAGTAGGCATTCTAGTAGCACAGGACATGAGAAGCCATGCAGTGCTGAGGACCTAGCCAGGTCTCTAAGACTGTGCTGTAGGTGGATGTGTGCATCTTCTGCCCACTTCCCCCCCACACCATGTAATTGCAGTCAAAGGAAGGAAGAGAGACAGGATGAAGTATAAGTGAATGTGCATTTACCAGACTTCAAATATTTGACTATTGTCTTCAAATCCTAAAACTAGAAAGGCAGTAATTGCTATAAAACTGTTACTGATCTGTTAGTGACTAACTAAAACTAGAGAATTATTATTTTGTCAGAAATATTTAATCTTATATATAGACTTCCAAGGAGCTTCCATAGTGAACCATTAAAATTTCTATTGTTTGTCAGATAGCAGAAGGGCGCTAGCCCCTACTGTATAGTTACTGTGTTCTGCTTACTTGTTAGTATGTTGTTGTTAATGTTCGGGATTAACCTAACTTAAATAGATTGTTATCTTGAAGTTCAATAAGTCTCTTACTTGTCTCTTCTTATCTGTCTTGAGCAATCTTAGCTTCAATGTATGTATATTTGGGGAAAAGTTTCTGGTAATTGGCTGCTCACAAATTGCTAATATTAACTGTAAGACTTTGATCTCAATGCTAAGATTGCACACAAGGGTACAGTGTTTTCTAATATTTAATCTTAGTTTAATGCATAAAACAGAATATTCTCCATCTGATCTGTGTATGTGGTACAAGTGTCTGTCAAAGCAATTGAGTATTAAATTTGGCTCATTAAAGAGTGTTTATAATGGATGTATTTTCTTGAAAAATGCATTCATTAGTGTGTTTGGTCTTCTGTTGCTGTGTTCACTGTAATGGTAGACTTACTGCTGTGGTGTACTAAATAGATGACTTTATGATAGTCATCTATTACTTGAATATCTCTAGGGATTATATCTTGACAGCCTTTGAACATAATTTATTGCTTCTAATGTCATGTGTAATTTAAATTATACTGTCAAATCCTTGACACGCCTGCTATAGGGAAGTGCTAAGGCTATTTAGTTACTGGTCATTGAGAGCTTCTGTTAATGATCTTTGTGCTGTGTTTAAGGATGGTGTCTGTAAACTTCCAACCTGTGGCTTGTTTTGCAGCCTGTCTCTGTTCTTTCCCCTCACCCTTGTCTCTTTAAAACTGTTAATATTTGTCTTTTGGGGAGCCTGCAACTGTAACTCAGTTATCGGCAATATAACTCCTGCGGAATTCTAGGAGAATAACCTACAAAGTAATCTTGACTTTTACTGATTTGTATTCTTAAAACTTTTTTTGTTAAAGATCACACGAGGTTGTACCAGTCCAGTGGATGTCTGCAATTTTTTTTTAAACCCTAGGGCTTGTACTGTATATTTAGATCACTGACAAACATTGGATGGACTATAAAATAGTGTGTGGCCTGCCCCTTATTCCTTATTGTGTTGAAAGTTAACTTTTGTTTCTGGCCATCTTAATGACTCCATTTAGTTCCAGTAAGCTGGTTGTAGGGTCGGTCTGTTCACTAGTGTCTACCTTCTAATCATAATCTGATACAAAGAGAAATTTATTCAGCATCAACAGTAAATTGGTTGTTTCCAGTGCTTGACTTAAAATGACTTAATAGGGTCTAATATGACCTGACCGTCCACCCTCTTGTGACAATTTGACTTGAAGTATAGGGTTGGGCACTTGAAACTTATAGTATATAGCCTTGGCCCTAACGGTTCTACAGAGCACAGTCTTTTTTTTCCTTCCTTCCTTCCTTCCTTCAATCAAGATTGTGCCTTGTTTGGGCTAGGGAGGGTGTATGGTGAGAGATGGATTGTAACTGGTAAGAACACAAGCTAAATAGTCCAGAGTGTAGGATGTCATGCCTACATCGCAGGGATGTTACTTGTGAAGGAAGTTATTGGTAGAGCTAAGGTATCTTTAATTCAGTGCCCTACTTGCTCTCAATATTACTTCGTAAGCTGTAGCAAAATAACATAATAGCGTTGGGAGATTTTAAAAAGAAAAAGGTGGGGAAGTATTACTACTGTCATCCCTCCGCTGACATTTGAAACCTATTTTTATTCCTTCTGGAACAGACTGTATTTCAGGTTGCTTCTTCAGTACTGTGCCTGCAAAAGGTAGGATTGCTGTGGTCAAGTACTAAAATCTAGGGTAACTTTACATTTGAAAAGTGACTGCGTAATGGCATGACTTGGGCTTAATATTTCTACTTTAGTGGCTTTAAGATTGTTGTATGGGTAATATATATATCTTTAAAATACTGCTGAAATATTGTCCTTAATCTTGAGCTTCTTGCCTTTTTTTTTCTGCATTCTCACTAGTAATAGATTCCAGTCTTACACGTGTGCTTCTGTTTTCATGGGAGTTGTATAAAGGAAGGGGAGAACAGAACTTCTCCCTGAATTTTTGACTTAGTGGTTCACATTTGTGTCTATTGGCTCTAACTTGCTTCCCAGTAGAAATTCTGCTAAATTTATCAAGTATTCAAACAGAATAAAAATATTTTGGAACAAAAGGGAGAACTTCTGTTAAGGAGAAAAACTGCCATTTTTGATCTTTAGAGTGGAAGCTTCTCACTTCCAGAATTCTTCCACTGTATATGCTTGATATTACATATTAATATTTATGTTTTTAGATAAAAGTTTATTATGAGAACTTTTAATAATAAAACTCATTTTCTTTCAGACACTGCTTCAGTATGCTGGCAGTCGGGGTGCATCGGAACATGTTTTACCTTTTTTGGAAGTGTACCGAATCTCCATCCAAAGCTTTGCTAATGCACGACCTTACTTGACTACAGAATGTGAAGATGTTCTTTTGGTACTTGGCAGGCTAGTGCTGTAAGTTATAAGTTGATACACTAATCTTTCTGAAAGAATACACAAACTTCACAAATGAATAGGCAACTTGTTAAAATACAATGCGATATTTAATTTGACAACTGTATTTAATGTTTGTTGTTATTGTTATCTAGTAAATGTCTCTAGTGCTCATTTTTTAATAATATCACAAAACTGTACTTGAGCATTTTGTTGCCCAGCCTCAACCAGTGATAAGGCTTTGCTCTTCTGTATTTGGATAAATGTACAGATATTAGGGAGGTTCTGTTCCTTCTTGAACATTTTGAAAATTATTTTTCTACAGAAAAAACTTAATCTGGTTTTCATTAAACAGAAGCTATAATGTTAAATCTTCATGTATGGATTAATTAACTTGCATCAGTTGCTCTGCAGTAGCTGGCTTTGTGTGTGCTGTCTCCTATGGTAAATGCAAGGTACTTCTGAGCAAGTCCCTTTCTGAAAAGAATAAGCTATTTTTTTTGTTTACGGCAGACAGAGTTGTGCATGTAAGCTGCTGTTATAGGGCAGCCAAATGTAATTTTACCTGAGCTCTTTGACAAATATTTATATATAGATAGTGATTAAAACAGAACAAAGTATTTTACTGTCTGTCAGTCAAACTGGAATAACTTGTAGCTGCTCATAATCTGTTTAAATGCAAAGAAGCTATTTTTGGTGGTGAAGAGGAACAATTTAGCCTAAAGGCTTTCAAGGGCATTGGAGTATGCTCAGTTACTATCCTAAACCTGAGAAGGGTAGCTTAATGCACTGGTTCTTCCTAGCTTGTAAGGTTTCTTTCAAGGGGGCAGGGTGAAGGTCTGGAACCTTGAATATAAAGAACATCATAGAATAAAACTAATTCTGGGACAGTCTTTCAATGGGTTAGTAACTTCCTTGTTTTGTGGTCTGAAGTCAAGTATTCTTCCCTTGCATATCTCTAGACTTCTCAGGAAGGATTTTGCCATGTGCTGTTTGGTCAAATGCTTGTGTTAATCCTTACAAACTCTTTTCTTATGGATAGGATATTCTTATCTTCATTTTATTTATACATATACATACACAAAAAATGAGTACTGTGTCCAATTCTGGGCTCCCCAGGACAAGAGAGACATGGAATTACTGGAGCGAGTCTAGCGGAGGGCTACAAAGATGATTAGGGGACTGAAGCATCTCTCTTAGGTGGAAAGGCTGAGAGTGCTGGGCCTGTTTAGCCTGGAGAAGAGAAGACTGAAGAGGGGATCTTATCAATGTATACAAATATCTAAACAGGGGGTGTTGAGAGGATGGGGCCAGACTCCTTTCAGTGGTGCCCAGCGACAGGACAAGAGGCAGTGGGCACAAACTGAAACACAGGAAGTCTGAATATGAGGAAAAACTTCTTCACTGTGAGGGTGATAGAGCACTGGAACAGGTTGCCCAGAGAGGTTGTGGATTCTCCTTCCCTGGAGATGTTCAAAACCTGCGTAGATGTGATTCTGTGCAACGTGCTCTAGTTGACCCTGCTTGAGCAGGGGAGTTGGACTAGATGATCTCCAGAGGTCACAGAAGGGTTGAGGTTCGAAGGGATTATATTATCACTAATTAGCTTGTGTGTTCTGCTGGTTCCTCATCAAAAACTCTTGTCTTTCACTGTCTTGATATGCAGGTCTCGTGTGTGGAATAGTTCCTAACTCTTTCTATATCTTCTGTTACTGTTAAATACTTTGAAGTGTGGAAGAAGAAAAAAATCCTAATTCTGCATCAGAATTGCTTAACAGATGAGAGAAAAAATCAGAAAATTCTGCTTCCACTGATACTATTTCTTCCATCTTCCAGCGTGAGGGAATACATTGTTTGCTGTAGTTTGTATATTCAGGAAACTTGGTCATAGAGGGTGGTGGAGTGGTGACTTGCTGGAATCTCCGCTACTCTTGTTATGATTGCATTTGAGAGGGAAACTAAAGAATGAAAAAGGCAATGGGAGTGAGATCAGAGTGAGGTAAATGCCATGACTAATTGTGATCTCTTTTTGGCCTTTTTAAGAGTTTTCCAGGGAGTGAGAGAGAACTTAAGGCAAAGAATTAAAGATTAAAATTCGGTTCAGTATGGGAGGAAGAATATTACCTGGTCAGGGACCTGAAGACCTACTGTTACAATGTTACTGGGATTTTTTTGTAGGGAACTGGCTTAGCCTCTTCTGTCATACAAGCTATGTGTTTTCATTTCTCATCAGTGTTCAACTCTGAAACATAATCTTCCTTTTAAAATAAAAGTGCTCTACCCACTATTGAAAGCCCCCTTCCCTTCCTGTCCTCCCTCCTGGAGAAGGGGAGATAACCTTTTCTTACTGACAAATAGTGCTCATCTCTTTGCTGCTGGCTCACCTAGCTGAGTAGAGGCTTTCCCTGCCACCTGATCAGGTCTTCTGTGTGTTCACAGAAACTCTGACATGATGATAGAGACTGTGGACCCCATAAAAATATGATGCTGATGCAGCATGAGAACTTTCTGGTCTGACAGCTAACCTTAGGTAGTAAAAGAACAGCTTGGGGTGGTCATATCATCTATCCTTGTGGTTTAGGAGATTAGACAAATGCTTGGGGAGGGGTGAGGAGGAATATTCTGTCCTAACAGAATTAGATGCTTGCTTTCACATCCACAAAGCACAATAAAAGATTTTTCTCCCTAATATTATACAAAAAGTATTGCCTCTATCTTAAAGATCATCATGAAGAATTAGCCATATCAAAAATGTCTTTCAGGAGTGGATGGACTTTTGGTTAGGTGACTATTTCAGTTAATCTTAAGTCACCCTTGAGGCTGTCTACTCATTTGCCCAGGCATCTGTGTGGGTGCTGTTTATGTTAGGATACTGTGCAAAGGAAAAGATAGCATTCATGTTACTCTGTGTGAAAATTGTATTTTCCTTTGCAAACAGTTTATAATACCTAAGATTAATAGATTAAAGTTAACAAAGTTGAAGGAATTGTTTCTAGTTCGCATACGGTGTTTTTCAGCTATTCATTTGACCACTTTCTACTGTTTACTGTGACAGCACTGGTCTGAAGGGGAGTTTAACTACCATTTTCATGTCTTTGAGAGATTGTTCATATGCTTTCTTTGAACCATAAAGCAAAAGGAGATCTGAATATCTTCTGGTCTAAGTAACAGAATTGGATTCAACTGGTTAGACTAGTCTGTCTCAAACATCTTGAGCTGTACTTCACCTAATCAACTGAACCTTGTGAATCTCAGACAGGTTGCTTCTGGGAAGAGAGTGCTTGCTTTTCATAACACCTTGTGAGGAGGCACGTGTGATAGTTGACATCTTTGTGTATCTAACAAAGCATTCTCAACTTAATAAAAACCTGTAATCTGATTCACTAACTTGAATTTCCTACCCTTTCATTAGGAGCTAACTCAGGTCTCAGCAAATGTAGGATAATTTCAGGCTACAGGTGAGCTGTTCCTGTTGATCATCTGATGTGTAACTACTTTTCTTTTTAACTCCAAGAAGCTTGGGATAGGAAAAGTTTTTCAGTACTGCTTAAAGATAACCACAATTCTGAAAGCTGTGAAATGATTTACTTTTCAAAATTTCTCTTTTAATAACAGTGAACGAAACGTTACAGAATAATTGTATGCAAATAATAAGTGTTGATATTTGCTTAGAGTTTTGCTTTCCAGTGTTCAGAAAAGAAATTTAAGTCCAGGAGGGTTTCTCCTAAAAGACACTTTGAAGTTGAGTGTTTGAGACAGGATTTTTTGTTGTTGTTTTTAGTAATGGAAGCATTCCAGCAGCAGTTGCAATTTTTGCAAATAAAATATGATTACAGTTTGGAACCGAGTTGCATATAGATATTGTGGTGGTATTGACAGAGTGGGGTAGAAAGGCTTACCTTTATGAAGTGATCTTGGTATTTTGATTTGGGGTCTTAACTGCGACACCTAAGTTCTGTTTAGGTGCATACAATAAGGGAACGGATTTTCAGGAATACAGATGAATGTTGAAATAGAGTATAATGAGGATCTACTGTTGTCCCATTTTGGGACAGAGAATGGAAGGAAGTTAGGGAGGAGAACCCCAAAGCTCTAGCTCTTTAAAAATGCCAATGAACAGGAAGGTCTCTGATCTTTGGTAGAGTTACTAGATGAAGTTGAGCCTTTGAATTGTAGAGAGAGTAATGTTAGCTTGAAAGAATGGTGCTGGTTCTCTTTAAAGCCAAAGCTGTATTGTTCAGCAGCAGTTGGTGTGTGTGTTTTTTTTTTTTTTTTTTTTTTTTTTGTGGTGGTTGTTGTTGTTGTGGAGAGCGGTTGAGAACACAGAAGGGAAAGATTACCCAAAGGAAGAATTTTAGGGTAAAGTGATTTCTCCCTTTTGCCAGTAGGGAAGGCTGGCTGGTCTTTAGGCAGCTGTATGCCCCCCTTTTGCTATAAGAGCTTAGATTTCTCATTTCACTTTTCTGCCAAGAAAGTGATAATTGGAAGATCTGTATATTGCTTTTTGCAGCTGTGCTGTAAGTTGTCTTACCTGATGGCTGAACGGGTACATCTAGAATGCCAGGATTCTCTTACTGAGTAATTTCTTGAGTGCTTGACTTTGGAATTCTAATAAAGGCTTAGGATGTTGAATTAAGAACTGAGAGAGCTTTCATCTTCAACTATCAGTCCTATATATCCATAACAGATAAGGACTGAGTCATAAATTCAGCCCTCATGTCTTTATGGGCTGTCAGCTCATTCTGTATACACAATGCTTTGAAAATCTAGTTTTGAATTTTTTCCACTGTCCAAGTGGCACCTATGAAAGTATAATATACACAGTACCACAAGGATACCCGTGACTTACATAATTCTGTTTTTAGTCATATTTGCATTTTCAGATGTGCAGTAATCTGCTGTAGTAGATAAATACAACGCTTCCTAATAATTCTTGCTTTATCTCTGAGGTCTCACTGTAAGTTGTTTTGAAGTATCTCTATAAACATAATATATTAAATAAAATTGTGTGCCAGAGAACTTCTGCAATAAATACTTCATCTCTACTGCAAAATAGAAAGAACATACCGCTTCTCAGCCTTTATATTACTCATTTTATGACAGTTAAATCTTAATGTTGCTATAACATGATAAATTATTGACGTGTTCTAGCCTATGACTTTCAGAGGTCGTTTTCTTTGCTCATTGTTGAATGCTTGTTAAATGAAGACCATAAGGAGAGGAGAACTTTAAAACCAGAGCTTAGTAGAAAAAGGATTCTTTTGAATGTCTGACACTTCAATGGAAATTTACCTAGTTACTATGTACCTTTAGAAGGCTGTTTGTGTAGACGTACTGGATTAATTGTATTAGTGCTTTGAAATGTCAGAATGATAATAAATTCAAGATACTACATACTTTAAAAAGTCATGCCATAATTAAAATCTGTAATATAGTAAGAAAACTATAATTGCAGAAAAATGAAATTACTTGTAAAATCTTCCTTTACTATTTTGTKTAAGCCTGTTATTTTTATGTAACCAAAATCATGCATAAAAAGTAATATTCCAGAGAAATTATATCTACAAGTTAAAATAGTGGCTGGGACAGGATTGATGACTGCTTTTTTTTTTCCTTATGCTCTGAAATTGAGATGTGTATCAAAAGTTGTTGGGTTTTTTGGGGTTTTTTTTTGTTTGTTTGTTTTAGCAGATTAACCACAAAGTTTGCAAATAAATGCATTTCTGGGTAACATGCATGAAAACTGGACACCACAAAAGATCACATATCTAGTTGTGTTTTTTTGTTAGTGGTGGTTGGKTTTTTTGTGTGTGTTAGCTTTGAATCTGTTAAAATCAAGCTCAGCTCCTATGAGACTTGGTAATGTTTTCTTTGATTGTCAAGTGGCAGGCACTTGGGTCTACACATCTGGAGTTGGCGAGTGAAGATTTTATTGCCAGACTTGGGTACAACAGAAAATCAGTCCTGGTTATTTTATAAAATATATACATTCTTATAAGAATGTTGAGACCAATGACAGAGTTGGAACATCTGGCAATCTGCTTGCCCATTTTCTCATGGACATAGCAATGATTGAGGTTCTAGTGGCTGATGTTTAAGTAATTGCCAAATGATAGTGATGAAGGTTATCCGATCTTGTACCTTTCTGATAGTGTTTGGGGGCCTTCACAGGACTAAAACTCTGTTTAAAGGAACACGTTTGACGGTGGAGGTGAGCTTCTGAAATGAGGAAAAAAAAAAAATAGCCAGATGTTAATTCAGTATTTGTCTTTCTGATCTAGTCCACCTAAATGACTGCTGATTCTTGCTGAAAACTGATTAAGCATAACACTTTTTTGCAGATAACGTGTGTAATGTATTTGTCAGAAGCCAGGAAGGAGGAGAAAAGGAAAGTCATTGTTCTTGCAGACTAAGTAGTCTTGAAACTCATATTTGCCTCCTGGTCATCTCTGCAACTTCCTGTCCCCAAGCTTTGCCCTTCTAGCTATGGGAAGACTAAATGTGTTGTCCTGTCATGTCTTGCATTTTAGTGTTCAGGAGTGGAGGTGTGAACAAAATCTAATGTGTTTTAGAACTGTCTAGCAACCTAGGTCTAATTTACAGCAATTATGCAGTGTATTTATTTTATGTGGAGTCTTRGACCAGTTTTCTTTCCAGGGCCTTGTAGTATTATGACTTGTGGGAGCGTTTTTGTTGCACATAAATCTTGTGATATCTCTAAGCTTGAAAGAGTCATCGTAAACTTGCCTAAATTGATTAGGCAAAATCTTTCTATACAGGAACTAGATTTTAAATAATCCATTTTAATATGCCCAATACAGGATTAGATAGTCCACATTTGAGAAAAATATAGGCAATAGCTTTGTCATTATCTTGTCTCCTAGAAAATATGATTTTTATTCTCCAAGACTTTCCTCTAAAAAAGGCAGGCATGTTAAATGCAGGCAACTGTTTCCTTCTTCCTGAAAAGAGATAAGCATTGGCCTGAAAGTCTAACTGAAGGAATATCAGGCAGGTCTCACCTTTTTTCCCCACTGTTGTTTTGGGGACATGTAGATCTCAAATTTGCTGGATATTTCAAAGATGCTAAAACTTTCTGAACCCTTTCCATTTTCTCAAGTTTTCATTTGGAAAACCTGATATATTCAAGTATTTGAATTCACATTCATGTGCCATTGTTATGCATGCATGCAAAAATTAACATGCCATTGTTATTAAATGTGATGAGGCTGATTCAAATACTAACATTAATTGTTGACATAGAACAGGAGATATAGCAAATTTTCCTTTTTATTAAATCAAGATTGGATGACTAAAGTGTCCTATTTTTAAGCAGGGGCTTGGTCAAATGAAGAAATAAGGTGATTCTCTCAACCAGTGTTGTACAGGTAACTGAGCTGCACAAATACAGCAGCCCTCTGAATTGGCACTGGGAATATTAGTCTGATCTGGAATGTTTTCTCTGACTTTGGTAATGTGGGCATCTTTGATCTGTGTATGGGGGGGGGGAAGGAGGGGGTTTGATTAAGCTCCCGCATTTCCTGCAGATTGGATTGTAGGAATTTGGATCCTTCCCTGCCCTTTATTCGTGCTATCAAAGAATCATAGGGTACTTCTAGGTATCTATTCTGCAGGTCCATTTCTGTGCTGATGCATCGGCATTAACATATCTTCTGCCAGACCACTGCTCCTCCTGCATTCTTCCGTGGTCTTATTTTCTGTGTGTACTGATAACTCCAGGTTGGGTGAAACTGGCTTTCACTTTGTCTAGGCAAACAGACCTTGCTGGGGGTCAAGTGAACTTTATTCAGAACAGATATTATGATTGCTTTGCAAAGAGGAAAAAGGAGAAATTCTGTGGTGCAAAGTTGCTGAGCCATACTGAACTGGCTGATTTTGATTATAAGAATAGCAGCAGTCTTAACCTAGTGAGATGGTGCATAGTAGAAAGGAGTAATTTTCTGTGTTATGATTGATCCCTGACTTTGGGACTGTTTCTGGCTTCTAACAGATTTGTGCAGTCAAAGATGATTCAGTGTCACTGTCATTTCTTATCTGAATGTTAAGCAATACATGCCACAAATGTTATTTTATCATAACAGTAGAATGTTTCCGAGTAGCTTGTTTACTTGTCTCTTACTTTTCCAGGAGCTGTTTTGAGCTGCTGCTTTCGATTCCTGAAAGTGAATTGCCACATGAAGTATGGTTAGGATTCCATCAATCTATACAGGTTAGTGTTTTGGGGTGGTTTTTTTTTTTTTTTTTTTCAAATTACAATCTTGTTTTTAAAGATCTGTATTCAATCCTTACTCAAGTTTTGTATCAAATATGTTATTTTTATATAAAACATATGCAGCACTTTTTTTTTTTAAATCAGGTTTAGCTTGCAATCTGAGATGTAAGTAGAGGTGTTTTTTTGAACATCAAAGGACAGCTGATTGTGTATTGAAATCATTGACAGGTGCTGAGTATCAGCCCAGTGACCTGACTGCCAGCTGATGGACTGAAAAAGGTTCCAGCCTGGGTGGAATAGCTAGTGTGCCCCACAGGAAGGGATTTCTCAAAGGGAGGCTACACAGGGGCTAGGGAGTCTATACAAGTTGAGTGATTGAAAATCACTGCTGACAGCATGAAAGGAGATTCACTGAGCTGATTGCTGTGTTCTTTGTACTTCAGTTAGAAATAATCATCAAAAGACTTGCTGAAGTAGCTGTAGGCCCCCATTATCCCGAGTTGTCAGAAGGCCTGTGCATGACAGACAGTAGTAAGACCAGAATGAGGAGAAGCTGTGAATCTTTAGGTCTGGGAAAAAAAATAGACTACTGCTGTGTTTCTCCTTTCTTCTGTCCCCTTCCTCCTCCAAACTCTGTCCTGTGCTTGCTGTTATCTAGGCGGCAAGAATCTCTCTAGGGGCAGCAGAAGACTGTCCCCAACAGCAGTACTGGCAGCCTAAGGTCCAATAAAAGACTTGTAGCTACAGAGCTAATGGTAACTCCAGCAAGAGAACCATAGCATGTCTTGATTTGTCTAATGGATTGTATGAGAAACAGACATGAGTTAGATGGAATGATGTAAGAGCTATGAGGTATTACTTTGAAAATGACTGAAAAAGCTTTTGTAGAGATCTGAGTGGCAAGTTAGTATCTATTCCTGGTTTGAGGAGGGGTGCAAAGACTAGGACTCCGTGTAGTCCCTAGTAGAGTAGCTTGTGAGGTGCTGCTAAAACAAGCTCATAATATTACTACGCCTTTCCTAAACTCGAAGGTGGTTACTGTAGACTATGTAGGAGGAAGAGATGTGTTCCAGGCTTTAGTCTGAGGGTAGCAGCTAGCTGCCTGAAAGGATTTCCATTCCTCATGGAACTGAAAGATAGGAATAGTAGTTTTGCTGTGTTTTTTAGCACTGGGCCTTCCTGGCCCAGGGAGTGATCTGCTGATGCTAGTGCCTATTTTGGATCTAACTATAACTGATGAAAATCTAACTTTGAAGCTGATAGTAGTTGTAAGTTATCACAATTATAAGTTATCACAATGAACAGCTTGGCAGTAGTTGAAAGGAAATGAATGTAGGTCTTGAAACTGTCCTTGTGCAGAACTAATCACAGTTGATTTGGGATCTTGTCAGTCCGTGAGGCTTGGATGCTGCTGTAGTTGTTCTGGAGCTGTMTGTGTGGAGGCTCTGAAGGAGCTTCTGATTTGTTTTGCCTGCAGTCAGGGAAATCGTTGGTACAGAAAATCTTCCTTCAATAGGAATGAGTAAACCTTACGCTTCAAACTGAAAGAAGTGGACTGGTAAAGTTGTATAGTCCTGCCAATAGTGAAAGGGACAGAGGTGGTTTGTGACTGGTGGCTTCAGGAGTGGACAGACCTTCTTTTCCTGTTACACCATGGAAAACACTATTGTGGTAACCCTAAAAACAGATGGGGCTGGGGTGGCAGGCATTTGGCAGTAGAGAAAGTGCAGTAGTTAAAATCAAAGTTCTAAGGTTTTATTGATGTCAAAGATTTGTCTCCTATTTTGARTGCTGGTGTGTAAGCCCAGAACTTGCTCCTAAGACTTCCTTGGTGACTCTTGCAGATCTCTGTAGATCTTGCAGCACCCTAAACCCAAGTTTAGGGGTATACTGGTTTATTTTGACAACACTGAACTACRCCATCTACTACCCATAGTCTATACCTGTAAGTTGTGGTGTTGCGAATAACAAGCCTACATTCCCCAATACATTCAGGTTAGTGTGGATGCCACAATTGGACTGATCAGCAGGGGTTCATCTTTTGCATTAGAGCTGATGGAAGATGTTTGAAACTTACTGTTTCCAAGATAACACTTAACTTCACTAATCCACTAACCTGTGGATAAAGAGTGGGCTTACTACATCCTGAAAGGAATGTCCTAACCATTTATAACTACGGTATCCCAGAACAGGAAAAAGGTTCTCCTGTTCAGACCACAGGAGTGAATATACAGGCTTTTACCCATTCTAGCAGAGGTATAAGACAGTTCTAAGAAACTGGAGGGATCTGCAAGGAGAATTCTTGTTGCCAAGGAGAACAATTTCCAGGAGTTAACAAGCATGTGTGTGTATTTCTAGGTTTCTGAAGCAAGTGATCAAGCTATGATATTTCTGTCAGCAGAAAGTAAATTTTTAGTCAAGTGGGAGGACTTTGAGGCTGAACATGTTGGAGGCAAACTATTACTTTGCACTGGCAGAAAAGTGACACAGGCCCAGATCTATCATTTCAATTTGCAGAAATAACGGAAGGTTCAAGATGTGCTTTTGGCAGGTGTAGTGATATAATTGATTTTTATACAGACCTTTTGAAATGGGGCATGTAGCTTCATGCATGTAGCTTCAGAGTGTTAACACTTAACTGATGCTCCRCATCAGTAAGATACTAAAAGTTCTGGGGAAAGCTTACGTGCCTTGTTAGTACTCTGAAACATGGACCTTGCAGAAGAGGCTTGTGGGCTTTTGCAAACAGATGCTTCTAATGTTTTGAAGTAGCACTCCTGCACAAGTTTGAGAATGGGAATATTTGCAACCTGCCATCTAACACAGCACCCCTCACTTTATTAGAGCAGAAATGAGTAACAGTAGGAGCATGCAGTGATACAGAAGACAGTATAGACCTTTGGATAGCAGTCAGTCATAGGTCCTGATAGGAGAACTCATGGGTTTTCATATGGCCTGTGACCATTAATGTGCTAATCTCCAGGCAAATCCAGTTGCCCAAAGCACCACAACCTTGTATGACCCAGATTGGTGATAATGTGTTTATTACTTCCTTAACAAAAAGAGTGGATGTGGCTGGTGAATATAATTCCAAGTCTTCTATGGTGGTTGTGGCAAATGTGGGGAAAAAGGTGTTTCTTTTGGACCTAACTGCATTTGTTCCTGCTCTATAACAAGTTGTTATAGATACTGGGAATCGGTGAAATTTCAATTAAGTTTTCAGCTCAGGACTGAAGAAGGTTATGGCTTGTGTTTCAAAGCAGCAAGACAAAGGACTGTCCTGAAGCTGAAAATGGAGTGTCACTAATGTCCAGCTTAAACCTTTTGAAAGCTTTTTGTGTTTGATAGATTGAACCTGTTCATTCTTCCATAACAGTAGCCATGCCCTTCCCTGCCTCCTCTCCTGCCCCTATGACTCCAGTTTTTCTTGCCTCTAAGCAAGATCAGTAGCAGCCTGTGTGAAATAAAACCAGGATGTGAGCTTGTATAGCAGAAGACTAAGCMTGAGTTTTATACAGTGGTAGCATGCAAAAGGGTGTGGGCAGGAATGGGGAAAAGCAAATGTATGTTGTAAAACAGGAGCGAAAGGGACACCATAGGTTGGGACAGTTTACAACAGGGCCCTTGATACAGGTAAGCTCAATTAATTTGGGGGGGAAAATCAGTGAGAGGTAATGTGGGGATGGATTTAATAAGATCAGATGAGGAAAATGAGACAACACTGTCAAAGATGGTCTTAGTGGGAGTAGAGTTCCATTAGTATTGGGAATTGAATATGAACTGTAAAACAGGATTCCCTTCAAACCTTAAAAGAGTATAAATGCTTTCTTTAGAGACGTTGTGTACTGAGGGTGAGTATAAAACTAAAATTTTTGTGACKCCGTAGTAGTTACTGATCTCATTAAATTCCCAATGCTGAGGAATCCAGGTATCTTCGGTAAACTGTTCCAAAGACTGTATTTTCTCTTTAATTCTGTCTGGGGACTCTTATGCTTACTAAGTTAAAGGGCTTTATATCCCGTTTCTGTTCCCAGGTGGGCACTTGCAGACAGATTAAGTCTCACTGCTGCACTTTTCCTGATTTCACACAGAATAAAATGCCTTACTGTTTGGCTCTCTTCAGAGCCCCTTTACAGTTTCATTGTCCTAATATATGGATTTTATATGCTTAAATTTGCATTGGATTTCCTCTGAATTCATATATATATATGCTGAATTTCATAAACTCATTGCTGATACACAGATCAACTGATTTGTTGAAACAGATCCCTTCTTTCTTACCCACTATGTTTTGTTTGTTTTGGTCTGGTGTGTTTAATGCAAAGGGGCTGAAACTTGAATGATCTTCATAGTTGAATTGAGCTCTACTAGCTCTGTACTTTGTCCACATGCCCTCAGGTAGGGAAAAGCTTCTGTTGGAATAAAATTCCAACTGTTTGCACTGGATGTCTGGACCACAGATTGTCATAGTCTGAGGGACAGCAATCTTTGTAGTAGCACATCACTCTTGTCCAAACTGATGGTTTTATGATAAATACTTTTTCTGTTTTTTGTCAGCTACGTTTTGCTTCAAAGGCACCAACAGAAAAGTGATGTGAATATACCACTCCATGTACTTCTCTGTGAGGCAGTAGCTTCTAGCACCTGTAGAACATACAACTTGATAGCAGAGAAATTTGAGATAAGTAACGCTGAGAGGCAGCAAATCTCAGCTACTGTGTTTGCAGTGTATTGTTCAGAAACCCACTTGTATGCTCTTTGGCACTTGCTGTTGGTTGACAAGTGTTCGCAAGGGCCTCCCCTGTGAATACAGAGGGTGAGTTCATGTAACCAGGAATTGGTGTTTCCCTTTCTTTACAGAACTGTGCACAGCTGAAAATCCTACTTATTCACCAGTGAATAAGACTGGATTATATCTTACGGATGCTGGAACAGATATTTGGGTAACATTGCTGTATGTAATGTGTGCTGAAGGCTTCCACTGGCTTCTTACAGCTGTGTATCTTGCAGAAGCACTGCTACCTTAAAGCACTTGTAATTTGGGAGGTTCCTTCATCTTGTTTGTTGTTAAACTTTTTCTCAACAGTAGGAGCTAGAAACTTGTGATTTATATGCTTTTACTCAAATGATGCCAAGAATTGGAGCATAAATTCTCAAGACTTGCAATAAAACTGCTAAATATTTTATGAATGCTTTTATTAAAGTTCTCTGCAAAGAATCTGAAGATATGGATGATACCTTCAAAGGAAATGTAGGCTTCTTTCAGGTTCAGAAGCCCAGTGATAAGAACTCTTCTGCTTCAGCCACTTTTTTTTTTTTTTCCTTCAAGGAAACATGCTGTTTAAAAGTAGTGTCCTTTCTCTTAGAAAAGTCATAATTGTGAGGAGGCTAACACTTCATGCCTTTACTGTATACAAATTGATCAGAAGGGCTTTGCTGGTTAATTCCACCTCTTCTTTCCAAGCTCTTGAATGTGTGCTGAATTTCTTCACATAATGCTGTAGCTCAGTAAAAGCTTATTGGGTTCAGTCTTCAGGGTAAAATTATAACTCGCAGGCTCTTAAATGCTGATAATTTTTAGACTTAGTCTTTGACCTGATCTATGCATGAATGCTTGGGAAGGATAAAGTTTAAAGCTGTAATGTTAGCGTGTGTGAGGGGAATGCAGAATGGATGCTATGGCAACCTAGTCGAGTGAAAAGACTCTTATTACATGGTGACGTACAGTTGAAAAAGAACGGACTTGGTTTGCTTTTGGTTTGTGATCAAAATACATGTATTTGTTGGTAAGGTAAGGGAGTCCACCTACCTACATACCTGTAATCTTTTTTTAATCACCAAAGTCCATGATAAAATGCTATACATAGATTTCCTATGTGATCCCAGCACTGGCATGTGTAGGAGCTYTGAACTCCTGGCTTGTGGTTGCACACTTATAAATACAAATATAGGTCTGTTTATTGTAAACCACTGGCATTTTTAAAGCTGTCCTGAGGCTATAACTTCAGCATTTCTTGACCACAGTGTTAATTGGAGCATTGTCTGTCATTCACCTGTCTGACTCTACTGACAAACCATCTAGCTGTGTGTGGGGTCAGGAATTGATCTAGCTTCAGGCGGGGGGGAATCACTCCTAACCTGAGGCTTTCAACTGAATTTGGTTTCCTGATCTGGCTTGCCATACACAGGAAGGAAAGACTTGAGCAGGAACAAGTATGTGGGCATGAGGGTTGCTTAAGTGATGTTTCCAAATGCATAAATACACCCTGAAACCTTTGTGTTGTAACTCATTTTTAGGCTCTCAATGCAGTTGGTTAAGAGCAGTTTAAGCATTGGTTAAGAGCATGTGAAGTCACTTGAGTCTTCAGGATGCAGCTGTGACACTCTGGATTTTTTTGTTTTGTTTCTGTAGAGTCTGTAGCATTTGATTCCTTTGAGTACAGTTTCAGGCTCAAGGGCTCATTTAAACCTTGAATTGTAAAACTCAAGGAAAACAGAAACCAGTTGCAAACGCTATACTTGGCTACCTTTGGGAGCTTGTATCTGCAAATTAGCACTAACTGTTCTGCTGATCTCAGCTGATATTAAGGTGGTCTTGCTAGTTAGCTTAGTAATAATAATTTTTAGAAGTAACTTTAACTGAGGATTTTAGTTAGCAAGCATGCTAGAAGCTAAGAGCTGAGAACAATTATAGTAGTTACCAAAAAAATCACTATTGGAACAATACTTACAGAAGGTCTTGGGTACTCTAAGGAAGACGAAGCAGTTCAGATTATCAAAACTGATAGAATGTGGCATTCAACTGTTAGACTTTTAATTTTGGTGCCTCTTAGAGGTTGGAAATCTGCACTATAGTTCTGGGTTTGGGAAGAACTAACCTGTGCTTTTTCACTCACTTTGTTAGTTTGGTTTTGTTGCTGTAGTCAGGAGAACTAGTGTAGGGTGGAAGCACTGACTACACAGTAAGTGTTTTTAGTACATCTAGTAAATGCACTAAATATGCAGCCTTTGACAAGTATCTGTTGGGGAAGAGTCATCAACTAGTTTGAGTTGAAAGTGAGATTTGAAGTTATCTGGTTCACCTTCCTCCTCAGAGTAGAGCTATTTTGAGTCAGGTTGCTCAGGCCCCTGCCCCATCAAATTTTAAGCATCTCCAAGAATGGAGGTTACACACTTTGGGTAACCTTTTCACAAATGAGGGTATTCAAACACTGGAATACTCTTTTTTTTTYTTCCTGATACTTTATCAGGTACTTCCCTTTATGTAACTTGTGTCTACTGACTCACCTTCTCACCATACACCAAGAGTCTGGCTCCAACTACCTGCTGGGAATTATAGCAAAGATGAAGACAGCCCTAAAATTTCCCCCTTTGCCCTCTCTTCCTAAGACTTAATAGGCCCTAGTTGAAGGCCTTTGCTTGACTCGCTCCATCAAAGATCTTATACTGGAGAGCTTCAAACTGGACACAGTAAATCTATTGGGTTTTTTTTGATACCCCAGTAGAGGGGAACAAACACTTCTGTCAACCTGCTGACTACGCTTCTGCTAAGACTGCTCAGTATGTAGTTTGCCTTGTTTGCTGGAAGGAGACACTGCTGGCCTACCTTTATCTTGTCTGCACTTATCTTGTCTACCTGGAACACAAAGACCTTTTATGCCACACTGCAGCCAGGCAGTTGGCCACCAGCCTCTGCTGGTACATAGAGTTGTTATTAATGAGTTACCAATAGCTTGCCTTATTTTCTTTTCTCTTTTCTCATCTTGATAGGGAGATACTATAACTGGAAAGCCTGTTTATTTGAAGGTTACTTAGGATATTGTATTTCTTTAACTTCATGAGTGGAGTTTAGGAAAGAGGATTAATCTAACTGTAGAACACACAAATATAAAACTTATGCTGTAACTGAAAAATTAGAGTTTTAGTTTAACCCAATTTTAAATGTTTTTAGTGTTTTCTGCCTGAAATGATGAAAAGTTCTCAAAACTATTGTTTGAGGTTACCCAACTACCTCCCCAGTATACGTGCACTAGCACTAGTCTCTGAAGTCAGGCATACGTTTTGTGCTATCTTATCAACTTACATGGAGGCATGGGAAAATATGCATTGCTTTTCCTTGGCTTACTGTGCCTCTAGTGACAGCAAGATCTCCTACAGATACCTGACAGCTGTATTACACCAGTAGGAGTGCTTGCTTATCCTCTAAAAGTTCACAACTCATTTTGTGCTACGTGAGCAAGCAGGAACACGGATGCTATAATTGTAGGAGTGTGTGCATTTTTTTATCCTCTTCATTTGGCCATTGTTAGGAATGATTTTCTTCTAAACTTGTCTGTTCTCAGTTTAGTGAAGGAGTACTCCAAAGCCACCTAGATGCATAGACTCCTTGAAGAGTCTGGTGCACTGACTCTGTTAGTCTCTAGAAAATGAAATGATCCAGGTGATAGACCAGTGTAAACTTAACGCTAGACAAAGATTTTATTGGTGAAGTAAAATTCAAGTTTATTTCCTACCTTGCAAGTATGCTACAGTATACTTGGAACAGATGCAAATAATCGGTGAGGAGGGGAAGGAACCTTGTGTTAGCTACACTTCAATTTAATTAGGTATCTTCTAAGTAGCATGTCTGCTAGTATAGTTTTACAGTTATTAGAGAAATTCTTTAAGAAATTTCTAAGACTCTTAATTAAGATAGCTGTGGATCCATATAAATGAAACCTCTGCAAGGATATGATTTTCTGCTCAGGAGTCTTTTACTGGAGATAAAGCTTTCCTACTTAGTGGATAATGCATCAGCCAAGATTTAAATCTGTAGATCTCTGGACAGGAGAAATTTGAACACAATTTGCTGCAATATTAGAAAGAAAATTGATAGTTACCTCAAAATATTGAAGTTGGTCTAAAATCAGCACCTGATACTGGGAACTGTTAAACGTCAATATTTGACTTATTGAAGGTCACCAAACCATAGAATGAAAAGGTGCCTTTTAACTGTGAATGGCTAATGGGAAACTCTTTTATATTTTCATAGCAGTTTCACTTTATTATAGCAGATAAGTTAGTAATTTGAAAAACACATCTTGTATGTTGCAATGTGGAATGCAGTTTATCAATATCTCTTGACAATCAATAATAAGAGGGTACTTGGTTAGTCTRGTATTCCGAGCAGTCATAGCCCCCAGCTTATTTTAATTCTGAAATCTGGAGAGTGGCAAGAGTGAAGAAGGAAGAGCTAAAGGAAAATAAAGACTGAATTTCTGTCAGAGAACACAGATTTGATCCCAGTATAGACAGCATAGGCTATAACGATGCTATCCAAAGCAAACCTGAGTTTAATAATAGTTTTCAAGGTACTGCCAACTTAAAACGTAGCTTGCTAGAACTGGGGGTACCTTGTCATGTAACAAACTAACTCTCAAACTCAAAATACCATATGACAAGAGGCACCTGTATTGAACATTTAGCTACAAATGTCAGTAATGATGGAATCATGACTACAGTTAATTGGTTTTGGTTTGTCAGTCTCAGGAGATTTGGCATTGTGATATTAATATTTTGGGTGCGAGTCATATGATAGATCAGTTTTCCTCCTACAGATGATGTTAAGTGCTGGAATCTGATTCCAGTTGCTTTTTCCTTCTGAGATAGAATCTGGACGACTTTTCCCATATTACTTTTTGCTTTTTTCCTTCACTCCTCAGTTTTCAGAAATTAAAAGTGGTAGGGCCATGATCACTTTGAGTATCATACTATGTAAACAGGCTTGATGATTGAACTTCAGTTAGAAGCCAGTTCAGTGTGCAAGGTCTCAGAGTCAATCTTCACAGCATTGACTGTCTGGATCTGAAATTCCTGGATCTTAAAGAGTGAATGCACTGGGCAAGGATTGCTTTTTAGGAAACAGTATATTCATGCTCTGCTTCCCTCCCCTCAAATTTTGAGACCTCTTACAACTGTGACCATCAGGAAACTTGCATCTTCATGTATCCTCAGCCTCACCCTATTAACATATATGAGAGTCCTTGCAATGAGAAAGGCTCAGAACTGTTTTCTTACTAATTCAAGGATGGTTTTTCCTTCCCTCACTTTGTCAGAATAGCAAGTGAGATCTGAGCATTAGCAGCTCATCCTTCTTGTATGAAATTTTAGGATGTGTTTTGACAATGCAGACTTCAATGTCTGTTCAGGTCAGATCACCTGCAGTTTGTCTGCCATGTTCTCAAAACCCTCCTTATGCTTGGAAAATAAATGTACTAGATGTTTCTGGAGTAGTATTTTTTTTTTAGCTGTGAGCCATTCTTGCTGGCTGCTCATTTCTTCTCAGCAGTAGCTAGCTATCAGGAGGCTGCTAACTCACAGAGATTATTTTCATGTAAATAATCTAATACCAGCTTGTTAACTGGGCTTGTAAAGTCCCATGGCATGAGCTTGTTTGAATGAGAGCTGCCTGTGCTAAATCTGTCTGTATTTGAGTTAAGATGGGGATAGATAATCCACCGCTTTTGGTGAAGTTCTGCRCTTTATCAAATCAGATGTGGCAGTCCAAGATACAATCTCTGCTTAACTTAGCTGCTGTTTCCCTCACCTCAACTCTTCTGAAGTAATCAAATATGTGACAGGCAGGCAGGAGAATCCATACTGATATGAGTTCAAAAGAAAACTGCTCTAAAAGGACCAAGCTGGCTATGATAAGGAGTCAGCGTAGGCCATATCATGGCACTTTGTCACTGGTGTATCAGCTATCATGGGTGCTGAACAAAGAGTACTGAAGCGCAAGGAAGAATGTGGATCATATGACAATGCAAAAAGGCACACAACTACACATGAACCAGTGGGTACTGATTAGAAAAAGGTACATCTGTGCACATGGACTGCATACCAAACAATGCACTTTAATGTTAGACTTCTCAGAGAAGTGAATTGACCAGCTTGTTACTATAGTGTTGGCAGTAAACATAAAATTTGGCACTCGTCTTTTTTGATTCATTTTGAGAACTGTTTAATCTTAATTTCTGTTTCCTATGTGGCACTAAACACTTTGGTATTAAAGTCATCTTTTATCTATGCCTTAAAGTCTTCATCTTTTCTGTAGTAACTTCTATAATTTTGTTAGGAATCTAGAAGTTAGTAGGAGGCTTAAAAATGAGGGAACTGTTTCTCTGCATACTTGTCATGAATGTTACCATGTCATACTTGTGTCATGAATGCTGAAGGGCTACCACTGCAGATTAGGCTTTTCAGTTTAAGAAGCCATTTCGGTTAAATTTTAGCAGATTGAAATTAGGAAGCTTTGCTGTAGGATTAGACAAGTGTAGGGACTTTGGTACTCTTAAAATCCTAAGACAAACATGTCAAAATTGTAATGATATAGAAAAATGGTGTGAAATTATTAGAATACAATAAAATAGGGCAGATAATTCAAAGCTGCGTTGTTCTAATGTTTAGCAGAAACTTCTAATGGATGTGTTTTTTCTTGTTTTTTGTTTTTCCCCCTTCATTTTGTAGGATTCACATGATGCTTTATTGGAATTTGGGAATAACAATCTTCAAATACTGGTGGATATCACAAGGGAAGGAGTATGGAAAAATCCAGTTCTTCTTAAAATTCTATCCCAGCAACCAGTAGAAACAGAGGAAGGTAAGAATGTGATTTTTAGTAATGAGAAGGGGTTATTAAGAAGGAACTTGATGTAGTTGTGGTGGGGAAACAGTGATTTGAAATCAGAAGGGAAGTGGGATTTCAAATTGCTTTGTGTGGTAGTATTCATCTSCTACTAAATGATATTTATGATGAAACTGTCTCACTGGCACTCTTGAATAATGTGTCATCACTAATGCGGCTCCACTTGGGCTATACTTTTATCACCATCGATTCAATATTTTTCAAACTCCATCTTTGAAAAGAAGTATTTCTTTTTCCATAAAAAATACAGAGTTTTGCTCCCTGAAGTGGTTTGTCTTGCATAACTCTGCTTTTAAATGATTTGTTAGTCCTAAATGGCTGGTGGGGAGGAATTATGTATGCACACATCTTTTCAAAAGCACAGAAAATGCATATAAGGGTGTGTGTGTGTGTGTGTGTGTATATATAGGGGCTATGACTGTGGAGAGTGAAGGTTTCCTTTTTTAAACTCTGGGCTGAGAAGCTCATTGTGACTAGCCTTCTGAAATGAGGGTTTGAATCAGAACTTATTGAGAGGTGAGGAAAAGGAATCTCTAGCCTGATTTTTACATAATTTTTAAGTCTTCCCTTAAACTCTCTTACTTTACTCACTAATTTTTTTCCTATCTATTAGTGGTATTGCTAAGTACTTGCAGATGTTCCTTTTAGTTGCCTTGTTAAATAACTGATGAGTTAAACCTGTGCTATCATGTACTTTTAAAAATTGAGAGGGAAAAGAGCATAAAATATTTTCTTTAGAACTAAAGCAGCACAAAAAGGGGTTTTAAGTCAAACTCTTCTCCTTAGCATAATCCTTCTGGCTTTGAGAAGCCTCTCATTGAGGTGTATTAAGTTTGTAGTATTGAATAAACTAAAAGAGAAACAGATTACAGTTATTTCACAGGATGTGTTATCTTTGTGTGCTTAGAAAGCACTAAAAAAAAAAAAAAACCCACTAAGGTAGGGCTGCAATCTTTGCCAGTGTTCACCTACGATATTCAGTAGTATGGTAAAAGTGTTCTTACTCCAAACAACATTAGGCCCATCTCCAGCATGCCCTGAAATAATGCTGTATCATACTAGTGTCCTGTCTTGAAGCTTTTCATTTACAGGCATAGCTTGCTTTATTGCGCTTTGCAGATATTGTGTTTTTTACAAATTGAAGGTTTGCGGCAACTCTGTGTTGAGCAAGTCTATTGGCGCCATTTTTCCCACAGCATGTGCTCACTTCGTGTCTCTGTGTCACATTTTGGTAATTCTCACAATATTTCAAACTTTTTCATTAATATCTGTTATGGTGATCTGTGATCAGTGATCTTTGTTACTCTTGTAATTGTTTTGGGGCGCCATGAACCGYACCCATAGAAGGCGGCAAACTTAATCGATAAATGTCGTGTGTGTTCTGACTGCTCCCTCGACTGGCCGTTCCCCCATCTCTCTCCCTCTCTTCAGGCCTCCCTATTCCCTGAGACACAGCAATATTGAAATTAGGCCAGTTAATAATCCTACAATGGCCTCTAAGTGTTCAAGCGAAAGGAAGAGTCGCACGTCTATCACTTTAAATCAAAAGCTAGAAATGATGAAGCTTAGTGAGGAAGGCATGTTGACAGCTGAGATTGGCGCAAGAGGCCTAGCTTTCAGCCTAACAGTTAGCCAAGCTGTGAATGCAAAGGAAGAGTTCTTGAAGGAAATTCAGAGTGCTACTCTAGTGAACACACGAATGATAAGAAAGTGAAACAGCCTTATTGCTGCTGATTTGGAGAAAGCTTTAGTGGTCTGGATAGAAGACCAAACCAGCCACGACATTCCCTTAAGCCAAAGCCTAATGCAGAGCAAGGCCCTAACTCCCTTCAATTCTATGAAGGCTGAGAGGGGTGAGGAAGCTGCAGAAGAAAAGTTTGAAGCTAGTAGAGGCTGGTTCATGAGGTTTAAGGAAAGAAGCCATCTCCATAACCCAGAAGTGCAAGGTGAAGCAGCAAGTGCTGATGTAGAAGCTGCAGCAAGTTATCCAGAAGATCTAGCTAAGAGAATTGATGAAGGTGGCTACCCTAAAACACAGATTTTTAACGTACACGTCACAGCCTTCTGTTGGAAGAAGATGCCATCTAGGATTTTCACAGCTAGAGAGGAGAAGTCAATGCCTGGCTTCAAAGCTTCAAAGGACAGGCTGACYCTCTTGTTAGGGGCTAATGCAGCCGGTGACTTTAAGTTGAAGCCAATGCTCATTTACCATTCTGAAAATCCTAGGGCCCTTAAGGACTATGCTGAATCTACTCTGCCTGTGCTCTATAAATGGAACAGCAAAGCTTGGATGACAGCACGTCTGCTTACAACATGGTTTACTGAATATTTTAAGCCCACTGTTGAGGCCTACTGCTCAGAAGAAAAGATTCCTTTCAAAATATTACTGCTCATTGACAGTGCACCTGGTCACCCAAGAGCTCTGATGGAGATGTACAACGAGATTAATGGCGTTTTTCATGCCTGCTAACGCAACATCCATTCTGCAGCCTATGGATCAGGGAGTAATTTTGACTTTCAAGTCTTATGAAATGTTTTTCTTACAGAATAAGGCTACAGCTGCCATAGATGGTGATTCCTCTGATGGATCTGGGCAAAGTAAATTGAAAACCTTCTGGAAAGGATTCAGCATTCTAGATGCCATTAAGGACACTTGTGATTTGTGGGAGGAGGTCAAAATATCAACATTAACAGGAGTTTGGCAGAAGTTGATTCCAGCCCTCATGGATGACTCTGAGGGGTTCAGGACTTCAGTGGAGGAAGTAACTGCAGCTGTGATGGAAATAGCAAGAGAACTAGAATTCAAAGTGGAGCCTGAAGGTGTGACTGAATTGCTGCAATCTCATGACAAAACTGTAACAGATGAGGAGTTGCCTCTTATGGGTGGGCAAAGAAAGTGGTTTCTTGAGATGGAATTTACTCCTGGTGACGATTGCTGTGAACGTTGCTGAAATGACAACACAGGTTTTAGAATGTTACATGAACTTAGTTGATAAAGCAGTGGCAGGGTTTGAGAGGCTTGACTCCAGTTTTGAAAGAAGTTCTGTTGTGGGTAAAATGCTATCAAACAGCATCACATGGTGCAGAGAAATCCTTTGTGAAAGGAAGAGTCAGTCGGTGCGGCAAACTTCATTGCTGACTTATTTTAAGAAATTGCCACAGCCGCTGCAACCTTGAGCAACCACCACCCTGATCAGTCAGCAGCCATGAACATTGAGGCAAGACCCTCGATGAACAAAAAGATTACAACTTGCTGAAGGCTCAGRTGATGGTTAGCATTTTTTAGCAATAAAGTATTTTTTAATTAAGGTATGTACATTGTTTTTTAGACATAATGCTATTGCACACTTAATAGACTACAGTGCAGTGTAAACATAACTTTTATATGCACTGGGAAACCAGAAAATTCATGTGACTCGCTTTGTTGCGATATTCGCTTTGTTGCGATATTCGCTTTGTTGCGATATTCGCTTTGTTGCGATATTCGCTTTGTTGCAGTGGTCTGGAACTGAACCTGCAATGTCTCTGAGGTATGCATGTGTAGTATTAAGTCATCCAGTTGCACAGTTGCTGTTTTAGTGCATTTCTGCTGAAAAGGAGTTGCAGTTCAAAACTTGATGGTCTTACTGGAAAGGAGTGCTTCCTAAAAGTCTTCAGCTGTATTGAGGAACCCTTTTCTTGGAGTGGTGTACCAATGATACTTAATGGCCCAGTTGCTTAGGCTTGCAAACTCCATTTATCAAGCCAAGGTTTGTTCTGGAGAACTGATATGAATTCCAGTAGAAGGATTTCCTCATGTGCATCTGTATGGATTCCATTATATGTTAATTTGCTTCTTATGCACAACTAGTTTTATCAATGGCTGTATTACTGAACTGTTAGAAGATCCTGCTGCATTTCTTCATTCCTGTATAGGAGGTCCTTGTTACTTCTTGTGATGGTGGTTCACACTGCCCCTTGTCTTCTGCAATAATAGGGTTGAGCTTGTTTGTTCAGTCCCCTGGCTTTTAATTTGGGTTTGAGTTTCTGCAGGTGAGAAACTGATTCAATGACACATGACTCCTCTGACCATGTTGACTTAGACCTGTGTAGGTTCCCATTTCTGAGATCACTTGGCAACTTTGAAACTATTAATTCCTTAGAGTACTTCAATTCACATTTGTCTGTTTAGCTAGATCTGAATACATGCCCAACAGAGGTACAACAGATGCAAGTCTTCCTTGCTGGTGTTTCTTTCACATGATGCAAGCAGATGTAACAGGACATTCATCAGACCTATTCTGAAAATACTAGCTTCTGCAACTGTGCRAGCGCATTCTCACTTAGTCTGGAATAGTCTCAGACATGCTTAACCGGTCTTAAATGGGGGCCTCTGAATCCCATATTAGACCAGTCTGTTAAAAGAAGATTTCTGAAGTAAATCAGATAAGGCAAAGAGTTGGACAGTTTAAACAAAAGGCAGTTCTAAGAACCCAAGATCTGCCTAAGATGTTCTTACTGAGTGCCTTTCTTTTGTGGCAATCTTGAAGAACTTCATGGTTCTCTGTGGTGTTTGTTTTAGTTTGGTTAGGTTTTTTCTTCCCTCTTCTCAGTCTCAGGATATCTAAGAGCAGATAAACCGAGAAAAGTGTCATCCTCGTGACTTATTCATGTTCAACATTCAACATTGTCGCTAAGGCATATCTAAGACATCTTTCTATGAGCTTTCCAAAGCACCTGAATGTGTTATCTTAGTATCCAAGCAAGATGCATTAGATATTGGTTCAGTGCTTTCAGCAGACAGTGTAGGAAACAGTAAGTAGTAGGAGAACTTCGGTGGTAGTGTCCACATGTAGAAAGACAGTGAGAGTGTGACAGGATAGTGCTGTTTTGTTTCCGTTATTCTGTTTTGCTACAAATGTTGTCATAGTAGTAGATGAAAATAGTAGCGTTATTAGTAATGGAGAGGAGAAACTAGTAACTGAGAGGGAAAATGAATATTCTTAGTGGCTATAAATACTATAAAGCAATGCTTCTGTCTTTCAATAATATAATTTCATGCCCTTACATGGAAGCGAGGGGGAGGGGGGGTTTGTTCTTATTAAAGAACATGTTGAACAGGTATTGAGGAGATGCAGAGGATTGTCAAAGGAGAGACCATATGGCCAGGAAGGACTGTGTAGGCCAGAGGGTTTGGTCTCCTGTAATTGTAGCCAACTATTAAATAATGTTTCAGAAGAATCCCCATAACACATCATGAGTCACTGTGAGTCATAGAACTCTAAAATGTTACAGGAAGAGAGAAAAATAGATTGAGGACATATATAAAGCTTTCATCTAATTTTTCTGACAATAGTGTATTCGTCAAACTAAATTTGCATATCTTGTACTGTGGAGCACGACAAAATGAAAAATAAAAAAATCCATGCTAACATATCATGAAGAAAGTCTTTTGACCTCTAGATTATGCTATTAATGTAACTTTTATATCTTCCTTACATCATCAGATTGGTATAATTCAGTGACTGCATATGTTACCACTGAAATATCAACTGATCCATGAAGCTGTATCATACTATGTGTTACAATTAGTAAAAACTTTTTGATTGTCTTTTCACTTCCACTTTTTCCTTCAGTCTCCTTTCTCTGTACCAGAAAGGCAGGTGTTGCTGTGATATTATTTGACCTGTGGAAAGTCTTATTTTTCTGGTTAGCTGAAATTATTCTTTTGGCCTTGTGTAAACATGATTGGAGCCTGGATTAAGGAACTGTCTCTAGATGTCTGCTGGATTAACTTGATCCTTTTCTTCCTCAAGAATCATAAAATATRTTCTCATCAGCTAAATACTTGTAGCTGTAACAGATTATTTTAAGTCACTGATTAGTTACCAAGCTGCTTGTGTATGTGTGGTTGTATGGGTTTGGGGGCGTGTATGTTTGTAGGGTTTTTTTTTGGGGGGGGGGGGGGGGTTAATTCTGTCACTTTGATCTGTGTGATGCTCTTATAGCCAGTTACATGGAGATTTAGTCTCTTCTGACTTCCGGCCTCCATTTGATATAGACAGTAGGAATCAAAATGYGCTTTCTGCAGATAGCAGGGGTGAAAGTTTTGCTGTTAGGTTGAGGTTATGTTGAGAAAGGGGTTCAAAAAGGAGCTCTAGCACAATGGTTTCTCAGTTTTAATCCAACTACCATTTTACCCTTCAGTAGAACAAAAAACTTTCACAGAATATCTTCTGAAGTATTGTAAATGAAAGCTACTTCAGTCCTCTAAAACTTAGGAACTATTCAAAGAAACTATCTTTTGGCTTTTATGTATGGTGTATGTTTAAAAACTGTTTCTGCTGCCATGGGCCACTGGTAAACCAAATCTGAGAATAGTTCAATGTGCCCACCAGACCTTGAGAAAGGGTAGCTCATGCTAATGATGATCAAATGCTCAGTTTGATCAAAGATCTTGAAAACTTGAAATGTTAAAGTCTGTCTTGGTTAGATTAAAAGTTGTGTGTGTATACATACAACGTATGTGTGTGTATACACACACATATGTATGACCCTGAAAAGGAACTGACCTATTGTTGGTTTATAGGAGAGTTGGGATATCTTTCTACCACATTGCTATTGTACAGTACACAAACTAGGCAGATTTTGGCTGAGAGCTTTTCCAGCTTCTCAGTGCCATTTGGGCATATTTAGCATACTTCATTGCACTTAGAAGAGGGTTTTCCTATTCCAGAGGTACTCTCAGTGGAAATGCTCACCCAAGATGCTGTTTCTTTCTTGAGCAGTTTTTGAAGTGACTATGGAGTGTCTTCATGTCTTAGTGCCATTCAGACTTTATGTAGTTGGTACTTGTAATATTGTCTCTCAAATTCATCTTATGCTCCAGGAGTTTTGGGTGGAGGGAATTCTTATATCCTTACTGTCTAGTCTTGCGATTAGAGAGCCTTTTAGAACCTGAAACTGTGCTGACTTTTTACCATTCCAAAGGATTTGGTAGAGGGACGTGTTGCTAGGTTTCTTGGCATTAATTTTATAGTAAGCTATTTCAGTACTGAGATGCTCAGTAGAGCAATGGGACAGAACATTCAACAGAAATAAAGCACAGTCATAGGTCTCCAAGAGGCAAAAAAATCTGTTCATGGGCATGTTTGGAAACTAACGGTACGGATGGGTACAAAAGTAAGAAGGGAAGAACAGCTGTTCTGAGGAATAGCCAGCAAAATCAGCTTTTGTTGTGTTTTCAGGGAAGGGAAGGCTGGTGCAAGCAGATTGCTGGATGAGTAGACAGTTTAGAGGAAAACTAGTTGCTAAGATAAAATGAACTCCTAGAGCCTGATACATGAGCTTTCCTCCTACCTAACTCACTTGCATCTTGCTTGACTGGGGACTAGAGCTTGTCTGTCTCTTGCAACATTCTGTACACACTTCCTTAGGCATGGAGGAGCAGTTTTCTCAATGCAGGGGTATGAGGGGAAAAGTGCTTACTAGTCACTCCTGAAGGTTTCAGCAAGCGGAACCCTCTTGTCCATACCAGCAGTGAGTACACCTTCTATATTTCATTAGTAAGTCTCATATCTGTGCTTTAAAAATAAAGGTGTGAGTGTTGAAACAAAAGTTKGCATGTACATACAGGTATTCTTAAAACACTTCCCATGTCTTGACTGGTTTGCCCCAACATGTTGGTAGAAACTTCATTTGAGCTATTGCTGAGTATTTGTCTAGCTGTGTAATGGGGGTGGAGAAGAATCTGAATCATTCTTAGAGCAGGTGAATAAGAGATGTCAATTTCTCCTATTTCTTGTGATTTGAAAAAATTTTCTGGAAAAAAAAATTATTTTGTGAGTCAGGAGCTGTAGAAACTGGGATTACAGAACTTCTTTGAGCACTTGCGGCCACTAAAAACTGCTGCTGACATGCTCTTAAATAGTATACTTTGCCTGAATAGATTGCTCTGTTTCAATTTTGAGTAGGCAAGACTTTTCATAGTTTTTTCCTTAACAGTGATCTCTTGGCCGGTTTGTTCTGGTAGTAGTCTCTTGCATCAAGTAGAATATATAGTTAAGCATTGTTAGTTTTCCTTACTAAAATTTCAGGCACAATGCGATATATGGATATAATTTTTAAGGAAGAGAGAAGGCTTGTTTCCTAGCAACTGGAGATCTTATTGCAGATTATCTCTTGGTCAGACAGCTTTTTTTTTTAAACCTTCTCCCTTGAAGTTCCTTTAACATGAAGTGTCAGTGTCATGTATGCCAAGAGTTTACTGCTCTGAAGTTTTTCTGTGAAGTGTGGACCAGTACCACAGATTTTAACCTTAAAAGGACATTTAATGGGCCACTAAGAAAAATTCTGCAGAATACCAGTAAACTTCACTACAGTCGCATAGTATGTACTTGGCCTCTGAAATAATTTTTCTGTTTAGGTGTGCATTGTAAGCCTTTTGCCAACTAGTGCTGTGTATTTTTGAACATGCATTCTTCAGTTTGGAGAAAAACTTAAGTACAGAAAGCTTGAGAATTTTCTTGTTTTGTATTATATGCAATCCCCTCTTCCAAAAGTTTGTATACTACTGGTTCCTCAGCTACCCACCTCACATCCAGGAGCAAGATACTGTAACATAGGGAAAATCACTTTTTCTGCAATAGCTCTTTCAGTAAACAGTCATTCCAAAGTAGACGTTCCTTTTTTGACTAATACAGACTCTTGCAGGCTTTACAGGTAGCTGTTTGACTACAGCTGCTGCAGAACAGTGGTTCTAGTGTGTATCAGAATGTCTCAGGAATTTTTGTAATTTTTTATACAAATTGTCAGACAGTTTATTTCTTGGTAGATATATTACATCCAGTATAAGTAAGAATGTATTAGCTCTTTTTCCCCTTAATTTTTTATTGTCTTTTTGAAACGCATACAAATCTGGAGACTACTATCAAGCTGCCTTTTTGTAGATGTTTGTTAAGCAGAAAACGGCACCATAGCTTTCTTGAAGCATACTATTTCTTCAAGTAAGACAAAGTACATGCTGAGTACCTAGAAAGAGAAACTAAATCTGTGATTTTTAACTCAGTTGGCTTTTGAACTAAAATAAAGATAGTTCCAATTTCCTAACTCAAGGAGCTCCCAGGTGTTTGAATTTCATTAAGTAAATTTTGCCGCTACTAATAAAAATACTCTGAAGTTATATTGGTAATATTCAATTAGCTGACCATCTCTCGTAATGATTAGTTGTATTTGGTTGATCTAGATCATAAGCCTAGTATGTCTCATACACTATTCCTTCAAAGTACCACAAAAGGAACATTTTTCACTCTGAACTTCATTTTGCATATTTTGGCAGTACTTGGGTTTTTAACACCTTGGGTGAAAAATCTTTGGTTGGAATTAGTACACAATGCTTTGTTTGAAATGCGTTTTGGTTCTTTGGAATATGAAGCTATAATTAAAAATGAAGATACTGAACCTTGGATACAGTTCAGCTCAACTACTGGTATCCTATTCAAAACACTATGTGGTGTAAGCATTGTCCTTTAGCCACTGCTGTGGCATAATTCCCTATTGCCTTTAAAAGATGCTATTTTTTGATGTGACTGTCTTCTATAGCCTAGCGTTCTCTCCCTACTCGGTTGTACTGAATTYGTATGGGAGAAAATTTTCTAATTATTGCTGTTATTTTTTTTATCCCACCTAGAGTTTCATAAGAAAGCTGACCATACTTAAATGAGTTTATTATGAAATAAAGTGTGAATACAGTGAGACAATTTCGGTTAAGTGTCAGCTGTAAATGGGTATATTCTCAAAGGCTGTTTTCTTTTCCTAGCTAATAAATTGATTACACGAGAAGGGCCTTCCTTTCTGCAGATGCGAATAAAACATTTGATGAAGTCAAACTGCATCCCACAAGCTACTTTCTTGTCAAAATTGTGTGCAGATTCTTCAGAAATTGCAAATGTTTCATCTTTTCGCCAAGCCTACATCACATGTGTGTGTTCTATGCTGCCTAATGAAGACTCCATTAAGGAGGTTAGTAATTCATAGTCCCTTTTTAATGTGTGTTTATCAAGCATTTTGGAATTTATTTCTGCAATACTAAGAACTGAATCTGAAGAGTAGAACGGTTGCAGCAGAGTTCCAAAAGAGAAAATGTCCTATCTGCAGGCTACAGTAGGAAAGAACAYTTTGTATTAACTGCTGTTGTAGATAAGTATGTATTACATTGCTTGCATCCAAGTTTAGATGTGCCTGAAAACATAAAATAAGGCTTGTAACTTAAGTTCCCCTCGTAAGCAAAGTATAAATGGAAAGCTGTCCTTTCTGACTCAGAAATACTAGTACTTCAAGTGGTCAAGTCTTTCTAACTTGAGAAAGAAGAGCTGAAAATCTTTGGAACCAGTTGCTCTAGAATCCTAAACTCATTCTTAGCAGTCTGAACAAATCATTCTTGCTCTGTTGCATAATAATGACTTGTATTAATACATTAGTCGTAACAGTGGTCATACAGCTCTTGCCTCTGTTGCCTCCTGATCTCTCACACCTCTTATTTTATTAACCTCAAGGTTAGAATTAAATGTGTTTGGTGTCCTTTTAAATGTTAGACTTGAACATTTTGAGTAAGCCTCAGTGAAACTGTGGGATGATAATGTATACCAAAAAAAGCAACTCGGATATCTGTGCTTCCCAGTGAGTTACTGGAAGACTGGTTTACAGTGTTTTTAAGCAGTTCACATGTAAACTAAAGAAAAGAACTCCCTTTAAAAATACTTATTTTGAAAAATAAGTATCTGGATAACTGCACCATCAGATAAGCTCTTCAATTTGAGCCAGATTCCCTTCAGTTTGCTGCACTGAAGGATCAATGAATGCATTTAATTGCTCACTGCAGACTCGGTCTGTGTTGTACTAGAGGGATATACTTGTTCTTTAGGGATATATGGTTAACTTGCAGCATGTTCTGCGATTTTATTGGCTGCAAGGTTGGATACTAATGTTCAATTGCTTAGAAATCAAAGTTACAACCTCCTCAGTTTTTAGTTTTATTTAACAATTGTAAGGTGCAATTATCTGTTGTATCTAGATACACAGAAGAAGACACTTCAGTCTTTACTTCAAGTATAAAAGCTAGAATGAAGATTGATAAATTGAATCAAATTGTGGTGATCATTTAATCGAACTATTTATGGGAAAAGGAAGGCATTGGGTATCAAAGCAGTGTCTTAGGACAGTGTGGCTTATTGAGTTAACTTCACCTGTAACCAAAACTGATAAAAGTATAAGCTCAGTGGAGTTACAGTGCCAGAATGCTGGCATGAATAATCGGCAATAGGGGGATTAGTGTTTTATGGTTCCTTTACTTGCTTGATCAGAGGTATTGCATCGTTTGCACAGAATTGGTGAAAACAGACTCTTAAACACACCACTGTTTTGAGAAGGGGGAGACTTGTGTAATATTTTTGTTGCTTGTCATCTTCCTCAGAGTTGTTGGGCCTAATGAAAAGGGGGGAAGAGAGAGATTGGAGAAAGATGAAGAACTCAAAGAATGGCAGCTCTGGAGAATGGGAGATGGACATGACTGAAAACCTGTGGGGAAGAGCGAATTAACTGTAATAAAGGAAACAAGATTGAGTGAAATTTGAAGTTCAGAGTAGGATGGTGTAGGTGGTGTAACAGGGCTTAGCAAAGAAACTAAATATTACAAAAAGGATGAATATAAGTGAAGATAGCTTGGAGAGGATTGAAGAGAAATAATTTGTTGAAGAATAGACAATGTATGTTCATCCCCTTCCATACCTGGCTCATGTGAAGTAAAGTTATATTAATACTGGCAATTACATATTAATCCAGGGCCTCTGTAGAGGATGCTGTAACCTTTCCTCTGTTACTTGCCTTTCAGTTATTAAAAAAAGAAAAAAGTAGATGATCTCTCAATCACTTTTAAATGTTTTTCATATATAGGGGGCAGATATATTCCAATTTAACTTCAGGTCTCTGCAGGACACTTATCTGAACTGGACATCAGAGGGTCTTTATAATGAGTAAGGAGAATTATACAATTCATTGCATCCTAAGCAGGCATCCAGAATGGCAACCATCTAACCCTTCTGAAAATGCCTACTGTAGAAGGAGCTTACAAAGACTAGGTTAGACTTGAAGTCAGATTTCTGTTCTCCTAAGAGTTAAGGCTGGTGAACTATTTCTGTTAAATATATTGAAAAGTTATTTCTTGGACTTTTTAGAACCTTCTTGTACCTTGACTTGATCTTAGTGCACATGTATAATAATATAACTATGTAATTAAAGATCTATGTTTACAAGAATCTCCTGTTCCTYTGTAAGAAACAAAGTAACAAAGCTGAGAAGTGCTCTGTGGTTTACTGATTACAAAGCTTGGCTTGAATCTGCCAGTTTTTTGGAGCCAATTAAAGTGCTCCTTAAAGCAGTTCTCCTGCACAGTAGTTAATAAGTAGTTAATAGCATCCTTTACTATTGCAAAAATCATGAAGCCCAGAATGTTCTGTAATTTCAAATGGCTTTCTCTGCAAGGCAAATGCTGGCTAAAGGTAGCAATAAAAAGGATTYTCAAATGAAACAATCAGTTAAAAGTAAAACAATGAATTGAAAATTGAATGTTTTAATCATAACTGGTCACTTCTAGAATATTAAGGTGATTAGCTGGTCTGCTTTCTTGGGGAAAGACCATTCAAAAATCTGTGAGTAAACATCCTGAGTAAGTCTGAGTTTAGGCTAATGCCCATAATCCCACTCACACGAGTACACCTCAAACTTAAAAACAGTCATCTCTTAGATTCTACAGACAATGTCAGGAGAGGAATAAGGAAGTATTCTTGGGTTGTGTGACTGAGAAGAGTGAAAGAGGAATGGTAGTGAAGCTTGTTAAAACACTGAAGAAGGATAGGTGCTTCTCATGAGTTCGTTTGCAAAAGTGTTCCTAGATTTGTATTGARTTTCTGCAGTCAAGTTAAACCAAGTGTTCCCTTCCCTCCCTAACTTCCAATTTGACTGGAAGATGACAAGAACTTAGTGTGTATATTCCCTGCCCTGCAAGCTCTTTATTCTTAATGAAATATTTTTGGTATAAAACATGTTTTATTATTATTATTAAATTTCTAGCTAGGCAGCAACTCTCAAATTTTTGCAGGTATGGTAACATTATTTACCCTAAATGAGGTAGTACGCTAAAAGAAAGTAGCCCTCTTTTACAGAGGAACAAAGCAGATGGTTGAAATGGACATAAATGGTCTGGCAAGTTAAGCCAATGAACTGTAACTATACCATTTTGGGGGCCATTTATTTCCTGATAGCCTCAAACTGACCCAAGGGCATGTTGTCCCAACTCATCTAGAGGAAACTTAGTCTCTGAGCTGAAACTAAATTGCTTTTAGTCACTTGATGGTGTATTTTTTAGCTCCTGAAAGGAAGGGAAGTCTCCCTAGATAAGTAGGGTTTGGTATCCCCTTTTTAAGGTGTACTAACATAACATCCTACTAAAAATTGCTAGAAGGTTTAGGTTAGCAGTGGGAGAACTGTTATGATGTAAGAAATGAAATATTCTTATAGCCTAAAAACTTGTTCTTATTTAATGATTTAATTGTTTTTGGTTTTATTTTTAATTTAAATTAAAATGACTGGAAAGACAAAACCAAGATCAATCTCTTACAGTCATATGTTCCAAACAAGTAACTTTGAAGAGTAAACTGTTATCCTTTTTGACGCTAGAATATAGGGAGGATGACAGCATTTTTCAACAATTCGAATTTAAAATATCTTAGTGTTTATTCTGTTTTGTCTGAACTTCTATTCAGATGTCAGTCCAGTTAGGTTTCTGATAGAGAACCTAACCAAACACAATTCCAGATTTAGTAAATACATTGTAATTTAGTAATGTTTCTGATTTGTCACTTGGTGACTGACTGTGGATACTGTTGGTTGATTTGGAGCTGTGTGTGTTTAGCATTTCTTGTCTTATGTTTTAGTTTAAAAAAAAAAAAAAACTTTAGGTCTAAAAAGAGCCAGATCATAGACCAAATTTGAAATGCAGAGGAATAAATTGCCTAGTTAGTTTCTCAGAAGTTACCATCCTGAACATGAGTGAGTTTGGCCAAAAAAATCAAATTTGTAGGTGGGAAGGAGAGAGAATCCAACTTGCTGTGACTGCAGGCTGCTTTAAGTGCTCCATCTGTGCCAATTATTGGAGTTCTTAACTGCTGCACCTGCTGGTCCAGTCCCCTACCAATGCACTGGCAAAATAGCAGATGTCGCAGATGTTGTTACAGAATAAGTCTAAGCCAGGAGGAACTGGTTATTGAAAGGGGGGTTTGCATCATTATGTAGCCTGATAAACCCTAGTTAGTAGGCTTTAAGTTTGTAGATAGTAGTCTCCTGATCATACTGCCTAAGTTGAGTAACTTTCTTTAATGACTTTATAGAAACTGAGTCTACTCTCTAAGGCAGGTGGACCTATGTCAAATGGTATGCCTGGCCAAGCAGATCATAAGTGAGGTAATATGAAGTCTTGTTGAGATCTATGGAGGAAATGTATCCCATATTTGCATGCACTGATATTTTTTTTCTAAAAACAAAGATTGTTGTAGACTTGGAAGAACAGGCTTGTATCAGACCCCTGCAGCTTCTTGCATTATTTAATGTTTGCTGCYGTATTCGAGGAGATAGCAGGGCACAAATGTGGAAGTTATTAAAGAGAAAAGTTGGGATCGCTTAACTTTGTTTTCCTAATTTGTGTTGCAAGTTGCACTGATGCAACTTGTAGTTTATATAGAACAGGAATAATTGAATGAAGAGAAGTGGTAAAGTACACTGTGAAAAGGCTTCGGTTATGCATTTGAGGAGTGTATGCAACTAGATTTCCCGCACAAGTTGAAAGAACATGTCTGTAAGTACCTAATGTAGGTCAGATTATAAGAAAGAAAGGTATTGCCTGCAACTTGAAGAGATTACATGAGTGTAGTTTCTTAATTAACTGTCATCTCCTGTGTTTCAAGACACACAGTACATTCCAGTACCCTACAACAAATTTAACAGACTGGAGCTGTGACTTTTCTGAAAGTCCTTTTTCTGCTCCTACAGTGCTACCCACACAGTTTTGAATGCAATCTGTTCTTGAAATTCCTACTGGAAGAAAGAGTGAGGTATGGTGTTAGTACAGGGCAAGAGTGTTTAACGGTGGTAGCTAGTATAGCTGTAGCATAAAGTGCAGTTTGCAGTGTGGTGTGTTTGGTTTGTTTTGTTTTTTTCCCCCCATTTGCTCTGTGACTGCATTTTTAGCAGTCTAGGAGATAATTGTTCCTTCCTCTTCAGTTCAGGTCTCTATTTGAACAAAGCAGCGAGATCTGAGGTGAGGAGCAGGTTCCTGTAGTGCTCCAAGTTTGGAGATAGGCTTAGGGTAGAAAACTGCAAGGTAACTGTGGGACTGAGGCTTGGTTAAAGAGAGATTTCATCTGGGACCAGGATTGTCAATAGGAGAGGAAGCGGAAAGGACCCTGGTAGAGAAGGAAATAGTTTGTGAGGAGAAGATTTGGAAGTAGAGGTGGGGAGAGAATGAAGTTTTAAGAACTGTGGGGATGGGTAACTCTGGAGTTGATGGGATTTGAAATCTTGGGTAGACTAGGAAGAGTTGGTACATCTGAAGTAGAGTACAGGCTTTGGGAAATGCATCACATGGTTTATTTGTCAGCCCAGTTCAAGGGAATGGAAACATCCTAGTCAATATGTGAAATGAATTCTGTTCCAGGGAGAAATCTGGGTAGTGTAATTGTAAGAGTGTCTGTAAATCTGCTCTTGCTGAGTCCCTGGAAGTTAAAAGATGCAAAGGATTTTGGAGGGAGATGGTATGCAACTGTATCCCTTTTTTTTTTTTTTTTTTTTAAATCTGCAAGCTAGGACAGCCTGTTCTGCTCTCTCCTGTGTGCAGTGGTGAACACATCACTCAAATTTTTTGTGTAGCCACTGGTATATGCTTATTTTTCCATCTTCCCTAGCCTGACAGAGGTGGCACTTGATTTGCAGATACTGTAAGTGCTTACTGCCTCTAACATACATAGGAGTGATGACATCTGTTTCCTTAGTTAGCAAAGTGCTGTCACTTTAAATCAAAGCTTGAAGTTTCTCTTGTTAGAGGTGACTCAGTGACAAAGCCCTGACCAAAATCATCTAAATAAACTGACTGGTTTTCACATCTGCAGCAGTTGTGGCTTGTGAAGTGCCCTAAAAATATCTGCTGCAAAAGGTCATTATAGGTCTCAAGTTGAAAGTCAAGAGTCAGTGGACCCTAGAAAATGTTGACTTTGTGCAGTGAAATCCAATCCAAAGCCTGTATGGAAAATGGGATAATATACCTGCTTCTGTTTTCCCTGTTTAATTAATGTTTGTAAAAAATTAATTTGCTATATTTTAAACTTCCCCTTGTTCTTTCTGTATCAGTTTTCATGAGTAATGAGAGGTTTGAATTATAGTAATAACAGCTGATTAAAGCAAATGTTCCTTGAGTGCAGTCTATTTTGTGAAGYAGAATAGATCCTATGAAAATATATACTAAAAATACTGTGGTTTTGATAATAAAAGCACTTCATAATTACTGCTTGTGGTCTAGAATACTTGGCTTATAAGCAAGTTATTGCTTCCTTCTGGTACGCAGATAGGTACATCTCCAAACTCTTAATCTTTAGGTTAAATGTAGAGCCTTACCTTTAGGTAGGCTTCCCAGAGCTTCCGTAGACTTCTGTATCTCTTCTAAATATTTCTGTTTTTAACTTTGTGCTTTGGAATGTGATTGTTGAAAATTAACCCTTATGGACAAAGAGGCCAAGAAACTGGCTTTTTCAGGAGACCTCCTGACTGTTTTTAGACCTAGGTTTTACTGGTCAACAGGAAATCAGGAATGCCCTGCAATCACAGAGGGGGAATGGGTAGTTTTAGTTGGAGTGTTGTCCTTATGTATTTTGCTTAACTATCCAAAATGGAAGATGGTCCTAAAGAAGAGTAATACTGAGAAGTATCAGAACTAACTGGTCTGAACTTCTAGTGCCTTCTGTAGCCAAAAGCTGTGATAGGAACTCTGGGTATTAAAAGGAGTAGTAGTGTTTTGTTAATGTGTTTTTTGACACTATTTTCTTTGATGCGATAAATGTTTTTGTACAAATGCTCAGAAGAAAGTGCCTTTTTTCTTTCCTTTTTTCTTCCTTTTTTAGATTGCAAAGGTGGATTGCAAGGAAGTACTAGACATCATATGTAATCTGGAATCTGAAGGACAGGAAAACACTGCATTTATCCTTTGTACAACCTACCTTACTCATCAGCTTCAAACAGCGAATGTGTATTGCTCTTGGTAAGTAATAAGTATCACCACTTCTTGTAATTGTTCTCTTCTTCACTGCCTACTGGCTTTTATGCACTAAAATAGAATAGCTCAGTTCTATGGTGGATATGTGGTGGATATATCCTTAAGTTGAAATACATCAAGCTGAAGTACTTCTAGAGAAATAACTTATGAGGAAATGAGTAAGGACTCATTTGTAACCTTCTTACATTATAGCTGCTGCAGTAATACAGCAGTTAAAGTCAGCAAATGAATGTCAGACATATTTGTCTAATTTTTTTTAAATCAAACTGCACTTGTATGAATGACATTAATGGTAATGCTTCAATAATATAGTAGTTCCTATAGGTCTGGGTTCCTGTTCTTGATACTAAACACCTAAGCTTTTGTGAATCTACAAAGTGCATTGTAATTTAGCTCAGGTTTTTCCCTCTTGAATACTTAGACCCATAAGAGTTTGATCCCTTTTTTCAGTTCTTTAACAGAGAAGTAGTAGGAATGTACAGAGGCAGCACCCTTAAACTCTTTACCATAACAACCTCTTTTCCTCCAGAGAGTCTTTTTATACTTCAATTGATTGGAATGTGGAACTTCTGTAATCCTGAGAATGCTAGGATTATGTGTTAGCCAAACTGTGGCTATAAAACTTCTCCACCCTCTTAACTAGTTGGAGATAAGTAAATTTTGTATCTCTGTTACAGCGGTGGCAAACTGGTAGAGTGAAATTGGGGAAGCTGTTTTCTGGTCTTTATAGAGTAGATTGGTAGTCGTGGCCTTGGAACCATGGCTAGTGTGCAGTTTCTTCCTTAGTCTGATCTGGGTAATGCTTTAATTTATCAGACATCTCAAATATATCTTGGAAATCTGCATTGTCATCTGTGGCATAGTTCATTCACTCACTTCACATTTTAATGCTATGAAGGAAAGTTTTCATAGCACTTAAGTGTCAGCAGGAATGATTGATAGTTTAGCCTGGTCCAGTCATTTGTACAAAAAGACCAGAGGGTATTACATATTTACTTCTACATCAGGCCAAGGATGACTGTTTAAGCAAAAGCATGCCTTGTAGAGAGAAATGAGCTCTTGGAAGAGTCCAGACAGTGGAGAGTCCACCAAACACAAGTTTTAGAGGCTGACTGTGCTTTACCACTGAAATGTGTTTTCAGAGATGGCTAGAGTAGGGAATGGAGCCATGTCCAAAGCATATAGCGATGATTCTCATTAAGCCAACACAGATACAAGGCTGAAATCCATATTGCGTTCTTTTTCGAAAAACAAACCTAACATTCCTTAAGGGTGAACTAAATGATCTGCTGTTGTCCAAGGAGACTTGTTAAGGAGTTCTATTTAAGAGCTGTATCCCTAGGGTGCAAGTGAAGGGAATCAGAGTTCAGGTGCAGCTGAGACTTTTAAACTGTTGATATGAGGGGAAAAATACTTCAGTGACATAGCATTTTAGAGTTAAGAAATAACTCTTCTTTGACAACAACCACAGAGTACATTTTTGGCTTGCAGTACCAAGTCTGAACTGAAACTGGTTAGAATTTTAATGAAACTTTCATGTCCCATAATTCAGTCTAACTTGTACTTTCTCCTGAGTAATGGGTCAGGAGAAATCCGTGAGAGATGAAGGTTTCTTATTTCCATGCCAGTTTGGTCCATGATGTGCCTGACCTAAGACTGTCTATACAGGACATGGTGTGACTGTAAGATGAATAGATATGTCCAGTTTTAAAATTGGTTTGCATAAGTGACAAGTAGTGAAGGCTTAAAGGTGCAAATGTTAGCATAGTCTAGTGACACAAGTAGGTTCCTAGTTACTGAAGTTGTTAGCAGGCTTGTGTCACTCTCACTGAAGCCATATTATTGTCTTCTACTGTTAGTGGTTGTTCAGATTAAGGTTCTGGTTCAAACTAAAGTGCTGGTATGTCCAGCCTTGCCACAACTGCCACCTCTGCTGTTGTGTGGGCATACTTCACAAGGCTCCAGTTCCATCTGCTTTCCCCCAGGAGTCAGAAAGGAGAATGAGGTCTTCTGTGTAACACTGAAATTGTGTAGGAGTATGAATTCAAAATCTAGTATTGTACATAGCACTCTATGTACAATAGGATTCTGCATAACTGATGTGGCCTGATCCACTTAAGAGCAAAGCCTCCAGGACATTGGAACCTGTAGAGAAGTTAATCTTCTGATGGACTCTGTTCTTACGAAACTGCTGTAATGCTTCTTGATCATCTGGAACCCTTCAACAGATTACTTTTTCACTTCTAGGCTGTGCCTCTAACCCCCTTTAAAAGTACTGTTGTTTGAAAATAAGGACGTTGTGCTGATCTGATGGTGAAATGCTATTGTATATGTTGGCCTTATTGTATTGATCCTCACCCCCTTTCCTTGTGGCAGATGCAGATCTAGTGATTATTTAGGCACAAGATGGATGAATTCAGCTGGCTGATATGGCAGAAAACTTAATTTAGAGGATTGATTTTCTGTCAGCCAGCCAGCCAAACTGGTTAGGGGTGAGGTTACACACTACAGATACAGTCATCTCCTCAAAAATGAGGCTTCAGCCCTGTGCAGACTCTGGTCACTGGAATCATTGCAGACTTGATTTGAATGCGTGGCCTGGAATAGAGTTAAGGCAATGTTGCTTTCTCTGCATCAGTAATTTCAATAAGCTCAGTCACAAATGTGATAAACATCAGAACTGGCTGAGAGGAGGCAATGTGGAGGACAGCAAATGTTAGATGGACCCACTGTAATATGCATATTTAGCTTCACTCTATAGCTGAATGTAATGTAGGAGGATCACATGTTAGAGGTAGCTTTGCCAGGCATTAAATAAGTTTAGGTATAGCATTAAAGATGTACTAAAATACTTGGTTAAATTGAGTACATAAGCTGAGAAATCTCCTCTCTGTGACCAGCTGCAGTTTTTAAGGGACAGCAATGTTTTAGGTAGTTYACTTCAAAGAAGGTCCTGTCTAGTTTAGAAAAACAGGGGTGGCTGTTGAAAGCTTATTTAACTCAGGGTGCTGTTTCATCTACTGATAATTTGGAATCTACTTAACTTTTCTAGCAATGTCATTAACGCCATTTTGGTTTTGCTTTTTCATAACAATAAAATGTAACTTGTGTATATTCAGTCATAATTGTGCATGATGGTGTTTCAATTCAATAAATGATTAAAGTTTTAATCAGTTCTTATGGTGTGCTGCTGGTACATTATGTAATTTGACAGGCCAGAACTGAGTGTTGATGACTCAAACATTTAATAAAGGTCTTTAAGGGAGGAGAGCAGGGAATAGGAAAAGCAGAGACCCKTTGGTACAGTGTGGCTTGCAGGTCAGCTTCCCTTTACACAGTAGCCCATGTTGTTATGGATTCAGCTCAACAGATGAGCCGTAGTGTGTGTACTTGAAAATGTTCCATGTGTAGGATCCAGAAATAAAATTGTTTCCTGCAGAATTACTTGGAATGTTTCCTTCTCCTTAACTTGACAAAGTGCACAATACATCAATGAAATATTTTCTGATAAGCTAGCCCCTAGCTAAGCTTTCACGGGTGCTGTAAGGAAGCAGTATTGTTGAATGCAGTCCTGCTCACTGTTAGCCRTCCATTCCCATTGTCCTTCTCCAGGTCTTGGTTTATGCAGCTTCAAAGAGAACTAGCTTAACTAGTTAAGATAGAGTATTCTGGTTTAAACAAAAAAGGAAAAGACCTCTGAAAAACGGAAAAATGGGAATGCTTTTGAGACTGTTAACTGTGAATGAGGATGGAGCTTGGGTGCAGAATGGCCAGTCCTAACAATTTGCTGCCAAAAAGGGGGAAAAAATTCTTCCCCTCCTGTGGTATTGGTTGCACAAGTCTGCCTCTTTTGTTTTGGATCTGGGTCCATCTGACCTGTAATGAGCACATTCAGTTAACCCAGCCAAAACTCTGTATAGCTTTCTACAGACTAGTGCTAGATTGGCTTACCAGCTGGTCAGACAAGTACCAGAGAAGCGCAAGGCTGATGCTTCTGCAAGTGGTGAGCTGCTACTCTGTTCAGCAGTAACATCACTCTCTTACTCTAGAAAAGGGCAAGTCTTCCTTCTCTTCCTACCTCTCCTCTTCACTGCTGTAGCACCTGCCTGATGGCACAGTGCTAACTCTCCACCCTATCCTAAATCTTTTATTATTATTCTCACGTATTTGGAGTGGTTAATCTATTTCATTAGCTTAGCCCATCCTGTAGCCTCAAATCTGTACCTGCAAGAAAAGATTAGCAAAACATACATATGTTTATGAACTAGTTTTGCTGGTGTGAAGCTTCATTTTGTAGCTGGAGATGAAGGCAAACTTTAGTTTGTAGACGTTCCTCCTCATGAAAACGGGAAATTTCTCCAATGACTGCTGCTTATGATCATAAAATAATACTAATGCTACTTCTAAGATTTCCCTTTCCATTGGGGATATCTACCATCTTTAGGACTATATCTAGGAAGTGATGTTTTGAGTAGTAGCTCTGAATTAGCTGATTGTCTTACCCTCAAGTAGTCAGAAAATTTATCATCCATAAAATAATGTAATTTTTAAGGGTAACCCAAGTGATATTAAATGTGAACTTCAGCTAAGCACAACTTCAAAAAAAAAAAAAAAAAAAAAAAAAACTTCTCTGATCTGCTATACTAATAAGACTATTTCTTGATATCTGCGTGGCTGGAGTGCCTTCTCTTCCCCATCCCTCTTCCCTGCCTCAAATCAATTTGAAATAGAAAATTACCTGAATACTGAGAACTGTCCTTTCTTTCCTTTCCATATGTGTGAAGACAATACAGAGAATGTTTCTACATCACCATCCTTGAGGACGCCTTTCCACAAACTATTCTAGTTTTGCAGAAGGAAGGGGTGGGATAAGAAAAGGAATAGGACAGCACTGAAAACTTTTTGCCCTGCGAGAATCTCTTAGGAATAAGGGATTATCCAGAGTAAAGCTCTTCTCTCAGTACTCTTCCAATTCGCAACTCACTACACATATTGAACACACATGCAAAATGACTGATGTCTTTAAGTTATTTTCAACTTGTGTATTTTGTTTCTGTTGCAGTAATGCATTAAGTTTTAATACATTTTTTCTTTTAATTCTGTGCCTCTCTTGAGATAACTTTGTCATACATTTCTACCTGTTAGCTCTTCTGATGTTCAACTATATATTTTGTTAGTTTCTTTGGGGTAAAGAGCAATAGTGAAGGTTACCAATATTCTAGATGTCAAAAATTATTCATCTTTTCCCTCTCCGATTCTGTTTTAGGATTTAAAAAAAATTTTTTTTTTTTAATTACACTGTTCCTGGATTAGTTTCTTGTAGGCCTACCCAGCTGCTCAGCTGTCCCTTTCTGACTGTGAAAGGCTGTTACCATCTTTTTAGGCTTTTTTTTTTAAATCCATGTTCCTAGTAAACGCAGGCAATTATATGCAGTAAGTGTATCCCAAGAGAGGTCTGTAACAAGGCCTTTCTCACTTTCACTCGACTTAGGGTTCGAGGTTAGGATTGCAATAACTCAAAGCAAAAAATTTTGCCATTATTCATTGTACAGTCTGCCTAGAGGTCTCTCTTTGATTTTTGGTGTTAGAAGCTATGATTAACCTCATAGTCTGGAAACCGGTGTGTATAATTTGATGTATAGAGAGCTTGAGTTAGCAAAGGTGAAGTTTACTCTAGTGAAGGAGCAGAAGAAAAACTCTTTTAATATAAAAGATACAGTTTCTATTACTCTGCTGCTTTTGTCTTTTTTGTGGCATTTCATCTGTGATGGGAAAGTGATGCAAAGTGACAGATTGCACTGTGCAACAGCTCTGTTGCCCTGGATGTAATAAATTGCTTAGCAGAACAGCTCTGTATTTGAATTGTACAAACAGTAAAGCATGTAACTACTAAAAGACAGTAGACAAAGCCCTGGGCTTGTATATATCACTTTTTTGTAAAGTGTGTTCTGTTAGAGCTGTCTTTTAAAGCACTGAGTGGGAGTTGTATCATTTGAAGGCAGGTGTCAGCATCTAAGCTACTTGCCTAGTGGGGGAAAGCTGGCAACTTTATATTGTGAATCATCTTACCTATTTTAAATTTCTGTCTGCAAATGCTTTCCCCCCCGCCCTCCCTTGACTGTGGAGGGAGTCGAGGCAATAAGCTTATCTGTAGATATCTGCACAAAGTGAAATGAATCCCACTGCCAGCATCTCTTCCCATTAAATAACAGGAGATTATTGATCAGGAGTGTTTTGATGTCATGCCTCTTTAAAAGTAAGGCACAACAAAACAGTTCTCTGCAGCATCTCTAGGAGATGGAGACCTGATTCAAGTGTGTGCTGCTTTTTAACAACACTTAAATTCTTGTGGTGTCAACTCTGAGCTAAACTGTGTAGACTCTGGAAGAATTATGCATATCTGTGATGTGCTTACAATCTGCTTTCAACCTTTTGCAGGGAGCTGACGCTTTTCTGGAGCAAATTGCAAAGAAGAATTGATCCTTCTTTGGATTCTTTCTTGGAGAGATGCCGTCAGTTTGGCATTATTGCCAAAACACTACAGCATTTATTTTTCCTGATAAGAGTCATACAATCTGAAGTAAGTAAGCTGCAGTCTGGAGTCCTTGAAGACAGCCACAACTATTGAAATGAATTTATTGCTTTGTTAGTAATTTCATTGAACTGATATGAAAAATATAGCTTATTTCATTATTCTGGCTTTCTGATTAAGTGCCTAATAACTTATAAAAAGTATCTGAAAAATGCCTACCCACTGTAGTTTTATGACAGTTTGACACAAATTCAAGTGGCCTTCAATCAATGTGAAACAGTGGTGTTTCTTATCCTTAAAATACAGGATGACTGTGTTTTGCAAAAGAAGGATTCTTGTACTTTGAGGATATATCCTCATCCTATAAATCTGTGGTGCAGTCACATATGGACTTCTACCTTCTGTTCTTATCCCTATCTCTAAATAGGCACAGCAAGATTCAAGAGATGCTCAACAGCAATTTTTAAAAACCTGGGAAGCTCTGTTTGATGAGAAATGGAAACACTGAAATTGATCCATCTAGCAGGAGGCAAATATAGGATGCTATTTATAAGCTAGCTATCCCTATTCCTCTGTTTAATCTGGATGGTTGTTCAGTAGAATGTTTCTGTTTTCCTTTGGCTGCTCTTGAGTGTTAAATTGGCTGAACTCAAATATCTTGTGCCTAGTCACTATATGGGACTAGATTTTTGGGAGGGCATTTATGAAAGCAAATAAATCAGGCACTCCTTAATATAAGTATAAACTGAGGAAAAATACGCTAGCTGGTAATGGGAAGACTTTAACTATTCTAATAACTGTATTACTCAGATCATGGAAGTTTAATTACGTACAAGTTTTTTCCCCTTAGGACTGTCATTGTTTCTCGAAGATTCCAGATATTTCTTGCTGAAAAACATCATAGTTTTGCATATGTAAAGTAGAATTTGCTACAGGAACTTCAGTTTTGTGAATGTTCCAATTAAGCTGAGCAAATTTGGGAGTATACTGTTTTTGCATCATTGCATGAACATGAGTTAATTCAGAATTAAAGCATCAACTGGATTACAGAGAAAACAGATGAGGTTGCTTTTTTCAATTAAACTTCTCTGCAGCTTCAGGTTTGTTTGTCTGGAAGTTAGAATTCTATAAATTATAGTCTCTTTCAGGAGTTAATTCTGTGAACCAAATGAGTTACCAAGGGAGGCTTGATAGGAGAGGAGCAAGTATCAAACCCCTGCTTCAGAGTCAAAAGAAGTAGAGGTCAGAAAAGGTTGCATGATAGTCCTTTTGATACAGCATAGAGGAGATTCTGGAACTCTGATTTGACAAAGATGAATTCCATTCAGTTAATGATAGTGCTTTGTACAGAGAAATCTTTGTTTCCACTTTCTCTAAAATGGGCTTATTTCTACTTTCAAAATGTGTGGCAATGTATGTTTATATTACTGTGATACACTGTGAATTACGTACCAATTCTTTCTCTCTGTTTTCTGCGAGAGCCTATGAACATTTCTTCTTTTGGGAAAGCAGCTTTTTAAGTGCTGTATAGCAGATTAACACTGCCATTGAATTAAAAAGTATGGCATGACTTCCAATAGCTTGTGCACAGTAAGGATAAGAGCTTGCTAATTCTTCTAACTGATCTTTAGTTCTTTCAGACCTCTTCCATTCGAGTTGGTGTGGGTGTAGTTGTGTTAGCCAGTGGTTTAAAGTATGGAAAGATAGTTTCAGCTTGGTGTTCAACTGCCGATGCCTGTGAGCCTGAACATTAAGCTCTTTGGCTATATAGATGTTCAGCACATCCTGGAAATCAAGCCATAGACATCTTGAGTTCAGCACAAAAAACTTAGTATAGGACTGAGTAGATTGTCTGATTTAGGACTTTAAGAGTAAGCTGGAATTAACTGGTCTGTATAAAGCCTTATCTACCTAAGAAGATTGTATTACCTATACAGGAACCACCATTTCTCTGGACACTTCTGTTCCATTATAAAATTATTTGTTGCCTGGAAAGGTATTTAAGCTAGTCTGAAAGAGACAACAGAGTAAAAACTCCTCCACTAGAGACTAGTATAGCTGCAAATAATTTAAATACCTTTATGCTATAAAAACCTGCATAACTTTGCTTGTGTAACTCCCTTTGCATAGACTGATAGGTGTTCATGGAGGGAATCGTTATGGTCTGCACAGTTCATACGCTACAGTCCAAATACAGTGTTTCTCTCAGGAAAGAAAATCATGTTGAAATAACACCTTATTTGATGTAAAGTTTGAATGGTGTTTGAGACAATACCCTTCACAAGCTTGAAAAGAGGTGTTAAGTAGATGTCCCTTTCATTGAGCACTATTCAGACTCTGCCCGGTGAATGAGGTAGGAGGCTTTTGAATACAAAGCACTGTCTTAAGATATGTACATATGAGGAAAAAAATGGGTGTGTAGTGCTGTCTTAAACTGGGGATTTGTCAATTTTCATGTTTGTTTTCCTTTCTTTGCAGAGTTTCATTATCCGCTAACACATACATATTTATGCATGCATACTAATTAAAAATGTTCTTTTATCATCTCTCAACACTATTCATAAATCTTAACTGTTACTTGTCTTTACAAATGATAACTCAATAGTTCAAATTCTGTATTCCCCAAAGTTTACTTTTGTCAACTTTTGGAACAAGGTAACTTTCAATTTTGTCCATGTAAAGTCTGGAATATATTTTGTTTTTAAATCAGCATATGGATAATGTTTGTAGGTGTTTTCCTGATACAATTGAGCAGTATTTCAAGAAGTTGAATAGACTTCTCAGAAAATGTTTGGAATTTAAATGTCGGTTATCTTCATCAGGAAACTTTTCTGCTACCATACTGCTTGTACTGTTAAAGGTGKTTTTTTTCAGGGTGTGAATTTACGTTAATTTCCCTATTCACAGTATACCAGACGTTCTGAATTAATATCCTGTGTGGATGCTGCAGGAAGAGCATATGCAGAAGATTTGCACCATTCATCTTAGACATCTGACTTAGTTATGACTGAGAGTCAGTCCATGGAGGGAGACAGGAGTTAAATGGAAAGATGTTTTACAACATCCAGGTTCGATGCCTGTAGTAGTCAGTGTGACTCCTTCACATAGTGCACTAAATGTGAGGTGGATCACCTCACTTTCAAAAAGTAGAACAACTTCCTTGTGTAAAATAATTTTCAACTTTTCGGAATATAGTAATTGACTCAGGCACTTAACACAGTATAAATATGTTCTGAATATGTAGTAGGCTCTAGTTTATTGGATGCTAGAATCTCATTCAAAATCTTGGAGACTGTCTATCCTCGTAATCTTTCCTATCGTCAGGAAGCCTCCAGAATGTAGGTGTAGTTCCTTCAGAGAGAAGTTCTAGAAAGAATATACTTACCAAAGAGAAGTAATTTTTGCTTTGTGTGTGTTTTTTTTTTTTTTTTTTTCCCCAACAGGCAGAAGAAGCAGGACTTGCTGTGTCTGTTTTGTTATGTGTGAGAGCCCTCCAGATCAGATCGAACGGAAGTGATGAAATGAAGACATCTGTATGTAAAACAATTGCATGCCTTTTACCAGAAGACCTTGAAGTTAGAAGAGCATGTCAGCTCACTGAATTTTTACTTGAGCCAACTTTGGGTGGATTTAATGTGTTGGAAGAGCTGTATATGCAACCAGATCAAAAATTTGATGAAGAAAATGCATTGGTTCCAAACTCACTCCGTTGTGAGCTCCTGTTAGCTTTAAAAGCATATTGGCCATTTGATCCTGAATTTTGGGACTGGAAGACTTTAAAGCGACATTGCCTTAAATTGTTAGGGAAAGTAGCTTCTGATTCTGAGGATGATGCAAGTTGTAATATGTCAGTCAATGAAACTGACATCTTAGATACTTTCTTAAGTGACTATGATGAAACAAAAGAACATAAATATTATGATGGAAAAGATTCAGTAAATCACCCAAAAGAAAAAGCAAGAGTAAAAAAACCAATTGGTTCTTCAGAAAGATACCAGAGATGGCTTCAATACAAATTTTTTTGTGTGCTCTGCAARAGGGAGTGTATAGAGGCTAGAATACTACATCATTCTAAGATGCACATGGAAGATGGTATTTATACGTGTCCAGTGTGTACAAAAAAGTTCAAGAGAAAGGAATTTTTTGTACCACATGTAATGGAACATGTTAAAATGCCACCTAGTAGAACACACAGACCTAAAAAGAAAATAATACTGAAAAAAGAGAGATCGCCACAAAAGATAACAGCTTCCAGCAGCCCCTCTCCAGCACTTCAGGAAAAGCTGCATCAGCCACAGCTGTCTGAAAAACTTGAAAATGACACACATGAATACGTCACATTTAGCCAATTGGAAAATTGCCAGCTACAAGACAGAGACATCTATCCGTGTCCTGGAACAGATTGTTCTAGAGTATTTAAACAATTTAAATACTTAAGTGTACATCTGAAAGCTGAACATCAAAACAATGATGAGAATGCAAAACACTACTTGGATATGAAAAACAGGAGAGAGAAATGTGCTTTCTGTCGCCGACACTTCATGACATCCTTTCATTTGCGGGAGCATGAACGAGTACACTGTGGTCCTCAACCTTATATGTGTGTGTCAATGGATTGTTATGCTAGATTTGGATCAGTTAATGAGCTTCTTAATCACAAACAAACACATGATGATCTTCGTTATAAATGTGAACTAAACGGCTGTAATATTGTATTCAGTGACTTAGGGCAACTTTACCATCATGAGGCACAGCACTTCAGAGATGCATCATACACATGCAACTTTTTTGGTTGCAAAAAGTTTTATTATTCAAAAACTGAATTTCAGAACCACCTTGCAATGCATAATATTGCAGTGTCAAATGGAGAAGTGAAGCAAACAGTAAAACTTGAAGAGTCTGTTTCAAAAGACAAATTCAGTTATCTTCCAGAGTCTCAACTGGTTGAACAATCTGAAAACTCCAATCTGAATGAAAACCTGGATCCTACGAGCTCTCAGGGAATTCCACAGATAAAGGAAGAAGCGCTCTCTGACAGTGAAGATCTAGACAGTGAAAGTAATTGCAGTGTTCATTGTGGGAACCACAGCACAGCTGTAAACCAAAACCAGGTGTCTCCTTTACTGATTGAAACAATGGCTCACAATCAAACAGTTCCAAGTTTTCTCATGTCCCAGGAAGGAGTCTTCCATTCAGCAGATGTGAAAGAACAATGTTCTGATGTGGCAGTTTGCTTTGATGGAAAAAATTTTTCCTGTAGTTTTGAAGGATGCTGTGCAACACACAAAAATGCCAGAGGTATGCAAAAACATCTTCGTAGGGCCCACCCATATAACTTCAAAGGTAAAAAAAAGATGGAGATGAAAAGTAAAGACTTTCTGAATTTGCTGAATGACACTCAGGACAGTAAATCCCCTAGAGACATTGGTACAGAGATAGATCATAATTCAGATACAAATGCTGATTCTCCAGGAAGCTTGTATTGTAGTATAAATGCTAAAGGAAACAATGGCCTGAAAGAAGAAAATTGTCCTTCTTCCCCAGAAACATCTTTTTATGACAGTTCTAAAGTATCAAATATTGAAGACAATATGCTGGAACTACTTTTAGGCTTGAAACATCTAAGCTTAAAAAATTCTAACATTCAGAATTCTTCAAGACACAAGCCTTTTTTGGGCTCTTTACAGTCCTATTCATCTAGGGATGCCAAGTGCCCTGAGTCAGTAGTAGATGAAGCTACCTCAAAATTTCAGTTTCAAGAGCAACAAGATAACTTACCTAGCCAGTATCTTACTCAGCTGGCAGCTAAACCATTTTTCTGTGAATGTCAAGGATGTACTTGTGAATTTGTGACCAGAGAAGCTCTCTTAATGCATTATGTTAAAAAGCATAACTATTCAAAGGAAATGGTTCTTCAGTTAAATATGTTCCAGCATCGGTACTCACCATTTAAGTGTCATATTTGCCAAAGATCATTTACAAGAAAAACACACCTTCGAATTCACTATAGAAACAAACATCAAATTGGCTGTGAGAGGATAACACACAAGGTATGTTCTAATGAAAAACTTGATCACGTAGGTTTATGTACAGAGGATATACATAATACCGTTCCAGCATCTGTCTCTGCAACCAAAGTTGAATTCATTGAACATTCGGACCACTCTGAACAGCTTTATCATCCTAAAAAGGAAGACTGTAGTTCTGAAACTGATTTGGAGTCCAGTGAAGAGACAGACAATAACGTAACAAGAAAAACATCTAACATCACTTCTCTGGACAGTCATAGGGAAGAACTGGAGGCAAGGGAAGGAAGAGGAAGCAAAAGAACAGTTGCTAAAGGAAACTTATGTTACATATTGCATAAGTACCACAAACCATTTCATTGTATTCATAAAAGTTGCAACTCTGCTTTTACCAACCAGAAAGGTTTGATTCGCCATTATAGGACCGTTCACCAGTATAACAAGGAACAGCTCTGCTTAGAAAAAGACAAAGCAAGAACAAAAAGGGAACTTGTCAAATGTAAAAAAATATTTGCATGCAAGTACAAAGAGTGTGGTAAGCGTTTTCTATGTTCTAAAGCCCTTGCTAAGCATTGTAGCGACTTCCACAATGAACATATAGAGGATCAAAAAGTGCTTTCTGAAACTGAATCTGCAAGATTTGCTTGTAACCAAGCCCAGTGCCCTGCTGTATTTTATACCTTTAATAAGCTAAAACAGCACCTGATAGAAGAACATGCCAATGAAGAAAAAATAAACAAAGATTTTGAAATCCATTGTGACCTTAATGGCTGTGATCGAATTTTCACAAATTACAGTCACTACTCTCAACATGTGTATTTCCGACATAGTGAATATTATGATAGTCTCTTTGGAAATCAGAAAGAGGAGCAGGATAATCTTGATAAGGATAAAAATGAACAAAATTATTTGAAAGACAATTTTGACATAAACAAGCAGAATGGGAAGCAGTTAAAAGAAAAGCCTAAAAGAATTAGCAAAAGTAAAGAAAAGCATTTGATTCATTTCAAAACAAAAGAGGAAGCCCTACAAATGTGCAAAGAGAAGTCTAACCAGACCCAGTACCCTTGCATGGTTCAGGGATGTCTGTCTGTTGTGAAATTGGAAAGCAGTATAGTGAGGCATTATAAACGCACACATCAGATGACCAATATGTATATAGAGCAACAGATTCAGAAACTTGTTGTTTGTGTTAAATGTGGCATAATGATAGAAAAACAGTCCTGCTCTGAAACAGCTTTAGGCTTGGATAAAAAAGGCCTAAAAGTTAAAGAGGAGAAATCAGCTCATTCTGAGTACGTGCAGGAAAGTGAAAAATCTCCCGTTCCAAACACTGATCATGACCATCAAGATGTAAGCAATGAAGACCAAAAAAGATGTCCAGCAAGTAGTGTGAGTTTTGATAGGAGTGCCTTTATGTATTCAGGCACTTTAAAATATAACCACAGTTCAAAAATTGGCTGTTTTGAAGAGCATAACTTAAGGGAGTCTGTTATGTGTAAAACTGGAGATTTATCTGAAAGTAGTGAAAGAGAAAATGGCTCTTATTTCTCCAATTTACAGTTAGAGTTGTCAAGAGAGAAAGATGCAGAAGGATGTGAACATAGTGCAGTTAACCAAAATGCAAAAAGAAATATACTTTATACTACAAAAGACAAATTACAGAAGCATCCAGTGTCCAGGCCATTTGATTTAAAGACATATAAACCAATGGGATTTGAGTCTTCATTTTTAAAATTTATTCAGGAAAGTGAGGAAAAAGATGACGACGATGATGATTTTGATGAGATAGTGGAATGGGAGTCTCCTGAACAGTTTCCAGTTGATGGAATATTACAAAAAGAGGGAGACTCTCAAAGGGATGTGCCAGTAAACAACTTTGTGAATGAAAAAAATGTAATCGTACCCCAAAATAATCATGGGCAGCTAACAGAAATCCAGCCCTTGATTTCAGAGTCATCATCTGCCCCTTCTTTAGAAAACTTGAGGGCTATCTTGGACAAGGCATTAACAGACTGTGGAGACCTTGCCTTAAAACAGCTTCATTACTTAAGACCAGTAGTTGTTCTTGAAAGATCCAAGTTTTCCACACCCCTTATAGATTTATTTCCAACAAAAAAGGCAGATGAGCTTTGTGTAGGAAGTACATAAGTAGTTTTGCTTAGAACAGATTGCCTCTACTACTGCTATATGGGGAGAACTTCAAATTAGAACAGAAACTGTTACAGTACACACTGTTTAGGTTAGTTTAGACTGTTTAATTCCATGAATGTATAATATCTGTCAAAAGTACTGGCCAAGTTAATTTAGCTCCCCATTTTTTTTTAAATGGACTATGCTGATTTTGGTGCTATTTAACACATCAGAATGCTGGGGGCTTCCTCTTGCAGAGTAAATGTGCATGATTGTATATGGAACAAGTACTAGGGTACCAGGGTTTGGGGGGTGATGGAGTTATTACTTGACTTGAATGTGCACCCTAGGGTGCTTTGTGTAACATATTGTACACTACAGCATCTTATATTTTTTGAGTTATGAGTTTCAATAAATTACAGTTTTTCACCCATTTGTTTACTGTATGGTAAATCTTAATTTCTTTTAGGCAACTTTAATGTGGCTTGCTTGTAGTAATTGAATTTGGGACCATTCTGTGTGCATTGGACAATGTTACTTAACTTTGACGCATTTGTAGATAGCTTACCAGACTGATGAAACAGTGTAGGTAAGGATTAAGTTTTATTCTGTAATATTTTCTGTCCTCCTTGCAGACTTTAAAGAATTAGGATTAGTATGGGTAGAAAGCACTTGCCACTTGATGATAGGAAACTTCTAGTTATCCTTCCCTTGATGGAAGAAGATGCTTCTGAGAGAGTACGTTACAGCTTAAGTGTTTGAAATTCATTGACAGACTTCCAAGAGGCTCAYGTCACAGGAAAGTACCAGTGCAGGTTTGGGGCTCCCTGAATTACCTTTTTGGATAATGAGTAAAACCTAGCTTGAGGATTCATCAGAAAAGTTATCTAATATTTTAAGATCTGTTACTTGTTCTTTTGTCTCGTTTCTTGCCTTACTTCTGCATACATTCTGAGGCCCAGAATCTGTACTGTATAAGAAGTACTATTTCCCAAACTCTTTGAGGATGATAATGAGCAAGCTGCAATCACAGTTCTTTATTGAGGGTTTGGGGGTTTGTTGGGGTGCATTGGTTTTTACACTATAATCTTAGAAGTAACAATGGAAAGAAAATGAAGGAAACTTGGGAAAACAAATTGTTTAAACCCTGAATATTGGTTTGGTGCAAGAATGAAGACGACTATCTTAAAAATTATAGAAAAAAATCTGGAGGACTGTGTTATGACTAACACTGAGCAGAAATGGCATCTTCACACACTTGTAGAAGTTATTTGGGTAGGCTAAAAGTCCAGCTGAAAGTGGGGAGATATGTTGTTTATTGTAAATCTTTCCTGTCATCTCATTTCTCTAAACTATACACTCCTTGTAGTGAAAGGATATGGTGTGTGAATCCTTTCACTAGCTTTTTTAAAAGAAAGTAAGGTAGGATTAAAAAGATTAAATAATGCACCAGCGTCAGGCACCTGAACTAGCTAGTGTTCCAAAGTGGTATCAGCTCTAATAAAATGGTCTACTTTTTAATGTTAAATTTGCATCATGTTAAAACATATTTGGATATGAGAAACTCAAAAGAAGTAAAGGGATCAACTGCAGACTCCACAAACTTGGTGACTGCTTCAAATAATATGCCTCAAGAGATACTAGTGCATTTCTGTCTCTAGTTCTCATATTTTCAGAGCATCTCTAGAAGGAATTCATCCCCTTCCAAGCCTAGGTAAAGAAAATGGATCATTGAGGTTGCAGTCTTCAGTTTCAGGTCAGACAGCTGTATTTCCACTAGATCACCAGGGCTTCAAACATGGCATTATTTAAAAAAAAAAAAAAAAAAGTTTAAAACAGTTTGAAGGAAGGAAATTGGATGAGAATTCAAGAATGAAATGGGATGGAGTAAATGTGCATATGCCACAGAACTGAGAAATGGTGAGACAAAAGCAGTGTGTGAGCACTCGCTTTGTGTGGCTAAAAATGTACCATAATTTTAAAAAGCAGCTCTGATACCATTGCTTGCAACAACTTAGAATGCTGTGACTACAGTCAGGAAACTGGAAATGAATAAAAAGCAAAACTTAATGTGGTGATAAGTTAGCTGAGTCATAAGAGCGAAGCATTTGCTGCATCTCTTCAGCTTTTGAACTAGAGGGGTATAGTGAAGACAAATAGATTCCATTAAAGCAAGGGGGTTGCCTCCAGTTTTAGAAAGCAGGAAAGACGCTTTTGCGACGATTCCTCAGGCTAGCGGAGTTCTCTTCAAAGGTAACAGAGCTGCATGCTCCTGAGCCATATTGCACCATGTCCGATTCTATCGCTCCTATCCGTGCACACACACTGATGGAAATCTGTTGGCTGCAAGGACCTGCGGTTGTCTTGAGTAGTGACCTGGGGACAACTCAGACTTCATAAGAAATTTGGAAGGTAATACTCCTACATGTTTACACAAGTAAGAAAGCAGAAGAAAAATTAAAAAGGTGATCTATTTCTGAGATGCTACTTCAAAATGCAGCTGCAGCTTTTGGTAATTATATTTTAAAGTAGTGTGTTGACAATGTAATCTTACAAAACATTTTTTGATAGTTGTTCTGGAATAATTACAATTTTTTTTGTAAATGTGAAGGCATTTAAACAGACTTTACTTTCCATTTGCAGTGAGCTAGGAGCTGAATGTATTTGACTGCTTTGCTGACAAGTGGAAACTTGTTTAACTGGGGTTACAGCTCCTTGCGATTTTTTTACCTGTATTCACAAGGAAACTTTTTAAAAGAAGTTTGTCTTCATTCTTTTAGACCTCATTTGTACTTCGTTCACTAGAACTTATTCTAGTGCGTACTTGCGATATGGGGAGAATAAAGGCATTACTGTTCTAGAAGTACTAAGAATCAGTTACAGCTTCAGTTGCGATTCTGAGCTCCTCCCTCTTACCCCCATTACCCATGCTGTATTTTGCACATATTTTAACCTGAAGCTCGATAATATTTCATTACTAACTCCCTGATCACAGTTCCCTTCTCTTTGTTTTTACACTTGACCAATACTCAAGAGTTTAATCGTACTTAAACTTTCTTCAAGTGCTTGCTTTCTTTTTCTATTGCTGCTTCTTGGAGGCTAGCATTAATAAAAATTTTCTGATCAATAGGAAGCTATGATCACAGTTTCCCTGTTAACCTCATGAAGTTTGTAAATTAGCCCTTTTTATAATGAGGAAAAGATTCTGGGACTGCAGAATTTGTCCAGAAATAAGGTACAAAAGGATTTCTGCTTGGCGTGGGTTAAGCTTTTCTGTGTAAAAAGACAAAAAATTTTACAAATGCTTGCCTGAGAATGTTGGATAAATTGCCACATGAATGAAGGCTTATTATAAATTTCCATCTTCTCCAGTGTAATCTGCAGTGTGTTCATCTGCCTATTCTGATGTGAACATAGGAACAGGTTCAGCTGTAATTCACTATCAAAAATGGCAATTCAAAATTCAGGTTGTTTGGAGGAACTATGTCCTTGCAGTATGACTAATGAACAAAATGCACGTTGTTGCACCCTTGCCTTCCCTCTGGAGCATGGTGCTTCATAGTTCTCTCTGTCAAGCTCTCAAATAATGGATCATTTTAAAGCTATAACTTTGAATGGGTTCGAGTTTCTTAGTTCCTATAAGCTGTTGCCACCAAAGAACTCTGAAAAATTATCTGTACAAAATCCTGCTGTTTAAGCTGTGCGTCTTTCAAGTTCTTCAATGTTCAGCTTTCCCGTTAACAAAACCAGTCCTGCCACTTGTTGTATAAACAAATGTGCATATTAAGCATGAATTTTGTGACAATTCTAGTTCTGATATTCCATAGAGGAGTTATTTCTGAAAGTTTTAATTCCCCGGAGATGGTCTGCTCTTATCAAATAAGAGTTACTGTATATGTGTAAATTACCATCACTAATGCAAGTTTTTACAAATTACATCACTGAAGTCCATGTAAGGGTCTTATAGATCCTGTTGGGTAGGCTGCTGATGTTAATTAATTTGCTAGTTTTTTTCGGCTTGAATATAATGCAGACGAAGATAAAGATACAGACATTTTTATCTGTCAGGTATGGAGAAATTCCTGCTATATTCTTCAGGGAATTATGCTTAAAAAATGGTAAGTTGGTTCTCCTCAGTGGTCATGTGATCATCTTAGAGGCTGCTTCTTCTGGTGATCTGCCATCCTGTGCGCTACTGGGATTTTTAATACTGTGGTCGCATGTTTGTATTTGTCTTTCCAGTGAAAGATGCTAATGTCACATTGGTCTGTCAGCTACCTCCCAGTTACAGAAATAATGTCTTGCTCATTTCAGATATGGGCAGTATTTTTCAGTCTTTAGACTCAGCTTCTGTATCATCAACAGAATGTGGTCCCATCTCAGTGCGATAATAGATCTCACACCATCAAAACTATACAGTTTGAATCCCATCCTGATTTCTTCTTGGGCTGATTTGCCTGATCTTTCTAATTGTCCAGCACTGGTAGATCCCAGGGAAAGAGGCCACAGAAAAGCAAAGGACTGAGGGTAAGAATTTTTACTCTCTGTTTCTGCTTTCATATCATCAAGTTGGCCATCCCTTTTCCTTCCAAGTGCTTCACAAAACTTGTCTTGCAGAGATCCAATATATCCAGCTTCTCACTCTAAAACAAACCTCAGAAATATTTTGTTCCCCAGTAAAAGAACACCATCGTGATCATCTATTAAAAAAGATTCTTATCATCACCAGCAAATATCTGAGAAAATGTATGTACAATTTCAGTCTTGTGTATGTTGCTTCCATTCTTCAAATTATTTTTACTGTCTTCAGGTGAGTACTTTTTACAGGAAAATTACACATTTATTTGGCTGAGCATGCCTATCTTGCATGTAAATTCCACAAGGCTATGGACTTCCCTGCCTTCTTCCATGAGTAGTAAAAAAAAAAAAATGTGAATAGCATTATAAACAGAGAACTTCTAAGCTGACTTCTGTGCTTTTTGGTAGGTCTCTCAACACAGCCAGCAGATGTTGGTTCAGTGTTTTCGCTTACCTGTTACTTTGTGGCTATTTTTTGTCCATGCAAGATCTTTGAATTTTACTATAGTGATGCAACCTCATGAAACTGTATTTCAGAAATCAACTAGTTTCTACGCATTGATAGACCTTCTAGGAAAGCAGAAATGTGACAGCCAGTAAAAGAGTTCACTAAAAGGAGCACTGCCTTGTCTTTTATGGCAGTTAGAAGTAATAGTTCTTTTGGGGGCAGGACAGGACATACCAGCTTAGAAAAGAGATAAGGCAGATTCTTAATATATTTGTCAGATCATTCTGCTGAATAGCTACAGGTGATGAGTGTAGTGAAAAATGAGCAAAATGGTTATATTTCTTAGAAATCAAAGTCAATGTTAAAAAAAAAATGCAGACAAGTTCTGTCATACTTTTGACTAGTAGAAATAAAATCAATGGCGGATACTAAAAGGCTTTCTCAAGAAATGGCTGAAAAGGAGCATTCATTAACACCCCCTGTTTTTCATTTTCAAGTTACATATTCATTGATGTGCTATAAGTCCCCAGCAGTCTACAGTCTATGTCCCCAGCACTACATTGGAAAGTTCTATTGATTTCAGCAGGACCAATACTATCTTCACTTAACCTTACAGATACCAAATATGAAGAGAATTTCTGTCTGGACTCTGAATAAATATTTGATTTCTGGTAGGACTCCATAATTTTACTCCTTTCATTATGTTTCCCCAAACATTTTCTGTTTATCCTGCAGCAGAAGGGAAGGGATCTGCTTGCCTTCAGAACAAACTGAAGCAACAACAACAATAAGGAAAGGTTTAAAATATTTTAACCTGGATGAGTTCTTTGGTCCCTACTACACAACCATGTACATTTGTGAGTGCAGGAAGTGAAGAGAGGGAGAGAAGTGGGTTGGCTCTCTGCTTTTGCTGGGACTGCTGATACATGTTGTCAGCCTAAAATGCTCACAGAGATATTAGTGAGCCAGTAAATGTCTCAGAGCTTCCAAAAGGAGCCTTGGCTTCTCCTCCTCCATTCCCAGCTATGAGCTCCTGCCATTTCCTGTGTGACAGCTCTGGTACTTGTCAGACCCCTCTATGAATTAACTCCTTGAAACAGTGAAAAAATCCAACAACAGTAACACACAACTAAATAGCTTTCTGCCATTACAGTGCAAGGAAATAGGGTTGCAACTCAGGTTATTAAAGCTATTGGGACTGCAGTTAATGGGACAGATTTGCATCATTTCTTATTCCATGACAAGAACAGCTTTCTTAGTACAGGGCTCTTTCACCATGGCTACTTAACTATTGCTATATGATGCAGTATTGCCTGCTCTGGCACCCTACTTTCCTGCATTTGCATCCTTGCCTCAGGGCTGGTGTTTACTTGAAGTATTGTGTCAGCTCCATCACTCCCATTTCAACTCCTCTAAGCAGACTTACCTCTTCTATACTATGGTTTTTGTACTCCTATTTTTTCCCTTACTGTCATCCATCTTCTGTTTCTTTACAAGAGAAGCTCAGGTTTGTGTTCCTTGTATTCTTACCCAGAAATGGAGGTCCTGCCCTATGACAACCCAATGAAAAGGGAATTTTCTCTGGAATCACAGCCTTACTAATGTGAACATGACTGGCTGTGCACTGTAAGAGCCCCTTCCGCCCTTCTTCTCCCCCCAGTTCCTTGCACTATTAGCTTTCTGGTACTTCACATGAGTAAATTACTGTGGAGTACCAAGTCATTGGTATCTCAGCTGGTCTGCAGTGGTAGTCCGATAGCAGTTGCTTGTTGCCATGGCAGGTGTTCAGTAGCTTGACCAGCAAGGGGACAATTACCTTAAATTCTTTGTGTTTTCAAGAGAAGGAATCTATATGCAGGGAACCCCCCTGCAACAACATCTGTCCATCTGCAATGAAAAGTCACAGAACAAGCAGCCAAGCAAATGACATCACGTAGCATGTGTTGTGCAGACCTGCTTTATTTCGTGGAGGACTTAACAGAGCTTCTCTAGCAGAATTTGAAGCAACAATACTGCATTGCAAGAAAAAAAAAGCAGCTGTTAGGAGATAGTCAAGGGGCAGCCTGCAATATATACCAGAGGAGAAAGACAGTCAAATACTAGTTTAGTCAGTATTAATTTTTACAATTCACTTTTCTTAGTGTGGCTGTGAAAGGGCACTGACAAATAATAGGGAGGCTTTATCTTTGTTATTGTGTGCAGTCCGGGTCATTTGTATGGAAGAAAGATAACATGGGTTGTGTGCAAATTGCAGTATCTGGGGGATGAAAATCTAGTGTATGAAGAGAAACTAATGGCCCTTGGGTTGGTTAGCAAATGCATGCTGTGAGGAGTGCCTCTCCTGTCTTCCCCTTGCATATTACAAAAAAGCTATGTGACCTTACAAAGAACATTGGCACAGAGAAAATTAACAGGAGCTCTTTACTGGAAATCAGAAACAAACTGCAAATTATTAGAACAGAGTGGTTCTGGGACAGTTTTTCTGTAGGAGCAGTGAAGGAATAGATCTCTATGAGCTTCTGAAAGGACTGAATGGAGGTGGCTGACTTCAGTAGCAAGAATTGCATCCTGTAGTATAGGAACTTTCTTCAGGCTCTACATTAAAATCACAGTGAAGGAGCTGTGTGAAATTCAGGAGTTCACTCTGAGGCAAGGAGAAACACTTCACAGAGAACAGCTCTGGTACAGAGCAAGGGGGTAAAGAGGTGATGGTCATGTGATAGGAGATTTGGTATTGATAAGGGCTTTCCAGCAGAAGTCCTGTGATGTGGCTGGAGTCAGTCTAGCCACTGAAGGCCCTTGAAAAGGAAGTTTTCTCTCCCTGCTCCCTGACGAAATGGTCAGTAGCTTTCTGCTGGGTTACTGAGTTGAGTCAGAGGAGTGACATAAGTTGCATAAGGAAGAGGCAGAAGTGTGTAGATAGGGACAGCAGAAAATCAAGGAGTTACAGAAGTGTTGCTGGGAAGAAACTTTGGTAGCATCTAGTCCAACCTCCCACTCAGAGCAGGACTACTGTCAACACTAGAGTACCTATGGCTTTGTCTAGGCACGTCTTGAAAACTTTAAAGGATGGAGATTCCACACACACACACCAGTGGCCTGTCCCAAGCTGAACCTCCCATGCCATTGGCCCCTTCTTACATCATTGGGTGCTACCAAGAAGCTTGGCTCCAACCATCTTGTAGCTACCCTTCAAATAGTTGCAGGTAACTATGAGCTTGTCCCTTAGCCTTTTCTTTACCAGACAAAACAAGCTCAGCTCCCTCATCCTCTCCTTGTAGATCATGTGCTCAAAGAGTAGTGAGCAACAACTCTATACCCAGCTGGCACCCCAGCTCTCCACCATTTTTATGGATGTTAGACAGTGGCCTCACAATGATAGGGGCTGGGCTTTTCAGCACCCTCAGCTTACTCCCATCTGGCCCCATGGAGCTGAACACATTCAGCTTCTCTGCATAGTCCCTAATCTGTTATTCCCCCACTGTCAGGTGCCCTTCTCCTTCCCAAACTGCCTGTAGATGCAGAAATCAGGGAGCAGGTTTTGTGAAAACTGATAGAAAACAAGATATTGAGCACTTCAGCCTTTTTCATATCATAATCCCTTATGGATCGACAAACCGACATCTTCCCCAAACTTCCTTTTGCAGTTAGCATACTAGTAGAATCCTTTATTGTTACATCTAATGTCCCTAATTGGTTTTAGCTCTAGCTGGTCTTCAGCCTTCCTGATTTTGTCCCTATGTGCCTGAGAAATGTTTTTAAATGCCTCCTTTATTGCCTGTCCTTGATTTGACTGCCTGTATGCTTCCTTTTGCATGTTAGGTCACTGAGAAACTCCTTGCTTAGATAAGGTCTTCTGCTGAAATTCTTGCTTTTCCTGCTGAACAGGGAGGCAAGAGGGAGAATGAATAAAAAAGAGGCTCATCCTGTTTGGGAAAGGTGATTCAGCTCTAGCATGTAAGTCCATGTTATGTGATACTGGGAAGAATGGCAGATATAACAGGTACAGGTAAGGATTTCTGAGTAGCAGCAGCAGGAACTATCAAACAGGAAAGAATGGCAGAACGTTTTTTTGTGTTATCAGATGGACCCAGCTGAAAAGCATTTGGGAGATAGGATAGGATTTCAGATTCATGCTGGGTAAACAGAGCAGCATGAAAAAGATGTTGCGATTCCATCAGATCTGAAATTGAAGAGAGCAATGCAATGGATAGGGTGTAATATCAATTTCACTGGGAGAGATATGCATATGTCATAATAATACCCAGAAACAACTGAGTGGTGTTTCCAGATTTGTACAGTTACAGGAGGAGCAAAACTAGGCAAAGAAGAAAACGTACAGCTACTATACACCTCTCCTCATCCGCAATGAGTACAAGTCACTGCATGACACTGCTGGTACAAGCAGCAGCACTACTCCTGAAGTCCTCAGAAACACCTCAAAATAAGCATTGCTAAACTGTAGGGTGAGTTTTCTCTGGAGCCTTGTGCACGCCTTCCTTCAGAAGGGGGGGTATTCTGTCATGTTCCTGCAGGATGGTCACCATGATCCATGGTCTTTTGGGTGGCCAAGGTTGTGCCAGATCACCTGCTGCATCTTTAGGACTGTGTGAAGGACTTGCTTGTTAACTTGATTAATGTCTGTGCCCTGATACCAGGCCCAGAAGTGCGGTTCCACCAGCTGGTGTTTGCTTTTCTTGGTGGTCTGGTTAACCTATGTTGAGGGTTTTGGAGGAGATTGCAAAAAAAAGAAAAAAAAGTAAGGGCTTTTTGTGCACATCTCTTCTGTCTTCAGTCCACCAATTCCAGCACTTGCCAGGCCTGTGGGAATAGGCTCCCAGTGATTACCACAGGTATAACTCCCTCTCACTATGGCAGAGCTCAGAAGCCCTCCCTTGTATGCCTACTAACAACACTCCAGACATCAGTGAGTTAACATGGAATTTTACTGCACTTTCTAGAGCATCCTCAGTCCAAACCTCAACACCATCTGGGCAAATAGCATGCTGTTCCTCTTGTGCAGGGCCTGTCACAGCCATCATACCTAAGAAGGGAGATTTCTGCACCCTACAGTACTGGTACCCAATATTGCTCCTCCGCACAGATAAGATCACTGTGAAGGCTATCTCACAGTGACTAGTGCCCCTGCTAGGCAACACAATCCTTCCTGACGAGACCTAGAAGGTCCCAGGTTGGAGCATCTTGGACAGCTTGTATCTTGTCCAAGACTTGCTTCACCTAGCACGTAGGGTCAGTCTGTTCTTTGCCTTGTTTCAAAGGTGTTTGATTGGGAGGTATCACAGCTATTCCATGGGGAAACTGGGTGTTCAGCTTTGACCTCCACTCTTTGGGGTTCCTCTGGACACTGTATACTACTGCAGAGTGCTTGGGCAAGCTCAGCTGGGTACTGACCTAGCTGCTAAGCTTCACTTGGGGAGTGTGTTAAGTTTGCCCTTGCCCAGCCAACTCTACTGTATCACTATCAAGCCACTCCTCTACTGCTACCAGAGGGAGATGACAAGGTTGATCCTTCAAGCGCTGGACCAAGAGGTGTCCTGTTGGTGTACACCAGTGATGTTTTCTCTGTGATTCAGGACCCACAAGACCTGATGCACATGGAGGCCCACCAAGAAACCTTGTCAGTGGCTACCTCCACCTGGATCAAGAGCTGTGTCTTTACAGTTGGAGTCAGGCCTAGGCATGCTGCTCTCTCTGGGTATCTACCTCTCTGCCACAGGTCCCTTTTTGCTGAATTAAACTGGGGTGCCAGAATGGTTGCAAAGCTGGGCAGGACTGCTGAAGAGCCTTTCCCTTTGGGAGGGATCACTGACTATCAGCTGGCTGGTCTTGTCCATGCTCTGGTACCACCTGAATGTTCTTTGCCCCACCCCCTTCATCCAGCCTCCAGAATTTCTTTTGATCAGGGCTGCAGTTGGGTTTCTGTATGGGGCTTGAGTCCCGTTTTGGAGAGCACAGAAACCATGGCTTGCTCTGCATCCACAGCTCAGTCCCTGCATATTTGCATCTGAGTATCAGCAGAATGAACCATGCTGGTATGTCACCTCCTTGTCTGCTGCTGATGCCTCCCAATACTGCTATCAACCCTTAAGAGCTCTCCACTGCTAGTCTTTGTCAAAATGCTACCAGGACTTGAAATCTCTTTGGAACAATGAGGTTCTCCCAGGCCTATCAAGAAGAACCTCCTTGCCACGCCTCTTCTTACACTGTTCCCGTTTCCAAGTGCAGATAGCAGATACAGCCATTGGCACGTTCCTGATGGGTTCTGTCCAGGACAAGGCACCTGCTGTGGTGGACTTGTGTCAGTCTCATTCTGCTCTCTTGGTACCTGGGGTGGCCACCTTATATCTCTGCTGCCTCCCTGGGAAGATGAGCCCACCTCGTACCCCACATAGTCCCCTGGGAAAGCAGCTCCAGCCACCCCTTATGGCTGGCTGCCTCCTCGCACCCCTGCTCCATGACCTGCCACCCGCCTGTTCTCTGAAGGAAACCATCCAGTCACCCTCTCAGAAACAACCAGGGCAGAGGAAAAGGGGTGGCAGAGCGCGGTACCCGCCGGGCCGGCCTGTGGCAGAGCAGCTGGACAGCCACGCCCGGGGGGGCCAGGTGGACAGGGTGCCCCAGCGCTGTCCTCATGCGGGGAACGTGAATCCCCCCAGCTCTGTGCCTTCTCCGACCCGCTCCTCTCCTCAGCCCTCGCCCTCCCTCCCCGCCCGCGGCCCCGCCCGCCTTCCCGGCGCCGCTGCGAGGAGGCCGCCGCCGCTGCTGC
>NW_020450683.1:3757876-3830718 GCF_003343035.1 Apteryx rowi | reverse complement strand
CCGGCGGGGCAGAGGCGCCGCCGCGCCGGGGCGGGCCCGCGGCTCGCCCTCACGTGGCCGGCGGTGAGGGACGGCGGGGCGGAGGCCGCGAGAGGAGCCGCGCCGCGGGGGCCGGGGCATGTGCTGGAGCCGGCTCCGGGCTGGCGCCTCCCCGGGCAGCGCCCGGCTCTGCCCCAGCCGGGACAGTTGGCGCAGGCAGCGCTGGCTCGGACTAAGCCGAGGGTGGGACTGGGGCGTTGTGTCAGCCCCTTCTTGGTTTCTCTCTGTTAGGTGAAGCTTGGTTCTCACATATAAATCATAAGAACCGTGCAGGCACGGTGCGGGGTAAAGCTCATTGAGTGTGCTCGTTGGGCTGAGCATCCCGCAGCTCCTGGCTGGGGGGATCCAGGGGCAGCGAGCTGATAAAATCTGCAGTAGCAGATGGGGAGGCACAGTCCTGTCCTGCTCACGGCCAGGTCCCTCGGTCGCACCTGCCACGGCTCTGGACTGTGTCAGAGCCCTTCATGAACTGACTCGACTCGCTCCTGTGAAAGAAGACATTATACTCTTCTTGTTTTTGCAGGATGACAGGGACGCTCGCTGTCATGTCAGCGAGTTAAGTGAGTTCTCAGAAGGATCTGATAAGTGCCGGGAGGTCGCACTGCTGGGAGAGGAAGAAGCAGTGTTGCCTCTTCTTGTCAGCAGTGAGCCTTTAGGTCGGCTAAGCTCCATGTGAGGCTGCAACCCCATATTACTGTGGGCAGCATCAGATAATGAGGCTAGATGAGCACCTGGGAATGCAAGGAAGGCTTTTAACAGACTTCTTGAGAAGGCTCCTTGTAAAGAAGTCTGCTTTTTTGCCTTGTTGATTGGTAAAGATGAATTAGTAACACTGAACAGAGAAGGATGCTCCATTCCAGTAAAAGGATGAATGTATTTTGAGATGACAGAGGGCAGAAGCTTTAGGAAAAGAAGAAAGGATAACAATAAGAAGAGATAAAAATACTGAAACAAGATAAGGCAGTGAATGGAATAATGACTTTTAGACTTTTAAAATTAGAAAGTGATGAGAAGTTCTCCAACTGAAAATGAAATAACTCCTCATTTATGCAACTAAATTATAGATATATTTTTCCTGTGAAGCTTCATGGTTCACAAGGGAGGATCTAGTGTCTAGTCTGGAACTCGGCTTAGTCATAATCATGGCACAGTATGCTATATCTTGTGGGGGGGAAAAATTGTGTGATCTTTATATAATAACTTCTTATATTAGAAAGAAATTAATAACTTCTTATATTAGAAAGAAATTAATAAGTAAGCAACTCAGTTTCTGGTTGTAACATAATAATCTTGTTTCAGTTTTATATTTGCAATTTCATAGAAGAAGCCAAGAATTTAGGAACACTTGTTTGCTTGTAGTATATTACCTTGTAACATTCTGTGGTGGCCCATGCATCCATGTTATGTGTTACTTGTTAATCTTATTTCTCTCCTTAAAAATATTGGATGTAGACTTTAAGGTTCTTTTCCTATTTTTCAGAGACGAGTATATAGAACAACAACACATGTACCATGGGAATTAGGACAGATCATGGATTCAGAAACATTTGAAAAATCTCGTCTGTATCAGCTGGACAAGAGTACTTTCAGCTTTTGGTCAGGACTGTATTCAGAGGTTGAGGGCACTGTAAGTACCTGAGCTGCCCCAGTGTTCATATTATGTTTTTCATACAGTTCAGCTGTGAAATACTCGGTTTTTGATTTTTAATGATCCTGTACAGCTGCACTGCCAGCACTGTGGCATATCACATCAAACATTGTAATTTAGTAAGCTTAGGATTCTGTATTTCTTGTCTGTGCCTGTATTTGCCATATAAAAAGAAGGGTTTATTCAGACAGCATGCTTGTGTCCAAATGGAAGATTTAGAACCCTTACTTTCTGGATTTTTTGCTTTTCTGCTCTGTTCCTGGACTGCATGAATACATTCATAATTGCCAGTCTTATTTTAGAATGGCATGAAAACAAGGTATACGAAAATATGACTCCTACAGCCGGCCAAAGTTAAAATTGATGTGTGTAATAACCATATGTAACCTCATGAAGTTCAATAAAGGAAAGTGCAGAGTCCTACACCCAGGGAGGAATAACCCCCTGCACCAGTACAGGCGGGGGGTTGACCTGCTGGAAAGCAGCTTTTCAGAGAAGGACCTGGGGATCCTGGTGGACGCCAAGTTGACCATGAGCCACCAGTGTGCCCTTGTGGGCAAGAAGGACAGTGGTATCCTGGGTTGCATTAGGAAGAGCATTGCCAGCAGGTTGAGGGAAGTGATCCTTCCCCTCTACTCAGTCCCAGTGAGGCCACATCTGGAGTCCTGTGTCCAATTCTGGGCTCCCCAGTACAAGAGAGACATGGCACTACTGGAGCGAGTCCAGCAAAGGACAACTAAGATGTTTAAGGGACTGGAGCATCTCTCATGTGAGGAAAGGCTGAGAGAGCTGGGCCTGTTTTGCCTGGAGAAGAGAAGGCTGAGGGAGGATCTTATCAGTGTGTTTAAGTATCTGAAGGGAGGGCGTGAAGAGGATGGAGCGAGAGTCTTTTCAGTGGTGCCCAGTGACAGGATGAGAGGCAATGAGCACAAAGTGAAAGACAGGAAGTTCCCTCTGAACATGATGGAAAAACTTGTTTACTGTGAGGGTGACTGAGCACGGGAATAAGTTTCCCAGAGAGGTTATGGAGCCTCCATCCTTGGAGATACTCAAAAGCTGTCTGGACAGGTTCCTGGGCAACCTGCTGTAGGTGACCCTGCTTGAGCAGGGGAGTTGGACTAGATGATCTCCAGAGGTCCCTTCCAACCTCAACCATTCTGTGATTCTGTGATATGTAAGCAAACATCTATAAGTTGTTTCTTAAGTAGTTTAGTATATTCTGCAAATTCTTCTTTATAAGCATTTTGTTATACTACGTACTAATGTGGGACCATGTCAAATACTCCAAAAATGCACAATAAAATGGAATAGTCAGAAGGTGTGTACTGAAAGTAAATAAAGCATAATTTCTGAATGCAGTGTCGAGTTGCATTGTGCAACTATAATGTATATTGTATTTTTATAAATTAGTGGCACAGCTGACCTTTTATGGTCTCCTCTGCCAAATAATTAAGCAGCATTAGAATTATTTTAAGTGCTTACAAATACAGACCTTTTCTGTGTTTGAAGGGATGCAACTTCTTTCATTTTTAGGTGATATTTAACTAGAAGGTAGAAAGGAAAACCTGTGAGAACAGGAAAAGTACCAACAGATATTTCTGGAGTGTAAGAACAGTTACACTTGGCAGTAAGGTTTCTATATATGAAAAAAATAGAGCCTTAACTTAGAACAAAGTGTTTATATGTGCCATATACAAATAGTTTTAAGAGAAACATTTTCTGACTTACTCCTGAAATACATTGTTCATCAGTAGCACAACTGGGTGAAAAAGAAATCCTGAACTGTCTGACATTGCAAAAATATAATTACTGAGTATAGCATGTTATTACAGTGATGTACTTAAGACAGCAAAAAAGTTAATTAAAAAGATAGTGAAAATTCTATTGTATAATAGTGTAAGTCATATAATTATATGACAGAAAAGCAGTACTTAGGAACTATGACCTATCTTAATTCGTGCATTTTCTGATCTATGGGTTTTGTGCAACCTAACCTGTAAGTTGCATTTCATTTAGTGTGTACTTACAAAATGTAATTACACGTGTCAGTATAGCTTTTATATTATCATTGTTGGGATTTTTGGTATGCTGAGTAGAACTCTAGACAATTTTTGTGTGAATTTGGAAGGCCTACATGTTTTTGACTGACTTTGGAGTCAGTATTTCATTAGAGAAATGAAACTGTCCTACAGCAGTGGGTTAGTGGACAGGGTGCAATGATACCGCCTAGGAGGTGCAAGAAGTCAAAAAGTTCTGAAGCTTTAGCCAGAACAGCCTCCCTCCTTAGTTTGAAGGAAAATACTACGACTGGAATAAGCCTCTTCTGTTTGTTTAGCAGGCACTAAATTCAATGGCAACTGTATCTGTAGCCTGTGCTCATCTTCATCCATGTTTACTATTGTGCCTGTGTAGGAAAAGCACAGCCTTTGTTTTGTCTCATGACCTTTTCTTTTCTGTCCATGTTACTCTAGAATAGATACACAATGATTTTGGAAGCTGATGGAGCAGTTAAAGAAATGACTGCATCTAGCTGTCCCCTAAAGCTCAGCCACCAAACCCAGACTGTGCTAGTGCTTCCTAATCAGCTGTCAAAACCAGGTTTTGAGTCAAGCATCTCAGCTTACGTTTTCCAGTATTTCAGCTGTGATGGTGATAAACAGCTAGCAAGAAGTTCCATCTGAAACACTGCTGCTGTTCTCATATTGATTGTGGTGCTTTGCTTTTTGTGTTGCAATGACACTGATGAACAAAAGCCAAGAAAAAAACATGGACTATGCGGGGGAAAGCCTCCAGCTATTTAATTAAGCAGTGTCCTGAGTAAGATTGTTTCAGAGCATTCAGCTGAGATACCATATGCCCAGATGGTGCTAGTGCCTTCTTTCTGATCTTCTGAACAAGAAGTTAGTGTTCTCAGTCAGTTGGTGGTTGTGTCTTAGGATTCTGTGTCCCTGAACTTCCTCAGTTTGGAATTTGCAGTGAGCTGTCCTAGGAGAGTTACTAATGGGCCTGCAAGCTATCTGCTGTCAGAGTTTTGCTTCAGTTTGCACATGTGCTCTAGAGGCTACACAGCTTTGTAGAAGCAAAGAAACACTCGCAAATTCTTGAGTGTGGATTCAGTTGTGAAAGTTTTCCTTAGCTAGGGCTAAAAGATCTACCACCATATAATGTCCCTGATAGTCAGTCTCTCTGCAGCTGGGTTCTTTCATCCAAAGCTGTGGTTTGTTTTACACTAATTCTTTTCTGTTGCTAATTTTGGTAAGATGTTGCCTGGATTCCTTTGCTGCATCAACACAGATTTGTGAAAAGCTGCTGTTTGTAGTGCTTCCCCAACTAATTTTATATTAAAGTCCCAAAATTTGTGTTTGTTGTTGAACACTTGGGCCTATTTGGAATGATGGGAGGGAATTATATTATAGCTAACTGTGAGTTTTAGATGATCTGCATGGTTTGTCCTTTCTGCTGTCCTTCTTTGTGTTTAGAATTCCTGTCTTTTAAAACTGAGTTCCTTTTTAAAACTCTCAGTTTTTATCCCTTCTTCTCCTTAGTAAAGTACACCTTCAGACTTCTCTGCTATTTTGTTCCTGCAAATGGAAAACTCCACCTGGATGACACTTTTTTTTTCCCCACCCCAAATCCACTATCATCCCAGGACAAGAGGCTTTCTTGGAAGATTAGTAGAATTGGAAACCTGTTTATCTTACCCACTTTCTTATGTTTTAAAAGTCAGAAAAAAAAATCTAGATAGTATCACTTTCCCAAATATACTAGTTGGTCTAAAAAATAGATAGTCTTGGAGGCATACAAGGTTTCCTCTGGTCTGTAATGTCAACTATATACTGAAAAACTAAATACCAGTTTGGAGTGAAGTTTACATTTTAATTAGTTTTCAGCTGGACCACTTTGACAGATAAGGTAGTCGCTACCTTTGGAGTAGACCAGATGTTGGGGATAGAGAACTAGGGTGGTTATTTTTTAAGAGCTAATGGCTAACTTATAGCTTGTAGAACATTGAGAAGTTCCTGCTGTGTACACAATCTCTCTTAGCAGAGACCCTGAGTATCCAGCTCAGTGTAATCTCCTTTTTTTCTGTCTTCTGCTGCTAACAGTTCTAGACTTGATACATATCCTGATAGATTTTGATCACTTGTTCTCGGACTGTACTGAGCTTTGAAGTCTGCTTGTTTCACTTCAGACTTAAGGAAGAGCTTGTATTTCTAAAAAACTATCTGATTGTTCCACTTAGTATAACTGGTCCAATAAATAAGACTTAACCTCAACCTGCAAACTTGGTCCTGCATATTCCTGCAATGCGATGGCTGCAGCATGATTGCTAATAGGAAAAATGCCTCTGGTTTGAAGGCTGCAGCAATGGCATGGTTGTAACTAAGGCCATTGATGCTGTTGGATTTTAGACAGCTTTCTCACACAGTCAGGCTGGTAGCCCTGATGTGTAGGGTCCATGCAGCTTCTTCTCTACATACGTGCGATGGTGACTTATCGCTCTTTTCTGTGTTGTTTTGAGGCATGCCTTTCTGTTTCTCAGGACATATCCTTGTGTTACTAGATTCTGTCAGAGCTAAAGTAAGATGGCCTCTACTGTCTGGGTTTGCTCCTTCCTTCGTGTATAGCCTGCATCCGTCCTTGGCTTTGGAAATCCCTTGAACTTGAAAGAGGCTGTCTTGGCCAAAGGTCAAGATGACGGTTTCAGAACTTCTTGCTTTTTATAGGTAGAAGTATGATTCATTAACCTAGTAGGTTAGCTGAAGAGGAGGCTGCGTCAGACAAATTACTAGTATGCTTTGCTTCAGCCTTTAATTGCGTAACACTACTTCCCCCTGCTGTAACCTATAGCTAACACTTCAGTAGCTCTCTTGAAGGTTTCACACGCATTTCTTTGATGGCAGTATATCTTAAGTAGTCCACTCCCTGTCTCATGTCAACCTGTATGGCAGGTGAGTACTGAGCAGGAGGCAATGTGGAGCAGACACACATGGCAGAGCATGAAACTCTCTTAAAATGATTAAAGCAGCACTGATACTGAATATGAAATTATGGCCTTATTCTGAATGTCTGTGTCTCACTAGGCAATGCATGGGAGACTGTTCCAATGCAGTCAAGTTGCTGAATCTTGAATAACCCCAGTAAAGATGGGATGCTACAAATGTAGGGCAAATAAGTTTTGAGATCTTCTGAAAAATATGCCCTTTGTCTGAACCAATATAGCAGCCGAGTCTACAGTAAATAAGTTTGGAGATCTGCTGATGTTTCCCAGGCAAAAAACAAACAAACAAAAAAACCAAACCAACACCTCCTCCCCCCCCCCCCGACCTGATCTCTATTTCTGTAAAGGAAAAATGAACCATTGTAAAATATTCCTGGTTTTATTTATGCACTGCTAAAGGTTGGGGGAACGGTGAAGGGGGTGGGGACAAAAATCCTGATTATAGAACTCTTCTAATTCACCCTTAAAATGTACTTACCATGCTGACATTTTCATTGGATGAGATGCCAGATCTGTTTCATGTTGTGTCTGTGGTGTGTGTTTTGTTTTTAAGATGATTCTTCTCTGTGGAGGAATTCCTTTTCTCTGGAATCTGTCGGGTCAAATCTCTGGTCATGCTGGGTTTGGACCGGAATATGAGGTACGTAGCCTTTTAGTATTAGTGGAACTGTTTGCTTCCTGAACTATACTGTTATAACTTTTATTTTTAAGCTTCTATTTACTTAAAGTAGGTTTTATCTACAGGTACAATATAGTAAAAATAACAGATATTTTCTAGTGCGCACAATGATTGGGTGAGTCTGAGGAGAGATAACAGGGCAGACAACTTTTTTTATTGGTTTACTCATTAAATATGGCCTTGTATGTTTGTCTCAAAGCCATTTGGCTAAAGTCAAATGAGGAGATGGGTTTTGGGGGGTTTTTTTGTTTGTTTGTTCTTAAAGTTTTTAAATCCTAGATGTGATCTTTCTAGATAGTAAAATTGTRAGGAAGTTGGGCTATTGCTATATTGTCTTTGTGCTGTGGATGAATTCAGCTGCTTTTTCAGTGGTGCAAATCTTCACAAACAAGAAAAAATACTTTAACTATGTATTTTAAATTTGTAAGGAAACCATGTCGCTCTAGATAATACTACCCTGGAGGGGTAGTGTGTTGGGTTGTTACTTCAACTGTCATAATACAGGTTTGTAAATTCTTTCAGTATTAGTTAGCTCTTCCTGCCAAAATTCAGATTTTGATCAGGGTTTTGCTCCAGCCTTAAAGCTATCCAACAAAGGCTTCTGCTGACTTTGGACAAGGCTAGTAGTTCTGTTCTGTAGTATCAGGGATTTTTATTAAGAACTTGAGAGACTAGTGAAGTATAGGTTTAGATTTTTTCCCCCTCTTAGTGCTAATTACAGATGAATTCTGCTGCTTTTAACAAAATGTTAAGTTGGAACATAACAGTAGCCAAACTGGGTCAGACACCGAGACTTATCTTGGAGTCTATGTAGTTATTTTCAGTGGCTGGGTATTAAAGACCATGTGTGATGATTTTTTCCATCCAGTTTTATACTAATCTTCCTTTCCCACTCATTTTCATGAGGAAATGAAATCTCTATTCCAGATGAGAAAGAAGGAAAATTGAGGAAACGGTGAATTCTGTTCCAGAAGCATTCTTATTTCTGTGAAGATTTAATGGCTCAAGAAAATCTGAACCTTAATAAATTAAAAATTTACATTAAGAGTTTATATCTCTCCTGCAGGTATTTGTCTTCTCCCAAGAAAATGAGCATGTCTTCATCTGAGTGGCTCTATATTGGTAGATGTATGGCTAGCGGGACAAAGTTCTTCAAATAGTTGAAGTTCTTATTTGACTATTGGCAATTCATGTACAGACAATACCCCTTTAGCCTGTGGATGTTGCAAGGTCTTCATAAAATATACTGCTGCCCGCTTCTGGTTCCAGAAGATATATGAATTTCTAGACAGTTGCTGATTAATAAAGACTGAGTACAGCAGCATCAGGCAGAAGCTACACTTATAAGTTGCAACCTATTCAACAAGCTTCTTTTCAAGAAGAGTCTGATTTTTGGGGTGGCATAGAATTTAATTGAAGTGAATGTGTTCTTCCTGGAGGAGAATTTATTAATAAGAACATATACACTGTATACTTTTTCCTAAGACTCATGCCTCTTGTGGCATTTTTGGTGTGTTGCTACTTATTCCTGCTTGAATCACTGAAGCCCTGGGAATTTTAATGCTATGACCCAAATTAGGTGGCGTACACAGAAAATCTGCCTTTCTTGTCCAGCTTCTATAATGGGGAAACAAAAAAATCATCTGCTCAAAGGAGATGCCTGTCAACCTACCCTGTTCTCATAGCTGGAATATTATCAGATGTCTTCAGTTGAGGTTAAGGAAGGCTTAGAAATGTATGAAGTGTTCCCTTACTTCATTGTTAGTTTGCACAAGTCCTGACAGATGTCATACCTGTCTGTGGCCTAAGTGAATAAAAAGGAGGTACAGATCAGTTCTTKTCTTGAAAATTTCCCTATACAAGCATAAAATCTACCTGGCAACAGTATAATTAGTAGGGAGAGTGTTTACTGGGGTGATGCCAATTTTGTCTGAGCTATTGTTTATAACTGACCTAATGAAGGCTTCCCAAGCAAAAAAGACCTCATTGTTTTGTTATCATAAGTTCATTTTTCTGCACTCCAAAAATTCTGCAAAAAGTGTGGGTACATGCCTTGTCAGATTTAAAGCTATTGCTTTTTGGACAGTTAAACATCTATTTTATATGAAAGTCATGGGTACCTTAATGAGTTGTCTTTTTAATTAAAGACTTATTTAAGTAGTTGTGACCTCTTTGACCTCTAGTTGCACCATAAGAAACATAAAACTAGATGATATTTATTTTGTATGTAAGACAAGAAATATTGAACAAGACTTAATAACCTGTAGAGATAACATATGAATACAGGTGAACATGTACTCTATATGTTTAATGTATGCTAAGGACAGAAAGGACTATTTTTACAGTTTGGTTTGATCTACTGTTTAGTATAATTTCAAAGTTTTTGAGCATCATGCAATAACTCCTTTATGAAGATGCTATGCTGTGACTGAACTTAATATATTTAAGAAAGTCTCCAAATGATGGAGCTTTTATGAACGTAGGTAGGTTATTCCAGTGAACAATAATCTAATCATTACAAATGTATTGTTATTTTGGTGAATTTATCTAGCTTTAGCTCCTAACTAGTTTCAGTTAAACCACTGATGTAAAATGCATTTTGACAACAGAAATATTAACATCAGAACAGATCAGTAAGTAGTAAATCTCTTTCTTGTGTTTAGATTGTTCAGTCATTGGTATTCCTGCTTCTTGCAACGCTCTTCAGCGCAGTGACCGGTCTCCCATGGAGTTTATATAACACATTTGTCATAGAAGAGAAACATGGCTTCAATCAACAGGTATTGTTGATAACACACGTACTGACCTAACATCTTCAGTAATTTGKTTGGTTAGATGGCCTAGTACATCTATAGCTGTGCCAGAGGTCATTATTTTTAGGAATATTTTAACTCAGCCTACATTTAAAAAAAAGAGCAATGATATTCTAAACCTTGGATTTTGATGCATTTTTTTCCTCTGTCACACATAAGGACCAATAGATTGGGCTGCCGCTGCTTCTTGCTTCATCTGAAAGCTTTCTGTTCTATTTGACAAACTTGTGGTGTCTAATTTCCTTCAGCAGCTCTTCTGTGATTGTTACAGAAGTCCTGTAGCACATCAGAATGTCTCTGACGGAAGTTGTGCCTCTAAGCAGCTTCTTTAGCAAAAAAGATGTGTATTCTAGTGGTGGAACTGAGGACATTTCATACCTCAGTTGTTCACTGTTGGGTGGGCTATTCTTTGCCCTTTATATATCCCTTTGGAGAAGCCTGGATAAATGTTCATACAATGACAGCTAAATTACTGCTTGGTAGGGGCACTTCTGGACACTGAATAGATGAAACAAAGCTGAGAAATTATTTTCCTCCTCATTTTCACTCATTGATCTGCATTCTGGAATCAGCCTTCGCTAAATTAGAATATTCATCTCTTCATTTGCACTTCCTTCAGATACTTTATTTTGTATTATCTGGGCTGGCTTTCTTAATTTCTCTCACCTGTTTAGTTTAATTTGTTTTATTATCAGTATCAGTTTTCCTTGGGAGAAGATTTTCTTCTTGGGAGAGGAACCTCAGTATAGAGCACATCATTATACCATTTCATATCAGCATTAGGCTTGTTTTCTTCTTTTGGACCCAGCTAGTGTTGTCTACAGTACTTTTTGTTGCAAGTCTGTTGGAAAGTTTTGGTTTTAGTGAAATGAAATTTGGATGGGAATGCAGCAGATCAAGTTGGCTGACTTGTTACTAAGAGTAGAGGTGCTCTGGCATTTGCCAATTTCATTTTCCAGTTTCCAGAGAGGCAAGAGAACTGAACTAGCTCTGAACAAGGTAAATTAGTTTGTCTCTAAACTAATTATATTCCTGGCAAACTGATAATTTGATGTTTCTTACTCCTGTTATAAAACAAGTAAGAAAATAAGTGACCAACTCAGAATTTTGTTTACATTCCATTTAGCTGTCTGGTCTTAAAAAAACCCCTTGTGCTTCTAAAAACATTAATTTGTCTAACTTCTAACAGTCATTTCCTTCTCTCTTTCTCACAGTAGCTAGCAAATACTCTTCTTACTTTAAGTGATGATGCACATGGTCATTTGTATACTAGGTGATTCTGAGTCACAGTGCTTTGATTCCCTTCCCTTCTGCAGTCTTAGCAGTGCACATAATGGCAGACTAACCTGCTCCTGTCAAGGGAGGAAGGAATGTTTCCAGAGCATGAGTCAAGCATTCTTTTCTTCTGGCAGTGGTCAATATCTAACTAGAATATCTGCTTCAGGTATTTTGTTTGTTCTTTGTCTATCACTATCTTCAGTAATTCTCATTGTAAGGGCTGGCAAAGTCCTAATTTGTGTAATATGTTTATGGCCTGGCCTAGCCTGGCCATCCTTTGGACATTCAGAAACCTTAAACACGTGTCAAAAGCTATCTTTTGATTATTTCCCTGTGTGTCAATTCTGTATACTAGCCTCAGACCTGCACCTTGATTGTCTCTCCTACCTCAGTGAGGACTTAATTACATCTTCATGCCAGATCAACAAGTTCTTCATGTCAAGAACACAAAAGTCCAAAGAATGCTGTTAGGACTCTTAAAGCATTAGAGATAGACCAGATTGGCAGACCAGCTGGTACCACTCTCTGCCTCAATGCTAGAATGAATCTCAGTGTTTCCTGTTTTGCACTCCATCAGTGATTTTCCTAGCACTGCACTAGCAGAAGCATACTGTGTTTTTACTTTATCTTTTAGTATGTCCATTGCATAGTCTCCCCAGCCCTATTTAGACTCTAGTAAGACTCAGACAACTTATGTTGTCATTTAACGTTTGCTTTATGCCTGGAGAGAACTTGACTTGAATATCTATGAACTCTTTAAGGTACAGAGTGAGCTCAGAGCTCTGATCAGGCCCTACCTCTATGCAGAAGAACCAGAGAGTCAGATACTGAACTAGCAGCTCAGGCTTCTTTAAAACTGTATTGAGAGCCTGCAGAGGCCATGTTCTGCTGAGGGTAAGGAAGATTCTGCAGATATACTCTGAATATTTTCTCCATGGAGCTGTTCTCTCAGAATCTGGGTGCTTGACTGTTGTCAATGCAAGCACTGTGCCTTATCAAAAGAGAAAAGGAAGACTTGGCACTGAAGCCCATGTGTGATATTAAGGGCTTGACTGAGCTATCTGTTCATTCTTTCTGGAGCGAAGGATATATGTCAAACACAATATAAGGGTTTTGGTCAGATCTTAGTAATGAAAAGCATGCATTTACATGGGCTTGGAATCCCAGGGGATGTAAAGAATAACAGCTATCAGGAAGTGAAAAGGTTCTTCCACCTTTTTTTGTAACCAGCTCTGCTTTTCTGTAGCGCACATCAGCATTGCCACTTTGTGTTTTTTGATTTGTCTTATTTTGTTTCTGTACATCTGGTGAAGGGATCAGTTCATTAACCACTGTGATGCATTAATATTTACAGTGTAAATATCACTACTATCCTTTCCTTACAGACACTGGGATTTTTTTTTAAGGATGCCATCAAGAAGTTTATTGTGACTCAGTGTATTYTGTTGCCGGTGACATCCCTCCTGCTTTACATTATTAAAATAGGGGGAGACTACTTCTTCATCTATGCCTGGCTCTTCACATTAGTTGTTTCCTTGGTGAGTAAGAGAATACAGCTGTGTTGCTTCCAAATGGTAGCTTACTTGCAGGGCGATATGTGCTGAGCTTTAAAAAAATAAAAAATAAAAAAAATAATAATAATAATAAAATCAGTGAAAAATCTAAATCTCCTTGGAATTTTAGTCTTTAACAAGCAATTTTGGTCTTTAACAGTGTGTTTTGTTTTCAATGTACTTGTTCAGGAATAACAACTCATATTAATTGTCCACATCAATGTGATATCTTATATTTTATCTATTTAATACTGAACTGTCTTTATCAATTAAAAGGTAAGCATTAAAAAAGCATTATAATAGACACTGGAAATACAATGGTATATGGTGATAGGTTTTCCTTTTCGTAAATATAGAAAGGATTCCTGCCCTCTTTTTGTACTTGCTCATGTTCCACTTCTAGTACTAAACACACATTTTTATGCCTTGTTTTCAATATCTGTATGTGTTTGCAGGTGCTTGTTACAATCTATGCAGACTACATTGCCCCTTTGTTTGATAAATTCATTCCGCTTCCTGAGGGAGAGCTCAAGCAAGAAATTGAAACAATGGCAAAGAGCATTGACTTCCCATTGACTAAGGTGTATGTGGTTGAAGGTGAGATTTTTGAATAAAAAGACTTTTTAATTTTGAGTTCTTGGATTTTTAGCTTTAATTATGGATGCTGCAGAACAGGAATTGCTTACATTCTCCAGTTATTGTAATGTTTGTCAAGGTACATGCCACTTTCTTTTTTTTTTTTTTTTTGCCTTGGGGTCAGAATGGTGAAGTTGAACATAGAGCCTAAACTCAGCATTTTATTGGAAGCATTGTTTTGGCTCTGTTGAGCAGAAATACACAGCACAGTCAGAAATGGAAGCAGCTGTCCTAGATTCCAATTTTAGAGCTTTAAACCAAAAAGTAATTTTACCTTTTCTAGTCTTTGTTCAGCATTAATTACCTCAAACTCTTTAATGAAGCTGTTAGAACGTTATCCTTCTTAGTGTTCATGTGGACTGTTTCTCATGGTGTGGCTCAATGGACTCAGCCCCTCTACTTGGGATCATAAGTTTTTTCACTACGTAGTAGTGTGGTTTTGGTCCTCTTTTACTCATGCTTAGCTCATGGTACCTAATGTGGAATATGAAAGTTGCCATTTCACTTTCTCTCCACCGCTGTGTTCTTGGAGCGCTCTACTTTTTGACATTTCCACTGCTACTCATTTTGTTCCCTTCCGTACTTGATTTCAGGGACCTCCCCCCCCCTTTTTTTTTTTTTTTGGTTTGTGCCACTTGGGAGGCAGAGGTGGTGTTTTTATTGCCTTGGTGAAAGCAGCATGAGATGGAAAAAAAGAGCTGAAATGGTAGAATTTTCCCTTAAGAGAAGCTAATGAAGACTTTGTTGTGGAACCTGTGGCTTTCACTACTCTGGGCTAGCAAAATCTAGCCAGTGCTCTGCCTCAGCGCAGCCAAAAATTTCTAGTATTGATATACTTGGGGCCCAACAAACTCCTCTTTCCTAGCAAAGTTGAAACTTTTCAAAGCCTGAGAGTCATTATAGAGGCTTGTCAAAAAATTGAGGTTTTTATGTAAGCATTGCTGACTGTCTGCTAGCGTGGACTTCTGTCATGAAGGTTAAAAGGAAGTATTGTAAGCCAATTGCTTGTGCTCTGGCACCTCTGTAGCATACCATTGCACTGGCTTCTTCAGCATCGCTGTATTAAGTGTCAATGATTTGCAGTGAAGAGAGGCTTCCAAACCCCCATTTTGTGTCCTGGTGTCTTTAAGAGTGTTGAGCTAGCACCATTCCCTGCTGGCATGGGGTTTTGATGTGGGAGCATCTCTTTGCCAGTGTTTTTCTGCACCCTTTCTTGGCTCTTCCCACTCCAGAACTGACTTCTTAGCAACATGCGCAAAAAAGTCCTTTAATCTCAGGGTTCATTCCATGAAAAGGTAGGTTACGAAGGTTCCTTCTCTGCAAGCAACACTTTATTGGAGGATGAAGCTTTTTATGATAGGTAGGTGAATGGGGACTTCACTATGCTGTGGCTGATGATCAGTTTTCCTCACTGAGAAGTGACTGGAAGCTGAGACTTCCTGCTCTGACCAGTCTCTTCCTCCATCAATCTATCTTGGTTTGGTGCCGAAGTTACCATGACCATACCATAGGGCAGAAAATACCCATTGAATGCTGCCCTAAGAAGTTGGTGCAGCTCATAAATTTAGAGTGAAGGTTTACCTTCAACTTGGAGTATCTTATTTTCTGCTGCCAAAAACAGAGCTAGCTTCCATCTCTTCTCTCGTAGTCTCTCAGTCCTGGTGTTGCAACAGTTCCTGCCATCTAGACAGCTTTTTTGATCCACTGAAACTTGAACAGTTTCAGCTGGTCAAATAAACTGTCTAGATAAAAGTAGCTGTTAAAATTTGCCTATTTGCCCTAGCTCTTTTTATCTGTTAGGAACTGTAATACAACATTTTTAAGAGTCTGCCTGAGATCTGTACTTCATCTCATCCTCTTCTCTCTCCTCATCTGCGTCTGATTATAACACCTTCAGAAATTCAAATCATCTTTGTTGGCACATTCAAAGAATTCTAAAATGCACCCAGAATTCTAAAATGCACCCATCAGTTGCTTTGCAAGGAGGGCAGCAAATTTCTTTGCAGAGTGCTCTTTTCTCTCTGAACCTAAAATTGCAGTAGTGCTTTTCTTTTGGATACTACATCTTTCCTTGACTGTTCTTGTGCTTTTAGTGAGTTGGATTGAACACCTGGGATTGTATGTTGCAAATGAAAAATCACTATTGGAGGTAGTAAATGAGATGATCTTAAGTCATTTTAAAACATGCTTCAGACTGCAAGCTTATTTGCAGGGAGCTGATCTACCACTCATATGGGGTCTTTGAGAATTCCTTTGGAAGAATCTGTTCCAAGTAAGACTGCATAGATAGGCTTCAGTGCACAGGATTATTCTAACTGTGGTCTCTGATGTAAATCTTCCCCAATTAGGTTCTAAGCGTTCTTCTCATAGCAATGCTTATTTCTATGGATTCTTCAAGAATAAGCGGATAGTACTGTTTGATACCCTCTTAGAAGATTATTCTGCTTTGAACAAAGAGCCAGCAGAAGGAGCCGACGGTGAGAATGAAGAGACAAAGTCTAAAACCAAGGTGAGTTCATATTTGTTCTTCATTGTGTTATTTACATTAACTTCTTAGTGAGATTTTTTTCTTGTGTTTTCTGTGTGTATTGTAAAGGTCCTGAATGAAATGCTAGAACCGAAAACCTAATGATTTCATCACCAAAGAATCTCTGAGTTGGTGATAGATGGAATTTCTGGGGCTGTGAGTGAATTGGAGCAAATAGTACTAAGGAGACTTTAGAAATCCACAGGGGCTTTAGTAAAACATTGATTTCTTCCATGTATCAAATAAGGATGGATAAAATTAGAATACTTTCTGAAGAGCCTGAAGGAGTAATTATGAGAAGAATAAATTGCCTCGTGCAGCCCACGGTTAGGCCAGTGTTTAGATTGTTGTTCGCTCTGGCTTGTTTCTTGTGAGCGTGTCAGTGGTAGAATTCTCTTCATCCATGCTTTGTGGTATGGCATACTGCAGAAGTGAGTGATGGGAGGAGGGGATTTTGAGCTCAACCACACTGAAAAATCCAGAAAGTATTCTCTGTAGTAACAATGAGAAGCATTTCCTCCATTCCAGTGGATTCTTCAGCTACCTTCTCAATACACAGGCCCGCATACTTGCTTCTGACTTGCTAAGGGCTTTTGTACCTTTGAAGATACAAGTTCATCATCCCTTTGTTGCAGGGATGGGGGTATTGTTATTGTCATTCCTTTTTTAGTGAATGCAACTGTAGTACTTTGGAAGACAAGGCTCTGTATTGAATGTTGAAGGAAGGAGGGAGAGGACTCTGCTCAATTATTCATTAAAAGTCTTTGGCTCTGAATGTCAGCTTGCATTGTAAGGCCTTTTCTTGGGTAAAGGAAAAAAAAGATGAGATTAACGGATGGTAGGAGAGAGTTTGGAAGGCAAATCTTCCAGCATTGTTCCAGGTCTGCACAGACTTGTCTGCATAGATAGAAATAAAGGATCACCACCTCATGGCAGAAAATTATTGAACTTAAAAGTTTATTTTTTGTAAGTGACTTCTTGAGTCTGTCTCAATTCCTAATGGACAAGCCCATCCAAAAGGCTCAATATGAAATTATATGTTTATCTTTATGCTGCTGGTACAAGGGAAGAGCCACTTCCTGATCTTGGGGCATTTAATGACTTAAGTGACATAAGGAAAACAAATTAACAAGTAAGAAATTGGATCAGTTGTGTTCAGTCATATCTGATATTAGTTCGATTTTGTTATTCCCTCAGAATAAGAAACAAGGATGTAAAAATGAAGAAGTTCTGGCTGTACTTGGCCATGAATTGGGTCATTGGAAACTAGGTCACACTATCAAAAATATTATCATCAGCCAGGTAAGTTATGATAAACTAGTGGTTTTCCTAGAGCATTCTGTAATTACTGTCCTTTCCAAAATGCCTGCTTCCAGATTTGCAAGTGTATCTCATGTTGATTGTGCTGTACACAGCAAATGCCCCTTCTGTGAGTACCCCTTAGTTCACTCTCCTCCTCTGTTACCGGTTTCCAGCAGCAGAGCTGTAATTCCTTTGCCAGGAACTCCATTGGTGTTCCACACCAAGTTTTTCTCTCTGCTCTCTGAATCTGAAGTGGGACTAATGTTTGCACACAACTAGTATTTATGATTCTTTTGTCTTGCACCTTTGTATGCTACAGCTCATCCCACTGTTTCCAGCTCTTACCATTAAGAGTGCTCATACTTCTCAGTAAGAATAACAATCCAAAGCTTGCTTCACTCTTACTACAAAGCATTTTCTCCTTTTTTGCATATATTTTGGGATTATTAATCATACACTGACTTCACGTTTTCCTAGTAGCTCTTCTGCTACATCTTTTGTACACAAGAAGTGTATTTGACATGTATGCTTGTATCCACCTTTCCTGGAGTATTTCTTGTGCAGTTGTATATCGGGATACAGCAAGGGGAGCAAATATGCTGCCATTTATCTGCTGTGCAAGTACTACAAAGGAAGAACACTCCAATGTGCTGCAGCAGAGCATGTGTACACTCACATGTGTACTCCATATGTGCAGCAAATACTGTGTACAGTTCTGGTCTCCACATCTCAAGATAGATATGATGGAGTCAGAGAAGGTTAGAAATTAGTTGGCAGAAGGGCAGCTAAAATTATCAAGGGGATGGAGCAACTATTTTACAAAGAGAGACCAAAAAAAAAACCTGGCACTCCAGTTTGGAGAGCAGAAGATTATGAGGGAATATGATTGACTCGGGAGGGTCCTTGCTTCCCCCCCCCATTGCATTTTCATACCTTGTGCACCCTTTACTGGTAAATAACATTATTGCATCCTTCTTGGTGCATGCCCAAAATGGAGATGAATATTGAAGCAGTCACTAGAGATCTGCTAACCTTGCATTTGAAGTAAAAAACCTAATGGTCTGTTTACACATGCATATGCCTCTGGGCATAGCACAATACAAAGGAATTGCTCCTCAAACCTCTTCTACATCCTGACTTAAAATGCTTTGGTTTGCAAGGCTCAGCAATGTGTTGCTATTGCTATTTTCTGTTAATTTACTATCATCAGTCTGCCATATGCTTTGGTGTAGATTTATCTTGTTCCAGGTGACAGAATGCTGTTCTGTTTTTTGTTTTTTTTTTTTCCCCTCCCCCAAAGCTATTCACAAGTTTTTCAGGCTGTAACATCACTGTCAAGCTCCAGCTTAAGCTCCTTTGTATCCTTCTCTTTCCACACTAGCTTTCTCTTCTCCACACAGTTAAACACTTCAGTGAGGTCCTTCTTACCTCCTGCCTTGATTAATGCAATTATATTCCAACTTCTGACATCTGTGTTGATCCCTACTAGTTAAAAAAAACAACTACTTTGATATTTTCCATGCTGCTAACTCATGTAACCTTTGTCTTTGGATCCATCTTCTAGTTACTGATATCTCACTGTAATAGGTAGATTTTTATCCTCACTTCCAAAAATATCCACAAATCTGTTTCCAATTTTTTTGTTGGCTCTTTTCTGTCACAGCTCTCCCTCTCTCCCTTTTTCTGTCTGTATCTTTCAACCATACATTTTACCTTCCATGTTACGCTGAAAAGACCAAACAGCCACCTGAATAGATTGAGAAGGTACTTTCATCTTCTCCAGAAAACTTGATGTGATCCTGCCTCTTGCCTCTGAAAAGCCAGCCAAATGAAGCACTTGTACACAATGATGCATGGCTTAGATGGAAGAGTAGATTGTTTCCAGAAATAGAAGTACGGCACAGCAAAAAGTACATAATGCTTCAAAGAAAGACTTCTGACATGTTTGGTTTGCTTTTAAACTTTTTAGAACATGTTTACTTCCAGGGAGATGGATTCTCCCCTCTATTCCCTCCTCACTTATCTTGTCTTCCTGTCTTTTCATCTCCCTTCAGTACTTAAACTTTTTTTTTTTTAGCTCACTGATAGCAAATGAAAATAGTTACTTTACTGCATGCGTACACAGAAAGGAGGTTAAAGGTGGCTGTTTGTTCCTCTTTGTATATTAATTCTAAAGTAATCCCTCTTTTTTCAGTGGAGTTTCTGTGCCAATCTGTAATGTGAACACTTAGGCCATAATTTAGATTTGTATGAAAAGCCCATCTTAACCAAGAATGTTGTTTCCTTTCTCTAGATGAATTCCTTCCTCTGCTTCTTCTTGTTTGCTGTGTTAATTGGTCGGAAAGAACTCTTTGCTGCATTTGGTTTCTATGAGACTCAGCCTACGCTGATAGGCTTGATGATTATTTTCCAGTTCATTTTTTCACCTTACAATGAGGTAAACTGTAACTTGTGGAATTAGTCTTTCAGCTTTAGGTGTTGAAGTATCATCCTATTTAAATAATGATTTTATTTGGCTATATTATTACTCTGGAGAAGACTTTGAAGTTTCTAGGGGCTGTATGTGGTATATCTCAATGTAATAAGTAGGGTCAGTGTTTCCCAGGTAAGACTCCCAGTTTCAGGTTTGACCTGGATAAATCTTACTGAGATCATTCTAAAGCCACAGCGATTTGTGGGATGGGGGGAGGAAAACATTAGTTACTGATGCAATAAGGAACTTACAGATGGCTGAATTTTTAAATAATTTTTAATATATTTCTCTCCACAGGTTCTCTCATTTTGCTTGACTGTATTAAGCCGACGATTTGAGTTTCAAGCAGATGCATTTGCCAAGGAACTTGGGAAGGCTAAGGACCTGTATTCTGCTTTGATCAAACTAAACAAAGATAATTTAGGATTCCCTGTTTCTGACTGGATCTTTTCAATGTGGCATTACTCACATCCACCCCTTTTAGAAAGACTTCAGGCCTTGAAAGATGCAAAGCAAGAGTGACAGGAATCATTGTTGGTTCGGAGACAGTGCTTCCATCTCAGAAGCAAAGTTCAGAGCTGCTTTTAAGATTGCTTTTTAAAAGGATAATTCCAATTAAGTGCAGTGTTAACAGTACCACACCCCAGTCTGAGAATCCTGAAATAGGTATTAAATTAAATCACATTATTTTCTTTTAACAAAAACAAAACTGTGGGACTTAATTTAGAGAAAGTACTGTATAAAGACTTTTTTTTCATTTGGCTTTTATCTTCATATTGTAGTATAGACTTTGAGGGAAGAAAAAAATATGGACTCCAAAGCACACATTTCTTCAGTTTGCATATGCCTTGAACGTTGCTTTTGATTCTCTTCCCATTCTCAACATTCTGCAAGTGAGCTGAACCTTCCTTTCCCAGTCTCAAACCTCATTCATAGTGAAGAGGGTTTGAGTGACCTGGCTTCTCATGTGATAATACTTGTACTAGCCAATCACTGTTTGTGTTTAAAAAAAAATGTATGCAGGTACTGGCCTTTCTCCTGGATTCAGATTCATGTCTGTCATAATTAAAAATGCTGCTTAATAAAACCACTTTCTCTGAAATGTGGGAATAAAGTTGAATTTCAGTTGAGGAAATGTACCATGATTTCCTTGAAAATGAGCATTAGTCTGTATTCAGCAGCATTACAGTGGGATTGGGCTCCTCCTCTTCTCCACTGTGCTTCTGGAAGAGTGAAAGGAGGTTATGGAGAACCAAGACAGGGCCCACATATTAGAGAAAGTTGCTAATTCTCTGTTTTTCTCCCTTTTGCCTATGAGCAGAATGGTTAACGGCTTTTCCACACCTCGGTTTCTCTATTTCTTTCTTCTTTTGTACAAATTCTTTGTATATATGGAAGTAAGCAGTGTCTCAGATTGTATCAGAGCAAACCAWTCTGAGAGCAGAGGGAGGTGTGGAAGCACTCTGCAGTGGGCTCTTTAGTTAATGTGGAGCCACATGAAATAGTATTGTTGGAATACTTAGAAGGTATTCCTCATCATCATTCTGATTTAAGCAACCTGAGATAGTTTGTTCCTATCTGATATAGGTTAGGGAAGGACAAAGTGGGTAATTGGGGAGCAGCTTCTGTGTCTCTTTTCTCAGACCTTTCTAATAAAAGGTGAGATTAAATTTACTTTTCTTGACATAAAGATAGAAGTTAAATGTAGGCTCATATGTGCCATACATATATGTGTTGGACCAGACTGAATGCAAACACTTCATATAAAATTTAGATTTGGTATCTGTGGTAAATTTAAAAAGTTCTCAGCTCTATGCAGAGATAACAGAATCAAAGCAAATTCTGATCCTTTCATGTGTCAAATATTCTCAGAGACTTTGTTAGCTAAAATTTGCTTTTCTGACCACCTGAAATAGGGAAAAACACCTTACCAGGTGATGGGCATGGCGATGTCTCAGGTGCAACAAGATGTAAGATGTTGCTGGAAACCCTTTGTATGCCTTATTCTGACTGTGTTTATATGCTAACAAATGTGAAGCTAAACTACAGCCATGGATTTAGGGTACAAGTTTACAGATATGGGAAGCCTATATTTGTTATCTTAATTGCATTTAATAAATGGCCCTCAAAAATAAAAGGATTAACTTGGACCTGTCAATTCAGAAGACTAAATAAATGTGTTGAGTCTTGAGTTGCAGAGATGTTGGATGGTCTGAGCCTATGGAAAGCATGTTGAAAGCGCTCTGAGAAAAGCATTTGTCTCAACCGTTAATTAAAACTTAATTTAAAACTGAATTTTGTGGTTACTTCTGAAATTCGGCAAAACAGAAACAAAAGGAGAGAAAAATAGGATAATGGAGGAAATGCTACTTTGCAGGGAAGCACTTCAGACTTGAAATATTTGGGCTACCAGGTGAAGATAATGTTATGGTAACTGGCTGTTGCTCCCTTCTCTCCGTAGTTTGAGGAGTTTCTCTCCTCAGTTCTTCCAGTTGAATTGGTCATTTGACTCCTCTGAAGTGACCATGGGCTTGGAGTTGGTTCCAGTCTGCTCCAGTCACTACTCAGCACTGGCATCTTGTTTGTCAGTTCATCCTCTGACTTTTTGCCTTCCCTTTTCCACTTACTAGTGTGTGGATGTCTGGAATGCGTCAGCTACATGTTGCAGACCTCCTACAGCTTCTAGGTGCTTGCTTCACACATTCCTTACAACAGTAAATCACAGCTAAGCCTGTTTCCGTGCAGCTGCTGCCTTCCCAGGTATCTAAATCCTCCCACCATGTCTGCACAGCGACATGACCAGCCAGTCCAAACAGCCTGATGATGAGGTCTGACTACCAGAATAAAACATCAGCTACACAACCATGTGCCTTTGGATTAATGACTAGTTCTGAGACAGGAAAATGAGAAAGAGTGGTGTTTTGTTTAGTGTGATCTTTAAGCTAGATCACAGTCACAGTAGGGTTTAGAGCAACTTCTGTTAGGATGGAGACAAAGCCAAGGGACTGGTGCCCTTGTGCTTCAATTTGTGAGAAAGAGACAGGGTTGAGGGAGTTTAGAGAAAAGAACAATTGTTAGTTCAGCCATCCACATGCTCTACCTTGTCTTTCAGCTGCTGAGGCTTCAAACTAAACACTGATACTTGCCAGAACCCCTACTGTTCAGGACAAGCTCCTCCAACTATGCTGCAGGCATTGTTTCTTCCCGTCATCTGGACTGCCAAAGGCATCCTGACTATAGATTCTTGGCTATATATATCTGGACTGTTGAGTGGGATTAGCTAGTACCTGGCCTCCATAGTCCTCAATAATGGAGGTTTAAAAGCTTATAAATATGCTAGATGACAAATAAGCTACTCCATGCATGTGGTAGCCCTATACTAGAATCACAGATATATTGTTGGAAGCCCCTCCAAAAGGGAGGAAGGAATTACATATGTGAATGGTGAAGAGGGGTGAGGTGGCAGAGAAGAACACATGAAAAAAAAAGAGGAGTGGTAATAAAAGATGAATGTTCAAAAATTCAAGATGAACCTCAAGCAGAACATCTCTGCCAGCATATCCATGCAGGCACCCACAGAGCTGGTGGGCACTGATCAGCAGTGTCCTGCCCAAAGGCTGATAGCTCCAGTTACCCTTTCCCTGTCTCACAAACTTTTGCTCGTGTTAGAGGTGGAAGCTTGAGAGAAAAGATGTAAAAAGGGGAGAGGAAAAGTCCAGTCCAAATCTTGGAGAGAGACAGAAGAGGGACTAAACTTGGCATGCTTCATGGAAACATGCACAAATGTCTTCCTTTCACCACAGTCTTGACACATTTAAGGGGATTCCATGAACCACGCTGTAGCCATGCTTACGCTCACTGCTATAGGTGTCTCCACAGGGCTTCTCACCTTCTTGGCTGCCAGCAGGTACTGCCACTTTGTATCTGAGAGCATCTGCAGAAAGGAGCCTACCTGCCAACTGTCTCCAAACTTGAGACTAGACCTTTTGACCCCACTGACTGCAGAAAAGGCTGCTGAGATATGTCTTAGTAGACCTCTGTCAGAGCCTATGCCAACAGGACCACCTGCATATCCAGCTTTCTGGACCAGTTTCCTTTCATGACTGTGTGAGAGGCTCACTCTGGAGTAGCACGCAGGAACAGATGGAATCCCACGTGCTGTGGGTCAAAAGCAATGTCAGCAGAGTGTCCATGAGACAGCCAGGCCATCCCCACACATCAGCTGAAGGTTCCAGACCAGATACAACCTGTCAGACATGGTCTGGCATAGGGCTCCGTAGCTCCAGTCTGGGTCGGTCGTGTCCCCTGCCACAGCCCCAAACCAATGCAAGCGAGCCCGTCCTCCCCCAGGGCCGTGACCGGGCGCCATCTCGCCACGCAGCGAGGGCGGGCGCCCAGGCCTTGCCGCCCCGGCGCAGAGCGCTCCGCGGCCGGACGCCGAGGCAGCGTCCCCCCGGGCCCAGGGCCGCGTCAGGCCCTCACGCGCAGGCGCTGGGCTCCGCGCTCTCCCGCCCACAGCGTCAGGGCGCCCCCGGCGGCTGCAGAGCGCAGTTACCACCGCCGGCCCCTCGAGGGGCCGCCATGGGGGCGGGGGGGTGTCAGCCCGCCGCTGCCGGGGGGCGGGAAGGCGCCCGTCTGCGCACGCGCGCGCGCCGGTGGCCGGAGCTGACGTCGCGAGGCGGTGCCTGCACTTCGCTTGCGGCCTCCTTTGTCCGGGGCGGCGGCGCGGGCCGAGGCGATGCTGTCGGGCGGCAAGAAGGCCGCGGAGGCGGCGGCCAGCGGCGGCGGCGAGGGCGGGCCTGAGGCGCCGGTGCCTCCGCCCGCCGTGCCGGGGGCCTTGGGCTCCTCCGCCGAGGGCGGCGGGGCTTCGGAACGAACGCCCCGCAAGAAGGAGCCGCCGCGGGCTTCGCCGCCGGGCGGTTTGTCCGAGCCGCCGGCCTCCGGCGCCGCCCCCGCGCCGGGCGCCGAGACCACGGGCATCGCCGAGACCCCCGAGGGCCGCAGGACCAGCCGCCGTAAGCGGGCCAAAGTAGGTGTCGGGCCTGGCTCAGCGGGGCTGGAGCCGGCCTCCGCGGCGGCCGGAGCGGGGCACTGGCGGGTGCCAGGGCCTTGGGCGGGAGCCGCCGCGGCCCCCGGGCGGGCGGGGCGTGCTCCGGCCCTTGGGCCGCCGTGCCCCGCCGCCGCCTCCTCCGGGGAGCCGGTGCCGCCCCGCGGGGGCTCCCCGAGCCGGGGGGCGGCTGCGGGGCGGGTGCCCCTGGGACCGTTCCCTGCCCGGGGGGAGAGTTGGGCCGAGCTCTCCGGCGTGAGCGGCTGCATAGAGCCGCCGCCGGTCTGGTCGGGCGTTAACGAGTGGCCCTGATTCACGGGCTGCCCGGGGAGCCGAGTGCTCCTCACGGATAAACACGCAGGCTTGCAGGAAGCTAACGTGGTCGGGCATCGTCAGTGCTGATCTTCACAAGAACTAGGTGCACTGTTGCAGAGTCTGCAGCAGACCTCTGAGGTGTGTAGGGCTTCTTGGTCAAATACTAATTTTTTTTTTTTAAAAAGCGTTGCTAAATCTAAATTTCTACCATCTTGTGTTTTCATTAGGAGCACATTCATAGTGTTATTAGGAGTATAGGGGGGGAGTCTCTCTTAAGGATTATAATGTGCCTGAAACAGAGCTGGTCTTGCAAGGTTGTAAAGGTAGTTGTCATACTCTGCACTGTTCTTCAGCTTCCTTCATTTGTCATTGGAGAGCTGAACCAGTACTGTGCTAAGGGAGCTCGAGGTGAAATTTAGTGATGAAAGCTAAAGGCCCTTGAACAGCTTCCAGCAGTTTGGGCCTGCAGTGTCATTCATCCTTAAGTTATTATGAACATATGAGAATACTTTACTTGTATGAAACATCTTTTGCTCAGAAACCTTGTTGCAAAATACTTTGAAGACCTTGGGTGTGCCCAGACCTGGGTATGTTTGATATAGAAGCTGAAATTACTCTTAGGAACTGTGACTGATGTACTGTAGTTGTGTCTTTGAATATCTTACTCTTGAGTGTAGTTATGCTACATGATAGCCTGACTCTTCCTTTGCACTTGGGAGCTGTCAGATAAGGTCAGTCTTACCTGTTAGCAGGTAAGAATTGGTGTACTATTTGCAGGTTATACTTTAGTGATGTTTCTCTGCATTGACAGCATCATTTGCTGAGGACAGTAAGCTCCTGTAACACAGCATTCCCATGATCACTTTAAGCTAGCCCAAGGTGGCACTGCCGTGAATTAGTGCAAATATTTGTGCTGTGAACTCAACCGGGGATCTTACCCAGGTTAAAAATAAACCTTGGGAAAAGATTAATTTTTTCGGACTTGATTGTTCTTTGAAAGTTGTGCAAGCTCAAGGGAGAAGGGAAACTTCAGAGGGGGTAAGAAAGCTTCTTTTGAGGGTAGAACTAGTTTGTGTTGGTTTCAAATAATTGATACTCTGAGACCACTATAATTTGCTTCAGAGTGGGAATTCACAGAAGATCCTGGTAGTGGCGTRATGTCTAACACACTTGCTCAACAGTGAGCAACTGAACATGCTGAAGAGAATGGAATGTAAATATTTGAAATTGCTTGATCTTTGTCACTTGGGTTTGCTAGTTAGTGATAGGGATGTCATTGTTCATATCGAAATCTCCAGATCTTCCACACTGTGTGAATTTTTAATGTATCAAAGCATTCTGTGTATGTGTGAGAGGTGGTTGAGGGAGAACGTGTGTGGGGGGGGGACCCTCCATTTTGGGTTTGGTTTTACTGAAGTTAAAGCAGATCACTGAGTGTGTCAGTGTTTTAGTGAACTTAGGCTTTCCTATACATGCTTTTCCCAATGTGGCTTTGAATAAGGCCCACTGATGCCCTTCTTAGTGTTTGAGCTTTCATTGTAAAAAAGTGAAAGTTTCTTTATTCATTTTTTGATGAGAAATGCTTTCGTCATCTCAAGATAGAAGGTGACCTGTAGGGACACTAGCTTTTTTCTTTTTATTTTCTCAGTGGCTCTGTATGGGAGACATGCTTTTTTTCCTTTCCAATAGGTAGGGAAATTCAGTAGCAATAGACAAATCTTTCTTAATTTGGAAAAACAGCTATGTGTTTTAAACAGTATGTTTAAAACTGTTTAAACAGTACCCTTTTAGGGTATCTCCTGGGTTTTCCATGTTCCTTTAAGTTACAGTAAGTTAATTTTTTTTTTTTAACTGGAGAACAAAACAAAATATATATGACAATAAAGATAATTCATTATTTTGCTTAACTGATACAAAAAATCAGTTGAGGAAAGAAAGAGTGACCTCTCATTATCTTACGGTCACTGGAATTTTTACTGTTATAGGATTCCCCTTTACTACTTGTTCCTTCGTATCCTTAAAGGATTATCGCTTACTTATTTTGGCCTTTAGGTTTAAACAAGAAGAAATTATAGCAAACATGCTGTGATTGTAATTCATTGTGTCTACTCTGATAAGGAAATACTGAAGAAGAATTTCAAAGTTCAGTTCAAGATCTGAGGCACTGCAAATCAAAATTCCAGCTTGCAAATCTTTCTTCTGAAATACTTAAGACACATGACACACATTGGTATGTTGTTTAATGTAGTTCTTGAATATGAGTCAATAACATGGAAGTAGTCATGATGCAAGAAATATAATGTATGGTTTGGAGTCAGTTGAGGTAAATGGAAATCTTAACAAGAATGGTTCAGTTCAACCTTCCCATTCTGAATCTAGTGTATTAACTCACCTGAGAGGATTTACAGGAATTAAGAGTGGACAATTTGAATGTTTAAACTGAAGATCTCCAGAAAATGTATACCCCTTTCAGACCTGCATAGATTCCGAGTGCTGTGTAACTTGAAAATATCTATCTTTTCTGTTAGAACAGACATTCCTGTTTCGTTATCAGTGCTGAAATGTGCCACAGGTGCAGTATACTCTCATCAGTTTGTGTTAGACAACAGATGAACATTTGGCAGAAATGTATTTTGTTCTTTTCCAGTTTTAAACTTCCAGTTTTACAAGAAATGCTAGACCAACAGAGATCAGGTGTCTCTGAGCTTCTGTCCGCTTTAGAAGGCACAGGGGGGAAGTCTCTTTCCACTCCTGTTAACACCTACATGGTTCCAGCTCCTTTGATTGAACCTACTCTGGCTTTTTTGTGATCACAGAGTAAGCTGATTCATTTCTCCACCCAGGAGAAGCCTGTCTGCTTCTCAAGGAGTGAGTGGGAAGAGATTTAGTGTTCCACTGGCTTAGTGATTGGAATTGCCTGGTAAAGGGATGTGATAGTTTTATGTGCCACACACCTTGTGCCAGCTAAATGGCCAGGAGCAGAGAGGGAAGAGAGGATTGGAAGGCATGTGGCAGGCCTCAGTGGGCTGTGAGATGAGCCCAGTCCATCCCGTGTACCTTCAGTCATAGATACTTTAATCTGTCAATAGAAGAGTCTTGCTGTATGGTATAGATGGCTACTAAACATTGTATTTGTGTAACTCTTGAGTCTTCCCTGGCTGATTTTGGTAGATGCCTTCTTTTGGTAGTGCTTTTTGATTTGTATTTAGTTTGAACTTTGAGTGTTAAACAGCTCCTCTGTGGTTAGGTGCTTAATTAGCTCTAAATTCCTTCTAAATCATTATCTGTGATCTTATTCTGTGTTAGATCTTATCCTTGTTGTTACTAATTTTAGCTCTGTAAGCTACTTCTAGTGATCAAAATCATGTATACCAAATTTGCAGGTATGCATGGTACTGTGGTTGTCTCTGATAATCCTTCTGAAGTATGATTCTTGTGTTGCTAAGTCTGAGCTGCGAGACAGCTGAATCCAAGCTAGAGTGCTGAAGAGAGACACTGCAGCACTAGAGTTCTGAAGAGAGACTTGGAGATTACTAACGGCATTTTTCAGAAGTGGGTTTTATTTTGTGTGGGCTAATGAGATGAGGTTAGAAGGCCAGGAGTAGAGGATTAAATTATCATAAGAAAAGAATTAGAGGGCTAGAATAATAGATATGTGGGGTGAAATCCAATTATAAAAAAGCACAAAGCAGTTTGTGTTGGGAACTAATCACAACTTCTGCTAACAAATAAAACTCCTCAACTGAAAACAAGAGAGAGATCTTTTATTGAGCCACCAGTGTGAGCATCCTGAAGAAGAGGCAAATGTGATCCTCTGTACTAGGGGAAATTTTTCATTAAAGAAGAGGATATTGATGCAAGATACCTCTCTGTACAGGATACTGGTGAGATTTTCTTAGGAAGTCTTGTTAACAGTTCTGGTCAGCCATGTTTAACAGATAAGTTCAAGTTGGAGCATATAAGATAAAGGCTGGTAGATAATGAGAATAAGGAGCCTATTATATGGTAGGAGACTGAAAGTTTAGTTGCACTGTAATGGATTGGACTGGAAGGGGATTTGTCATCCATAAATATGTCGGGGAGGTAAAGGTACGGAAGAAAACTACGGAGGTTAAAAGACAATACTGACTCAACAACAAATACATATTAAATGGACTAGTTATTAGGAGAAAGTTCCTACTATGGGACAGTTAAGTGCTGAAGCCAGTAGTGGAGGTGAAAATGCATGAAACTTGTTAAGCTGCTGAAGACTTGTATAACACGGTGCCTGTAATAGGATTTTGGACAAGGTAACCCAGGCCTTTTCTTTGAGCCTGTAAGCAATTATGTTGCTGGTGGTGTTCACTTTAGTAGTTAGACTGGGATTACTTCAGTGTGTTTATCCTGTGATTGTGCTCTTTACAGGTGGAGTATAGAGAGATGGATGAGAGTCTTGCAAACCTGTCAGAAGATGAGTATTACTCTGAAGAAGAGAGAAATGCCAAAGCTGAGAAAGAGAAAAAGCTGCCGCCACCACCTCCACCAGCTCCTGCAGAAGAAGAAAATGAAAGTGAGCCAGAGGAACCATCTGGTAAGTAAAGAGAGACCTTCCCTGTGGCAGTATTTACCTGTTCTATTGGCAGAAATTAAGGGGGTCAGGTGCAGCATCATGAGTCCTGTGTCTAGTTTTGATCTGGTTATGAATGATTGTTCTGGTGGTGGTTTTTTGCTGGCCCCATGTGTGGAAGGAGGGTAAAAATGCAGAAGAGTAGCCTGATGAAGATAGAAATATGCATGATGTAATTGCAAACAAAGCCAAACCTCTCATACTAAGATTTCCTTTTTTATCCTTATTAGCATGTCTTTAGAAACTTCCTGTTGACCAGAATAGCCTCTTTGGCACTTAGCTGTCACGCCTGCTCATATATGAACATTCACTTACTCTTCTGAGAGAAATGAGGTTAGATTTGTTGGGGGAGTTGCTGTGCAGAACAGATTTAGTTGATGGTGATTCCTGTGACTTTAAACTATGATTCTAATCTTAAGTTCTCATTGGATACTCTTTGCTTAAACTTCAGTGCTTTTCTCATTACCTTTGACAGAGTTATAAAGCTTCACTTTACATTGGAAAGTTTGTTGTTCAGCCTTGTTCAGGAAGCAACAATGTCATTTACTGAAATTCATGATATTAGCAGTATGCTATCCATTCTTTACCTCTGTTGTGTTTACAGCTACCAGCATTTGGTCTCATGTTGGTGTATCAAGCAAGTGTCCACAAACCATGCTTTTGCAAAGTTCAGCCACCAGAGAGATTGTGTGCTAGTTGGTTTTGGACAATAGCTGAAATCTAATAGCTGAACTCTTGCTGTTTTGTCACAGATGTTGTCTTCAGTTCTGCACTTAATTTGTTTCTTATTGACAAGCAAGTTTGAGCGTGTAGACAGACCATTTGAATCTGATATTAGCTTGAGGATACTCGCCTTCATTTTCCGGAAATACTGAAAGCCACAAGTGTGTGTTATCTGTTAGGGCTTGCCCCTGCAGTCTCTCTTCAGTTGCAGTTGTGGGTTCCTGCCTCGATACAGGAATTCTATAGCTCATGTATGTTTGACAGAAACATTTAAAATGATGAAAATCCCCCTTTTCTTTCCCCTTCTTCATAGTTGTGGCTGAGCTATTAAAAGTAGAATTTTAGTAGGCATAATTAAGCAAGTATCTTGAGTTTGCTGTTTAATTTAGCTTGCACTTTGGGGGTTTAATCTGTGAAATACACTAATACACTTCCGATGTATTTCTCAGATGCCATTTTGTGCATCTAAGAATGATCCTGGAGTTCAGTTGGAGGCATAATCAGTGAAGGACTCCCAGCTTTTTACCCTCTGAAGGAAGAAAAGGTGGAAGAGAGTCAGTGATAGGCTTATGTTATTTTGTATACATCTAAGTCTGTTTAGCAGTTATTCTGCARGTGTTATGTTTAGTCAGCTAGATATAACCTGTTTTTAAAACTAGATTTCAGGTCATTATGTCTTTTCTCCAGGGACAGATATCCTGTAATATGTATGAAACATGGGCATGTGAAAGAAGACAGAAATTTTCCATTGTCTTTCTGTAGCTAGTCTTTTCTAAAGGCTTCCCAAACTATGCACGTTATTGGATCTCTCTGTCTTTATTTTCTAAGATGCAGGCACCAGAGCATTAGCTCATCTTCTGCTGGCTGTTAAGGTGTATTGAAACAACTAATTCCAACAAGGTTAGCAGGATAAGGCATGTGGTCTGCTCTGTATTTTAATATGGATGCAATATTTATAATTGAGCTGTTGTCTTGGTCACTTCTTTGAAGCAAGAACATAAATGTTTTATAAGAAATACTAAATTGGACTGTAATATTAGAGCAGGATGACATTTAACAAGGTACAAAAGTTAGTGTATATTACTGTTAATTTATTCTCATTACTGGGCTTTATTTTATCAGACCTGGAAATATTTTAATTTTCATTGTGTGTTTAAAGCCTGCAAAAACCTAGGTAATGCAGTAGAGGTGTAAAACTCTCTTGTTCATTTTACTACCTTTTGTGCTGAAAAGTCTAATTGTGCAAACTTTTAAAAAAATGTAATAGTAACAGTAGCTGGTATTTCATTACCCTGTACTCAGAGTCARTTAACATTAGGAGGAGAGTATTAATTGTTACACTTTAGGAAATAGCAAAATGTTGGGCTTGCTTGGGGTGGGCTCCATTAATATGTTCAGCTGGGGGGATTTCAGCTGTTCTGGTTATGCAGACTGTTAAAGTCTGGATTTGCAAGATTTACTGTAAATTGTTGCAGAGCAGTTTTAAAAGGGGTAAGAGTATTTCATGATAGTTTAAATTTCCATAATTATATCTGCTTCTCTTTTTGGTTTGAGAAGTATTGTTTGATAGTAAAAAGCTTCCAAATTCATTTTCAGTGTTGAGTTAATCTGAGTTCCTGTTCACCAGTGTCCCCTTTGGAATTAAAGAGCTTGCTCCTTTTGTTTTTCCTCCTCTTTGCATTGGCTAAATTGGATTTTCCTTTTCATTGAAGCTTTCCTGAAGATTTCCTTTCCTAGCTCCTGTTTTTCTAGTTTTGTCAGTGTTCTTAGTTTGTGGTAATCAATGTTTTTAGCTGCTATTTTCCAAGGAAGTGTTCAACTGAATATGATTCAGATTAATATCATATGACTAGTCAGATTTAGTGGTGCTCTGCCTCTGTCTTTTCTCATCTGATTTGTCTGTTCTCTTAATTAAATTCAGCACTGTTTTGATCATCCTATGCTGCTATTCTTTATTTTAAGGCAGTGGATGATTGTATGAACTGGACCAAAATGAAATGGACTCTTCCACTGACCTTCTTTCTGATTGCTGTTCAGATTGCAAACCGTTATTCTGTTGCCTCGACCCTTTCAGCAGATCTTGTTCCTGCACATATTCGGCTGGAATAGATTGACATTGGCAAGGATCAGCAGTTTGTTTGCTGCTTTGGGAAAAGCTTCCTTTTTACTTTCTTGTGGGGATGGAGAGGCAATCTGAGCATGAGGATGTATAATGAATGTCTTGTTTCCACAGTTCTGTACTCAGACTGGGTATTGTTTCGAATTGACTTACAGCATGAGTAATGAGCCTTTTTTTTTTTTTTTTTTTTTTGGACCTAACATTGAAAACAGTTTAGCCGCTATTAACATAAGGGGAAGTATTGAATATTTTTTACAATTAAACTGAGAGCAGCTTTGTCCCCTCTGCTCAGTGTCAATGCTAATGCAGGAATAATGACTGCCACAGGCTGATGTCAGCATCTTTTTGGTTTCTTAACTTATGGTAGGGACAAGTATAATTTTTCATGCAAATAATGGCCTATGCTGGAGGGTAAATATTCGTGTTGGGTTGCGTTATTCCATCCCTGAGTGGAAGCAGGTACTGTAATGTTGGAATATGTTCTCAGCAAATAAAATCCAGTGCTTATGATGTAAGTAAAGTTAGGCATTTTCTCTTGCTATTGCAGATGCATTGGGCTGATAGGATCCTGGCTTTGAGACTTTTTGAAGCCTACTGAAATAAAAATATTTCTTGTCTCAGTTTCTCTTGTGAGTCTCTGAACTTTCCTGCTAGCTGACTGGTTATATAAAAATACAGACATACTCCTCTATTGTAACTAAGTGAAAATGTGTTTCTTGTTTCAGAGCCATATTCAAGYGTGTGATAGGCTAGTCCTTTTATAGCTACCTGACCTTTTCTTAGGAGCTGATGTCTTAGGTCACAGTAAAACTATAGTGCTCTGAAGCACTCAGTGTGTCAATAATTTTTTGGGGATTTTCAGAGAGTTGTGCTGAAACTGTTTAAAATTTGTTTATTTACTATTCTAATTTTATCTGTAGACATGAAATGTTATGGTGTTCCAAATGTGCACATAGCTTATCAAAATATGGAAACACTTGATTCATTTTTGTATATTGCTTTAGGAGTTAAATTTATAGTTCAGATCAAATTCTTAAATGTTTTTTTTATACTAAATCAGGTATCTCCTGAAAGCTTCAGACTACATTCTGGCAAAATTGTCTACCCCTTCCTAAAATCTACAGAGTAATCTTAACCACTGTGTTTTGAACCTTTCTCTTACCTGTTTGAAGATGGCTCCTTGAGCAGTTGCACCTTGAACAGTCATGGTCTAGGAAGTGACTGTTTCATTAGCTACCTTGAGCTCAGGGGTTTATTCCGGTGGGGTTTTGTTTGGACTTCAGAAAACACCCAGTGTGCTGACTGTTGGGACATTTCTGTGAAGAACTCTGCTCTGAAGGTGCCTTGATATATGTCTGGATAGCCAAATGGGGCTCAGTTGTCTCTGCAGTGTTCCATTGCTTCCTGCTCTTCAGAGCCGAAAAGATTTTTTTTTTTTTTTTTTTTAGACTAACATCTGATTGTAGAAGAATATCACTTAAGAGCTAAACTTGGAGGTGGTTTCTCTTGTAAAGATTAGCAGAGTGTAAGAAGATGACCTGTATTAGCTTGTTCTGACAGACATCACAGCTGTGCTCATCTTTTCCTGTAAATACTCTGTTCCCAGTTGTGTTTCAGTCCTATCAAGGCTGCTATTTAGGACTTAAAGACTTAGACTAAGGTAAATTTGAGACCTCTTCAAATCTTTCAGCTGGGTGTTTACCTTTCCTTATTTTTCCAGCTCTGGATACACTGAAAGTCCAGTGTCTTTCAGTGCTGGGTGTTGATCACATTAGTGATCTGTGGATCAGCAGTATTGACACATACTTGGCTTCAAAGATTGTCTTAGTGTGTAAAGGATTGTTGGTGCGCCAAGGGCGCTAATGTCAAGGTAATTGGCCTGTGCCTTTTATAGGCTTTGTTGTTCCTTCATCAAGCTTCAAGAAAGGGTTTATGGCAAAAAAGGAAGAGGCTCTCTTGAAAGTAAGAGGCTTTTCAGAATGGTTCAAACCATCCCGTTGCCTATTGGGAGACTCTGGAATATCAAGGGCAAGATTATCAAATTCTTATAGTTTGAGACCCATACRATCTGACAGTACCCATCCACCCAATCTTTAACCTGGTAGTAGGAAATGTGATCTTATTATTTAAAATCTAACCATTAATCAAGTTGAGCATAATTATTTAGCCACCAGTAGTGCTACATACTGTGTACTTCTAGATTTCCCATAAAAGTCTGATTTAAAGGGTTCCAGTAACATGGATAACACTTCAGAAGACCAGAGTTCGGTGCCCTGGACTTAGATTCCAGAAGATGGGATTCTCAGAAAATGGGTTTAGTTAGTTGGTGAAATTTAATACCTAAAAACGCCAACTGCCGGGCCTTTATGTCCAGTATGATTTAACCTATGGAGTAAGGTCCCTGAGTTCTCCTCTTTCCTTCCACAGGGCAAGCAGGAGGACTTCAAGACGACAATTCTGGAGGGTATGGAGACGGCCAAGCATCAGGTGAGGGTGGCGTTTGATGCTTGCCACTTAGTAGCAAGAGCCGCCAAGTTAGGGATTGATGCTTGCAAGTGCGCATGGGTGTGGGTGTCCAGAACTTAGCAAGGTTGTTTGCTCACCTGTTAAAAAAAAAAGTGAGGGGTATTTCCAATCAGTTGAGGTCTGTACCAACTATGGAAAAGGAAACTAACTTACATTCAAATGCCTCAGGCCGATCTCTCATCCCTCCACTCCTCTCCATGTTCAGAGGAGTCCAAAAATACAAAAAGGTACTTCTTACCTAGCCAGTTTCTACCAGTTAGAATGATGCTGAGAGCCCTGGGCTTCAGAACACTAGGCCCTTTTTCTAATTTGCTGAAGAAACTCTGTGTGTCGGTGTGGTTTTTTTTTTTGTTTTGTTTTTTTCCCCTATGGGATTGAGTTTGAGCTGTGTCCCAGTAGTTAGCCTAGAAGACTTCTCTGTAGGGGAGATTAGTCTGCTTTTCAGTGGACTGGATTGTGACTTGCATTTGACATTTGATCTAAGCACCGATGCCAGTGGTATAAACTGTAATTCACAAAATTGGTATCTTTATTATTTGGTACTTTTGGACTGCTACTGAAAATCTTCCTCCAACCCTGTTGCTTTCGCTCTCACTTGAGGAGTGAGGATTAGGGTTTTAAGCAAAGGAGTCGGAGGCTCCAGAACCCATTCTGTACTTCGAAGTTAATCTTTTTGAAGCAAATACAAATTCAAGATACTCATCTGAAAGTGCATCCTTGCTGTCTTAAGTAAAGGAGCCTAGTTATATTATGAATCTTATCGCTTGTACAGAATTTCTGAATGCTATGGATAGCAGATTTAAGAATGCATTGTCTATTTCGTTTTTAGGCAGACATTGATTCTGTTTTCAAATTCTGCATATGTTACACTGCATGTATGCCAAGGGTATGCATTAGCAATTGAAGGACTGAGTAGCCAAATAACTTTCTTTCAGAGTGCTTGATGGATTTTTCATCTGCAGATGTTTCAGTAAGTCTTTAAATGAGCAGCATCCCTCAGGATTTCTTCTGTGGGGGAGAAGATAATCAAAACCTCACACAGTTGCTGGCACTTAACGGTTGCTGGTACTTGTTGGTACTGGCATGTGTGTATGTGTGTGTGCGAGAAGAGGAGATGAGTCTAGGCAGGACGATTGCTACATTAATTAAAAAGTTGCCTATCTACTATGTTGAAAAAAGCATATGTAATTCTGGATTGAGACTCCCTTTGTCATGTTGCTTTCATGAAACACAAAAGAATAAGGGGGGAACAATTTAATCTACCTGAAAGTGATTTAACTTTGATCTGTGTAGTTGCAAAAGTAAATTCAGGTTCTAATACGATCTTCTGGTAGTTGAAGCCAATAAAATAATCTCTTTGCTAATTATATTTAGGCTTTTTCTAAATTGTCGAATGTCGAATCTTGTTTWTTGATCTGCCTTCTAAATACCAATTCTCATTGAAGACCGTTCCTGAGATTTTATTTTAAAATTAAGTACTGTCAAAAGAGAGATATAACCCTTAAAAAATAATAAATAAAACAACCCCACCAACACTTGAGGATTGCACAAGGTGGTTTTTTTTGTTTTGTTTTTTGTTTTTTGTTTTTTGTTTTTTTAAACAGCCTGGAATTCTTTTCAAGGCTATTTGGAGCACCAGGTTCTCTGGCCTCGTCAGTTTGAAGAGATGAACAGCAAAGCTTATCTAGAAACTGGGGAGTTGATATATAAATCCACATCTGCTAGTTCTGTGTTAGTTGGTCAGTCGTGCATATCAGTTGACACTTGTTAGAAAATATCTTGACAGGGCTTGTGCATTTCAGCACAAGTTTGTAAAGGAAGTCAGGTAACTAGACATTTTAAAGCTTTGTTTGGCCAGTCTGAAAATTGTGCTGCTGAGCATTTTGCTGGCGCTTGAGGAACTAGAACCTTAATGTTTTGTTATATTAATAAAGTGTCAGAGAATTGGTAACTTTGATTTGCATGACAGTGTGACAGAGTTTATAGTTCAGCTTATGTATTCATATGCAGATGCTTGCACGGTCAGTCACGATGTCAAACAGAAGGAAAACAAAAGGGCTAGGGGAATGCTTGTTACACAAGAAATTGAAGTTCTATCCTTGCTATGGGTTTCTATTTCATAGCTGGATATTACTATCAAAGTATTACTTGTGTGTCAATTTTTCTTATTGTTAATTTCAGCTTTACTTCAAAGTAGTGCTCTATATCCTCTGTTACTAATTTCCTCTTGGTGTCAAATTCCTGCAAATGATTATAGACAGTTTTCTCTACCTTGAGTCATCACATAGTTAGATCTTTTAATCACTGCTTATGGATGAATTTTGTTAGCTTCACAACTGTTTTCTTGCTTAAATTTTTTTTCTTCATCTTGGGGATGTAAAAATGCTTGGAAATTAATGGCGTGTGGTTGCATCAGAACTGAAAGAAGAAGGTTTCCTGCATTTCCCCAATACAGTAACGTGTACCTCTGCACATGAACTGCAAACTTTCAAACAGGTGTCTTGGTTAGTGTAACATGCACTGCAAGCTTATATATCCTTTGATATTTATTATAATTTTTTTGARCAACTCCAAGTTCAGTAAATGATCTCAATCTTATATTATTATTTGTGCTTTTTTCCCTTGGGCTGTATTGGCTTATATCTTTCCAGATTGAATGTCCTCTCTTCTGTCTTTCCTGATCTTCTTAAGTCACTTCCTAGGATATGAGTTTTGTATTGTCCTCGCTGTATTTTGCATCTCTGTTTTGCTCCTTGTGCCTGCAAGATGCACCTTCTGCAGTCCATTTGTGCTGCAGCACTTCATGCAGCTGTGTCTTGGTTTGTTACTTTTTGTATAGTATAATTTGTATTCAAATAAGATTGAGGAATGTAAGGTAGATAGCTTTAGTATTAGTCCACTGCCAGTGTTTTAAAGTTTGTTCAAACTATGTTAGCTGGAAAGGTGCCTTTATGAATGAAGTCTTTCCACAGAGAAAATATCTCCTGTATGTGTTCAACATTAGTCAACGTGTGGATAGTTTACAAGGAAGGGGCAGAAATCTGGTGGTTTTGATAATAGGTAACACTTAGGGAGGGGATACAGAAATAGCATAAGTAGGTTTGTACTACTTTGCAGTGCATGTTGTGGATATATAAAATAGGCAAAAGGATAGGCTAAGATGGATTCCTCCTGATCTAGGAAGAGAAGCTCAGTGCAAGTGAAACCCTGGGAAGCAGATGAGAGGGGACTACTGGCATTGTGCTTATGGCTTATAGATCTTTTAGCTTTGAATGGGCTCCAAAATGTTTTTAATACTCTGGTAGAAACTGGAAACCACACAAAGCTGTTCAGTTTTATTGATATTCTGCTACCCCCCCCCTTATTTTTCAGGGTTGTTTTGTTTTTGTTTTTGTTTTTTGTTTTGTTTTTTGCCAGTGTAACTCTTTCATTGAAACTAGATAATATCTGTAATTCAAAGAACGGTCTAATTGAGAAGCTGCATGTCTTGCAGAAATAAATAAAAGGAGAAAATGAAAGCGTAGCATGAAAAGCCAGCATGTCACCTCATGGCTATTCTATATGCGTTGGCTAGGAAGGGTAGTGTAACAATACTTACTAGCAGTTTCTTTTGCAGTATTTGTAGACAACCTGTCTTTTTATTGTAGGTGTGGAGGGCGCAGCTTTCCAGAGTAGACTTCCACATGACCGTATGACATCTCAAGAAGCTGCCTGTTTCCCAGATATAATCAGTGGGCCACAGCAGACTCAGAAGGTGTTTCTGTACATCAGGAACCGCACAGTAAGTTTATTGAAAAAGTATTGAAGAAAAGGTGTTCAAAAGGGCATTTCTGTACCATAATACTTTGCGAAGAGTTTCTGGCAGTTGCTGCATCTAATAGTTGGTAGCTTTTTGCTTTTGTGATAGTGTTGTTTAATTTCCTGCATCCTGTCATGCTTTAAGGTGCAAAAAGAGGTGTTACTCAGTTCTTGATTGAGGCAACACTGTGAGGCAGCACAAAGAAACTGTAGTGTATTCAAAATATCCAAAACGCAGTCATAACAGCCATTAAAACTACATGATTCAGTTAATGTGACTCTTAAACAAAAACACGCACCACAACTGTGGTACAAAAATTCTTATTGTTTGGTCTCAGATTAAAGTCCCTGTAGAATACTTAAGGAATAATATTCAATCAAACAGACTGTTGCTTAGAATAAGGTAAAAGCACTCAGCTTCTCCTGTTTTTTTTTTTGTTTGTTTGTTTGAAGTTTGGAATTCACCTGCCATAATATAGAAACCTCTAATCAGTYATATGGCTTATTCTCAGAAAGGAATTTTCCAGATTTTCAAAGGAACTATGCCAAATTTGATTTCAAAAAAGAAATGGGAAAGCTGATGAAAATGAAACCTCTGCTCCTGCAAGTTTGTAACATTTCTGCTCAATCCAAAACTGTCATGCAATTTAAAACACAGAAGAAAGGGGTTTAATTTGGAAAAATTTTGTAAGAATCCCTGAACTTTAAACCTTAAAACTTTAGTTATATTGTGTTTTTGTGAATGATGTTTTTAAATTGGGACACTGTTTTTAAGTGCCTTAGCACACAGATGGGACTCAGCACTTTCCCCTGTGCTTAGAAAAGAATTTTTTAGAAAACATAAGCCATGTTATAAGAATTAATAATAGGAAAGCAAAAATTAACCTGAAAATCTGTATTACTACCATACTTCAGATATGAAACAATTTATGCAGTGTTCAATAAAACAGTAATAATTTTAGGGAGACAGCTTTGTTTCTCCAAACAAATTCTACTCTCCCCTAGATCAGATGGACAAAAATCTATCCAACAGTTTAATTTAGAACACAAATCTGCTGGAGAAAAAAAGCAAGAACATAATCAATATTCTCCGTTTTCAGACTAGATTTAATACTTCAATCTATTGTAGTTGTATAAACTGTGAAAGCTTAAAGGATAGATCCAGACAAGAAGAGTACTATGATTCTCGTATTTCTAGTGCAAAAGTCTTCCTTACAAATAGCTGATTTTCCTCTCAGATGCCTCACAAACTTGTGCTTGGACTAGCAAATTTTCTGCTTGCTGTTATTAAGGCAAGCAGAAATTAAGAATACCAGGGATAACTTTGCTCTTCATGTAGTTACTTATGAGTGTGTGGAGTAGGTTGTAGATTTTAAAGGTATCACTTCTGGGGAATATTTGTTTTTTCTGTTTTTCTTCCATCTGCAATTTCTTGATGTAAAAGGGAAGGGCAACAGAGGATGAGATCTGTTTTGCAAAAGCTTCCCAAAACAAGTAAATTTCAAGAATACCTTGACGTTCTAGAAAGCAAAATTTTCCAATGTGTGTTTACTGAAAATTCCTGAAAAAAATAATATGTGGGAGAGAAAAACACTCATGGGCTGCTGATTGACTTGTTTGGTAGATGAATTTTGGGTAAAAATAGTAGCATCAGCAGTGTTCAGTCAGCCACAACTCAGATGATCAAGTAACATTTTCAGTGTTTTGGAACTGAAAATGCTTTAACAACTGGACTTGTATCTGATGACAGGAACTAGCATTAGGCTGAAACTCTTTGGAAAACCAGCCATTCCAGATGTTAGAGTGTGGGTTTTGTTTTGTTTTTTTTCCCCTCTCCACCCCTTTTTCACAGAATTAAGATGGTCAAGGGGCATTACAATGTGGTAGTGCTCCAGTGCTTTACAGGACTAATTCAGAATTTATCATGGTGGAGATCTTTATGCTAGAAGTGTGACTTTTGCTGTTCCTGTGAAAGTTCCCTTCAATTGACCTAAGCTGTAACTTTTGAGATGTCGTGAGACATGCATTTTCTTGGAAAAGAACTTGAGCAGAATAATCTCATTTCCGGTAGCAGAGAACAGACCAAGGCAAGTCAAAAGTTAAAAAAAATAAAATAAATAAAAATAAAAATACAAACACATCGGAAGTAGAAAACCCTTCCACTAAGTCTATAGGGCTAATGACTGGGGTTTTAAAGGAATGCTTCGAAGCAATACTTGCAAGGCTCTACTAGAAAAGCTGTATTGTTGGTCTTCTGGCCTTATTTGCTATGGAGAAGCTTAGGGACATTTCTAAAAAGGAATCGTTTTCCAAAGAAGACTTGTGAGGTAATTCCTTCCGGTCAGGATAGAAGAGGTTGTAGAACAACAGACAAAGTGAATGAATAATACATACCTAGTGCTAAGCAGGGCTCTGAAAGAGCTGTGAACTGCCTGTGTAATCTTGCTTATAGCTGGCACAGTACCAAAGAATTTGAAAATACTGAACAAGGCAGGAACTTTTAAAGAGTTGCAAGAGGTTAGAGGAGTTATATCTGACTAGTATCAGACTAGTAAGTCTGATATTTCCACCAATTTGCCTGGTAGCAAATGTAATCAAGATTTGAATGAATGACTGCAAAAGGAAAACATATTTTGAAAGGCTCACTGTAACTTGTAAAAAGGGAAGTCATGCTTACAGTCTGTTCGAGTCCTTTGAAGGAGTCAGTAAGAATGTGGAAGGATGAAGGAGATCCAGTTCATGTGGTCGTCTTGAATTTAAAAAAAAAAAAAAAATCCAAAAAAGGGGGAGGAAAGGCAAACAAAAAAATGGCAAATTCTCTTGACAGAGTTTCAAAATCTAAATTATTGGTGGTTAAAATAGATGATTCTTCAAAGTTACAAAGCAGAATTTGGATAAATGGTCTGTTGTTGCACTGCAGGGTGGACGTGATTAAAAGCCTGCACTGTTCAGGGTGTTCATAAATAATCTAGAAATCAGAACATGTAATGMGAGTAACTTAGTATCTGCAGCAAGTCATCTAAGTAGTAAAAATGAGCAACTGCAAAAAGATGCTGAGGAATCTTCTGCGTAACTGGATGATAACATAGCAGATGAAATTCATTTGAAACTGAGGCAAATGAGGAAAAGTAATTGTGTATAAATAGAGAGAGAGATCTATATATAAAAGTACAGATTATGGCCTTTGCATTCTTCCAGCTGGAATGAAGTCATAGCATTATGGTAAGTACTACTATGAAATGGCTTGTTCCACACTCAAAAATAATTAAAAATAAAAGATTTGCCTCAGATGGGCTCCAAATATTATGGAAATTCTTTCTTAATCTTTCTTCTATGCTATAACTGTATTGTCTCCGTTTCTTTATTATATCTGAGAAACTATGAAGTTCAGTAGTGCAATTGTAGAGAAGTACCCAAAGAAATTAATTCTGGAGTGTAACACAGTGAGGATATACTATGTATGGTCTAGATCTAGGCATTGAGCAGTAAAATGTTGTTCATTAACTATCACCTTCCATGCTATGAAGTAGGAGTTCTCCTGGGGAAAACTGTTCTGATTCTGTCATTCTGTGATTTCTTTCTAGCATGAAATGACATAATTAAAATTGCAGATAGTTCTTAGTTCCAGCCTCTGACTGCTTCATTTTTGGGGGGAGTGTAACTGTCCTCTAAATGCTCTTTTTTGTGTGTATGTGGCCAATGTATTCAGTGTTAATCATCTAACTCATCTTCACTGAAATAATCGACTAAAGGTCTAAGATAAATACACTTCATCAGATGGTGAGTACTGCCATAGCTTTTACAAAAATAACTTAAAATTTGCTGCAAAGTCAGATGTTGGGAAATGCCCAATTAAAACATCAGGTGCACCATGCAAATGGAAGGAAAGCTGTACATGTAAGCATTCTGGCACTTCCATTTTGTATCTTTTGTTCCTTGTAGTAAAATCGAGCATAATTAATGCAGGTTGGATAGCACTGCAGGAAGTTTAACTTGTTGCAGAGTTTCATCTCCTAGCAGTATTTGATAACAAACAAGCACATGGAAAACTCCTTTCTGTATTGCTTGATGTGTCCTATTGTTTGTTTAAATACAGCTGCAGCTTTGGTTGGATAACCCAAAGATTCAGTTGACATTTGAGGCAACTATCCAACAGTTAGAAGCACCTTATAATAGTAAGTTAACTATTTTACTGCTAAAGTTATACTATACTATACTTCTCATTACTGTTCTTTTTCAGTTTCGGTTGGGACAAAAGCTGCTTGAAGTCAAGAGAAGACTTCAGTAGGTCCTTTTGTTAGTGGAACTTCTTGTTTGGTATAAAATGAATATGTGGAGATATGCTCACACCAGCATGGAATATGCAGCAGGAGAATTTTCTTTAGGCTACTTGTGATAAATCAATTTGCAGTTGGTAATATTGCCATATACATCTTTTTAAGGTTTGATCCAACTTTATGGCGATTTGCATTTGTGAGTTTCATAAGATTTCTGGGCTACGTTGAAAAGTTACACAAGGCTTGAAGAGAAAGTGGCCGTGACTAAAGGCAATGCAAGAGTGAGGTTTTACTGCTTGCAAACATAGAATTTTTCAACCTTCTGAAAAAAGACCCTAATTGGAAAAAGATGGAGAAGACCTATAAGGAAAGAGTAATCAGAAAAGAAAACTAGCACTGAAATGAAAGCAGTCAAATAGTGCGAAATAGTGAAGTTGGTATTTATTTATTTGTTTTTTTTTTTTAAAGTGAGAATTCAATACCCCACTATGGGTCAGTGTGGCACTAGCAAATAGGCATTACAGCTCTGGGGTTAGATTTACAGATTTCTATAGTCAAAATTCAGACAATATGTTCTTCTACAGTAGATGAATAGAAGTGTTTAATGTCTTATATTGCTTTCCAGGAAACTTTCAAAACTCTAGTATAGCAAAGAAACAGCTGGTGGTTTTCAGAAAATTTTAACCTCAGCCGCCTTCAGGAAGGTGGATTGTTCAGTAAGGGACCTGGGGGTGGAAAAAGGGACGTGTTCCATGTGACTTTGTTGTGTTACTGCTGTGTCACATTTGCTTGTGAATGTTTTCAGTAGTCATGTGCTGCCTACTGTATAGAATAATTAAAAAACTTTACAATTTTTTTAGGTGATACGGTGCTAGTCCACAGAGTACACAGCTATCTAGAGCGGCATGGTCTAATCAACTTCGGCATCTACAAAAGAGTGAAGCCCCTTCCAAGTAAGAGTGTTAATTGTTTCTAATTTTGCATTATGGTACTGGGGCAACAGTAAAGGCTAGAATGCCATCTGGCTAGGTGTTCATTTTCTATTTTGGGATGGGGAGCCATGTATTTCAGTCCCAAGGTAAATTACTTAAAACATTTGGAGATCTTCTGTAGGTAGTTCAGTAGCTGTCATTGTCTAATGGATTATCCTTGTTCCTCATTTGAATAACAGAAGAAAGAAAACTCACCATACCGCACTTAATTCTGTTATGTGCTTATATGATACTTGAATTTTACAGCTGCTGAACTTGTCTGTCTTTAGGCCCAGTGAAGAAGTGGCTGAGTAAAAAAAATAAAAAAACAAAATAAAATGCTGACTGTGCATAAACAATTGCTGTGATATAGTGGGACAAACTGTAGGAACTTCCTCCGTTAACTATATTTACAAAACTCAACATTTTGCATTCATTCAGTGCATGAATTCTGAACTGGGCCTGTTTGTCCCTGCGGTAAGCATTAGACCTGCTTTTCCACATTCTCTGCATGTGGGATATAAAGAACAATTTGTTCTTTACATTCTGCATTTTCTGCATGGATGGTGTTTTTTTCCTGCTATTAGTTCATGATGGCAGTTTCCTTGGAAATCAAAACATATAGTCTCATAGGCAAATTATTTTCTTTGGAAAATTGGGGCTATTTAAGGTGACCCCTTTTTGAGGAAAGGGGGAAGTTTGTTCCCTTGCCAGAAGCTTAGGGACTAAACCTGTTGTAATAGGGTAACTTTGTCTGCTCACTGTTACTTGCGTAATGGGGACTGAGATGCTTTGGATAAAAGGCCAGTGGTGTCTTCTGGAACAAAGTGCAGTAACTCCCAACTGTGTAGTCAGTACGGGTCCTTCAGAACTGTTAGCTTGGATCAGTGTGACCTTTGCCAACTGCAGTAGGGCCTTTCAGCTATCTATACCGCAGTCCTGGTGTGTTGCCTGTTTTATCTGCTACAGAAAACATGAATATAAATAGAGTACAATTAGATTTTTTTGTAGATAGAGGCTTAGAGGACCAGCTTTCAAGGTATTGGTCATTGCTCCTCCTTTTGGAGATTCTTCTGTGAGTCTGTCTTTCTCCCTAATTTGGTATTGAACAATTTAAGTGGGCTTTTTGTTTTCAATTTCTACTACTTTATAATGCAGAGAGTGCGTGTAAAATTCCATAAAGCTGAGTGGTCGTTGACAGGTGCCAAATGAATGGATGGTCATGAAGTTAGTTTTCCCCTGCTAAAAGGGATTTGGATAACATAAACTTTTATATAACTATTGTTAACACATCCTGTGATTCCTAACTTTAAAGGCACAGAAATTTCATAAGACTGTTAAACTTACCCTATTTCAGTGTCCCTGCAGCATTTAGAGATGCTAATGAATGAATAATACTGATGAATACCTTGATCCAGCTCCAAGCTTTCAAGGTTTTATTCTTCTGAGGTGGGAGGAAATAAAACTATAATATGTTCCACAGTAATTGATGAGAATCAATTTCTTCAAAAARATTGTTTCTCAGAAGTATTTTTCTCCTCTTTTCTTCCTTGTCACAGATGTGCTACTGGCCCATTTTTCTTATACCTGTGTTCACTAAGAAATATTGTTGAAGTGATTTACTGTTACCATATTATGTGCATATTTATTTTAAATAGTCTTTTTGTGGCTATTTCTTAAGTTTGTTTTGTCAGCTTCCTGATGAGAAGGAAGCTGCTTTTCATTCTTTATCTCTTAGATTCAGTTTTAACTTGACTTCTTAAATTGTAGCAATGCACATATATAGCCTATAACATATTTTTTTCCTTTCTTTAGCCAAGAAGACCGGAAAGGTGATCATTATAGGTTCTGGAGTCTCTGGGTTGGCAGCAGCTCGCCAGCTGCAGAGTTTTGGGATGGATGTCACAGTTCTGGAAGCCAGGGTATGAAACCTGAGATATTTTACTTCTTTCTGGAAACTTAACCGGTAACTGTATTCAGTGCTAGGATAAGGCGAAGTATCCCAACAGCATGCCCAAAGATGATTGATCTTCCCCCTCTGCTCAGCCCTGGTGAGGCCACATCTGGAGTACTGTGTCCAGTTCTGGGCTCCCCAGTACAAGAGGGATGTGGCACTACTGGAGCAAGTCCAGCGAAGGGCTACAAAGATGATTAGGGAACTGGAGCCTCTCTCTTATGAGGAAAGACTGAGAGAGCTGGGCCTGTTTAGCTTGGAGAAGAGAAGACTGAGAGGGGATCTTATTAATGTGTACAGATATCTTAAGGGAGGGTGTCAAGAGGATGGAGCGAGAGTCTTTTCAGTGGTGCCCAGTGATAGGATGTGAGGCAATGGGCACAAACTGAAACACAGGAAGTTCCATCTGAACATGAGAAAAAACGTCCTCACTGTGAGKGTGACAGAGCACTGGAACAGGTTGCCCAGAGAGGTTGTGGAGTCTCCTTCTCTGGAGATATTCAAAACCCGCCTGGACGCAATCTTGTGCAACGTGCTGTAGGTGACTCTGCTTGAGCAGGGGAGTTGGACTAGATGATCTCCCGAGGTCCCTTCCAACCTCAACCATCTTCTCCTTCCATATATTGTCAAGCAGGGTTTTTTTGTTTGTTTTTTTTTGCCCCTTTTAACAGTCTGCATTTTTCCCCATGTTTATTACTGTGTGCTTAACATAGTTGTTTAAGTTATGTAGAGATATAGCCAGTTGTTCATGAAACAGGCGATTCTTTTTCCAGTGTTAAGATACTACTACTACTACTGTCCCAATAAGCAAACTTTCTTTTTAAGTTTTTTTTTTTTTTTCATATAATCTAATTGATTGAAGACTTCATGGTACTCATTTTAAATAAATAAATCCACAGAGTATTTAAGTTGGGATTTATCTTCTGTTTTACTTCTTGACTTCATTTTGTGTATGTGTTAGCTTCTGACACTTCTCTCACAGATTACTCTAATAAAAACTTGTACAGATTAATGTTTCAGACATTTCCTTTTTGCTGGCTACTGCTGTTGTCAATAGGTAGTGACAGCTGCTGGCTCTGTTTCTTGGGTTACGTACATTACTTGCATTAGAATGGTTAAAGACTTTTGCTCACCTGAATATGTTGTGTTTAACTGGAAGAAAAAAATTCATGCTGTAATCTGAGTTTTGTTTTATGCATCTGAAGATAGCAATTCTTAAAACCTATGTATAAATCTGGTAGTCTGTTTTAGAATAACTTGCAAATCTTTTTTCAGAGTCATTTTTCTCTGGACTGCTGCTTATTTTTGATAGTATTTTTTTAAAAACTATCTTTTTTATGATTTCAGTGATTCAGATGGTAGTTGATCTTTCTTTTGCATCCACTCGTCTTTGTAATTTTTTGACTATTTGTAATGCTTACATGCTTCTGAATTGCTGATTTAATTACTAGGAATCTGAATTCACAGTTTATATGAATTGGTAGCTGTCTGGGAAATTTGTCTTGTATTTTAATTGGTATTTCGCTCAGATACCATCCTGCTAGCTGGATTGAGAATAGGGAAGGAAGGACTTATTTTTTTCTTTTGAAGGTTAAAGTGGTAGGAAAAGAGGGGGGCATCTATTATTGTCAGTAGTATGTGTCAGGAATCAAACATTTTTTCCTGCTTCTAAAATGGGCCATTTCTTTATGGTTATCTTATTGATTGATAGCTGAGTCTTCTGTGGAGAATGAGTAGGAAAAGTTGGCTGATGATCTTTCTAATGCTAAAATTTAGTTTTTGCAACACTTGAACTTTTCCACTTGAATCATTTCCAATATAGCTATTAGAATTGTGGTAGAAAGTGGAAGGAGTAAATCTAAAATATAATTTAATCTGTCTATGGTCAGTAAAGGGTGGTTCTTTGAATCACAGTAGATCCTGCTGTAGGTATATTTAAATCTCTTCCACATCAGTTTAGGTGGCTTTTTTTTTTAATGCAACTTAAACATTTTAGTCTTTCTTATGCAAATAATTGAGCCAGGTGTTCATTTGCAGAGGTAGTTAGAAAAGTGTATATTCTGTTTATTGGACCTCTGACTATGAGAATTCTTATCCATCTTCTGTAGAAGCTTTTCAGTGGTGACTTAAGTGAGCTATATTGCTGAATGTTACCTGAATTCTAACATACTGTGCTTTCAAAAGGACCGGGTAGGAGGAAGAGTTGCTACGTTTCGGAAAGGGAACTACGTTGCTGATCTAGGAGCAATGGTGGTAACAGGACTTGGTGAGTTGTTCAAAATAAAAAGGAAGGGGGAGGAAAATTGTGTGTCAAGTTATTACAAGTCTGAAATCTTATGCCATTTCCTTTCACAGTCAAAGTAACTGAAGTGTTTAACTATCCAAAATTGACATTCTAGTTTGGCCTCTTTAGTAGTAAGCATTTTTTCATCATTGAATCTTCATAATAGATATCAGCCCACAAGAGAAGGTGGGATTTTTGTTGTTGCCCTAGTTCTCACTCGTCACTGAAATCATGTAAGTGCTTGTCATGTCATCAAATGTTGTGATGCATTTTATATCATTCACTCATGCTTAGTGGAATTTCTTGCTGTTTCCTTGTTATGTTATCTTTTTGCATGTGTTTTTGTTTCTTTGCCTAATTCTTGTAATATGGTATCTGAACTGGATTCACTGCACTAGCTGAGCAAGCTTTCTAAAGCTGCTTTACCCAGATGCCAGTAGCCTCTGATCAAGTCTGARGACTGAGTTGGTAGGTAACCCTGTCTTAATTGTTCTCTTGAAWTTTCCAAAGTATCTTTGAGCTGCGATTGAATATGGAGAGGTAAGATGTAATGAGGAGACTAGTTAAGTAGCAAAGAGGCTAATAAGGAAATAGCAAAGTTAAAAGATGGGAGAAATGCCAAGGAGATAGGATATCTTTTTTACATTTACAGAAAAAAGAGGGGAATGAAGAGCCGTTCTAAAGGGAAAGCCCTGTTAAAGTCAAGATTTGAACCCGAAAGTCCTTTCTCTAAATGATTTCAAAAATAGCTGTAAAATTAATGCTAAGCAAGCCATATTTCTTCCCTGCTTGATGCTGTTTTATTGGATGACGTCAGTTATTGATACTTCTACCCTATTAAGAAGGTGCAGATATTTAATATGGAATACTATTCAGTAGTGCGGTGAAATGATAAAATTTTTACAAAAACTTTAAAACCCAGCAAAGTTCTGCTAACTACCAAGGCTTGACATCCCCTGTGGCATCTACCTGATTTTTTTATTCTTAACTAAATTACTTAACAAAAACTCTTTCCAGCCAAAGAGTATTGAAACTGTACAATCCCGGCTTTATGATTGCCTAGCCAAAGACTATTATTTTTATATTTAATTCATCATGGGTCTTTCCTTCCCAAAAGAATCTACCCTTTGCATTGAATAAGGTAGCATATGCTATGGAGAAGGAATCAAGGATTCCTGTATTGAAGGAGACTGTTTGAAGGACATCTTTCGTATTTCTGAACCTGGAAGGAATGTAAGGAATGAGGACTATTGAAGCGGAAGTTGTGGTTCTGAAAGATGAAAGACTGAAGATATGGAGTCTTTTCTGTTTTTGTCAGTTTTCTTTTGCAAGTAAATTGTGGAAAAAAACAAATTTAGTTGGCCAGTACCTTCCAGGTGGTTGAACCTGAAACACTTGAACTCATTTGGACCTCCTTCAAACGCTATGCTACTTGTCCAGTAGGCTGAACCCTCCCCTGTATTTTGAACTAAAGGTCCAATTTGACTGGATTTCAGAATCAGAGTTGCTAAGCTAGATCCTAAAAACTTTTCCCAAAGTTGTTCTTATAAAGGAAATCTATGCTACCTCTCCTTTGCATTTTCCTTCAAACATTTTTTGTAGCTCAGGAAGCACTTTTCCATTTGTGTCCTCTCTTTTCCTTTCCTCTGCCATATTTGCAGAAAAGCTTTTATTTTTAGTGAATTTTTCTTATTTCTGGATGAATAAAGTTGATTTGCTTTCTGCCTTTCTCATGTTTCTACATGGAATGATTTCTACAGTTCTAATCTGTTTGGTGATATATTTTCCATGTATAGTTGGCCTACATGTTCATCTTCATATATCATATTCATTAGTGTCACTTGCTGGTGTTTCCCTGAATTTTTAGGGGCTTAATTCCTTAGGTTCCATCTCCATGTCACCACACTTTCAAGAACTCTCAAAGTTACTCTGCAGCTATGGAAACTTTCCTTGGCTCTTCAGCCACTCTGCTCTTAAGCCTTTTGAAGATATGTTTATAACTATTAATTAACTCTCAATCCTGCTAAGGTTGCTGCCACACTAGGACTCTGCTTTTATAATCACCCCTTTTTACATAGTGCTCTTCAAGTGTTCATGGGCAGGGTTTTTTTATCATGACGTTGTTGCAAGAATTGCTATGAAAGTAGACCTTTGGCAGTCTTATACCGCTTCACTTGAATGCATTTTGTGCTGAAGTTAGTATGTTTACAGTCTTTGAATAGTTTTTGCTGTGGAATTTTGATTTTAATTGCAGACAAACTTTACAAAAATATTCAATTATACAAAATGTTTTCCAGGAGGGAACCCCATGGCTGTGGTCAGCAAACAAGTAAACATGGAATTGGCTAAGATCAAACAAAAATGCCCACTTTATGAAGCGAATGGACAAGCTGTAAGTCTGATACTTCAGATACCTTTTTCATAAACCTGTTAAAAAGAAGTAGTATATTTGTATCAACCAATTCTTAACTTCAATCTTAACTTTGGATTTGAGAGGTTTTTTTGGGAAGAGCAGACAGGATCCTGGCTTTCAAATACATTACTTTTTTTCATTAGGCAGTTGTCTCACTTGCTGCTCTTTAAAACAACTGTCTGCTCTGTTTAACCTCTAGCTTTTGTTGTTGCTTTTTGTTGTGGGTTTTTTTTTTCCTCCCCTGGAATAAGCTAGCTTATTAGTAGCTGAGCCTTTAGTATGTTTTGCACCTGGAGAGGAGATGGGGGGAAGCCCTTCAGTCTTAAGATGCTCCAACAAAGGCAGATCCATCAGAAATAGGGAAATTCATTTCATTATGCAGTAAATGTCCAGTAGGACGTTGCCTGCAGAGCACAGTGCGATTCTAAGAAGGCATTTCGAAAGGGAGTGTCTCTAAGAATAATGGAAGAATCGAGAGTGTATCTTAGCATAGGCAGCTTGAAAAGTTAGCTTGTTTTGCATATAAGTATGTAGCCTGAGAGGAGATATGACTATCAGTTTTGAACCTCAGTGTTTTAGTCTGGAAAAGTACCGAAGAAGAAAGATCTAGTGAGCTAGAAGACAACAGTTGACACAAGAACAAATGCTTACGGAGTGGCCAGCTATAAAGTGGAAGAAGAGTCCTAATTATTGGCGTAGTAAGAYATGGATACAGCCTTCCAAATCACACAGTGTATGCTTTGAATTTGAGATGAATAATAATTGGTAGAGAGCTGTCTGATATGGACATAGCAATAGTGTTATCTCTGTGAACAGCACATTTCAAACTCCTTTTGCTTGTTAGTAATCATCAAAGAGCTTTCCCAGTCTTTCTGAAGTATTTGCTTTTTTTATTTTCCTTGTTCTAATCTTTCTCACAGTAGTCAGTATTCTCTTTATCCTTAGTTTAACCAAGACTGGATTTAACTCTTGTTAGTACTGTATTATGGTTGACCATTTCAACATTTGCACATTTTGTCACATAACAGATGTTCTCACGTGGGCAGTGGCACAGAGTATTTAAACAAATGTCTTCAGGACAGTCAATTACAACCATTCTGGAAGTATCCTGTAGTACTTCCTCCCTCATACTGGAAAAGCTGAGGGGATGGGGAAGTTCTTAGTCATGCTGACCGCTCTGAAAGATAAGTTACTGCCTGTCTGCTTCATTGAGCTATGTCAAGCCTTCYAAGACCTTGTGGTTGCCTGGGGCCATCCTAACATTGGAGTGCTCTTTTGGCTCCAGACAACCTTCTGGAAGCTTTGCTGAAGTCATCTTCCAGTAAGGAAATCTTTGCGGAGCCATAAATTGATTTGCTTTCCTCATGGAAGTGGAGTTGTCTAGCTGTGGTTGTGGTTTGCCAACTCTTCTTTCTTCCATTTCTTTGGTCAGACATCCTGGCAAAGTGCCTTTGTGTTATGCAGGCCTTGGTGTCTGGCTGTTTGAGAGAGCCAAGGGTGTTAAATTTCTTTTTGCAAGTGCTAGTTCTCAGCTGCTTTTGTTCACTGAAGTGCTTTTGAAGTGTCACCCTAGTTCAGGACAAGTGATACTGTACTTACTACTGTAAGAATGTATCTGCACTGTGCCTTGCTCTTTGCTCTGATTTGAGGATTGGAAGCATTTTGAGTTTTAGTTACCAGGCGTTGCTTTGCATTAAGACTTCACTAGAGAAGGTGATCTGTGTCATTGCTCTGATTTTCTTTAAAATTTCTTCTCCACTACTCCAATGTCCTGTCTCTGAGGTTCTGAGCTTTGGTGACAATATTTTCTTTTTTATTTATGAATAGGTTTTTAAGAAGAAAGTTTGTTCTTTTGACTCCTAGGTTCCAAAAGAGAAGGACGAAATGGTGGAGCAAGAATTCAATCGTCTTTTGGAAGCTACCTCCTACCTCAGTCATCAGCTGGATTTTAATGTTCTCAATAATAAGCCTGTCTCCCTAGGTCAGGCTCTGGAGGTTGTCATACAGTAAGTGATTTCACTCTTCATGGTAGACTTTCCTGTTTTTGTGGGAGAACTTCAAAAAGAAATCTGAAACAATTGTGATGCCTCTAGGGTAAGCACTGCCCACTTAATACAGCTGTTTGACCTTTGCTAGATTCTCATTTGTATATGCATTTTCTATCTATTTTAGCAAAGTATGTCAAAGATAGATACTGGTTAAAGTAGCAAACATTAAAGTTCCCTGAAAATGAATAATACACTAAATGATGGTAGATAATTGACTTAACATGCATTCATGTACATAAAGCCCACTTACCCTACTTGAAAGCTAATGGCATTTGTAATACACCTTTTAATAATACTAGGTAGCCCCAGGTTTTTGCTTTAGCTGATCAAATATCCCTTATTTACAGAAACTTGTATTAATTTTTGTAGTTGCTATACTACTACTTACTAAAATGTCACTTGAGGTGTGCTTTATTGCGTTATGATCATTAGATTACAATAATGAATTCTCTTAATACTGGTAGGATTTAACGGTGAAACTGGCTGTTAACTTCTTGGCTCTTCCAGATTGCAGGAGAAGCATGTGAAGGATGAGCAGATTGAACACTGGAAAAAGATTGTGAAAACACAGGAGGAGTTGAAAGATCTTCTTAACAAGGTCAGGTCTTATCCAGTGATGACATTCAGAACAAGAGGTTAGCATTGTGCTCCTCCAATAGTGGCAAAATGTGCAAATGCTTTCACAGAAAAATACAAGAAGGTTGTCATTAATGTTGTTCTTAAATATCTCTGTTCATTTGAGGCCTGCCTAGAGGCACTGTTGTGAGAAAAGAGTCCCAAAGAACTATTTTCATTGATGCTACTTTTCTAACCTTCGAGCCTTTTTCTCTTCACTGAAATAAACAAGAAAACTGATTAGAGAAAGTATCTAACCTTTTGTAAAACAGGCGATAAGTAGTATTGCAAAAATGTTCTTTTAAAGAAATTTATTTAAGTGAAGATTTTACCTATCGTCGTAGGAGTTTCCTCCTTACGTGTAAGAGGACTTTGTCCCTGTATGTGAAGAGAAGCACAGATGGGATTAGGCAAAAGGCTGTAAAACAGAGATCTGGGAAAAGAAAGGGAGAGGGCAGATATGGTCAACGTGTTATGTAGTAGCTTCCTTTAGAGATCCTGATTGCAAGTGAAGCTTTTGGTCAGTTTATTTAAAATGTTTTACTTTCCTTACCAGTGTTAGTGGAAATAACTGTAAAAATCCTTTGAAAGCCAGGTATTTGGAGGAAAGGATAACTAAAATCTATCATTTGTGGTGTAGGAAGTGTTACAGGCCATCTCTGGAGTCCTACTGTAGAATGATTTGGCTGTGCTAGATAGCCATCTTTACTTCTTCACAGAGGTTTCTCAGATGAAAAATGTCTGAGGACAGCACTCACATCCTAAACTATTTGCAAGGAATTTTGTAAGAAATCAATGTGTTGGAGATAAGCCATATTATTAGGGRGTTGGTGGTGTTTGTTGGAATTTCTTGGAGGTAGATCTGCGTATAAGTAACGTCTGACGAACAGAGGAAGTCTCTTTGGTATTAGTGGCATGATTTGAGATGAATATCCATTTTACATAGTAACTTACATGAAATCTGTCTCCCCCTGCCTTCCTTTCTTTCTCCCTTCCCCTATTCCACCTGAAAAAGATGGTGAGTTTAAAAGAGAAGATTAAAGAACTCCATCAACAGTACAAGGAAGCATCAGAAGTGAAACCACCCCGGGATATTACAGCAGAGTTCCTTGTGAAAAGCAAACATAGAGATCTGACTGCACTCTGCAAGGTAAATGGTGACATATATGCAACACTTAAATCAATGGTCTCTGAAGCCTTGAGCAGCCAAATAGAAATTGCTGATATAAATGTTTCCAGGAACTTTCACTCTGAACTAACATTCTCGGAGAATGCGATAGGTGATAACTCTGRGTTGTAATATTGATAATAGGACAGCATTAAGTACCTCAGGTTCCTGTCCTTACCAGCTCATGTCAGAGAGCGTTCACATGATGAAGGCTATGTTCACATGATGAAGGATAATTTTTTTTTACTTCATTAACGGCTGAGTCTCACAATAGTCTGGAAGCAGAATCTGTATTTAAAGAGGATGTTGCTCCTCTAAGGTGGAAATGGTGATTTCCAGAGTAGAGACTTCTGTCTCTCCAAAAATTATCGTTGACAAAGATCAATTTTGATAAGCAGAATTAGTGCCCCTCTGATTGCGTATACATTGATGCCTTAAAAAAACCTCAAACTGTTTTTTCTACAATCGTGAGAGACATCCTGATCAGATGGAACCAAGGATCATTTTGCAGCTACTGGTATGTCAGAAAATAGCCCAACATCTTTTGACTGCTCCGTGGATATTTACTGAGCTTTTGGAAAAGCTTCCCGTTCTTCTCTTCCTTCCTCCCCAACCCTGATCACTCACCATTAATGATATGTACTGCCAGGTCTGGCATCTTACTGAACTGGAATATGTGTGTTTATTTTGTTTTCCCTCTTGGCTGGGTCCTAGTTGGGATCCAGCTTCTTATAGTGAAATAAACTGAAAGAAGACTTTTGTCTTCCTTTGCTATGTTTCCAAAGAGAAGAAGATAGACTTAGTGAGGAAAGAAGCATTTTGTTTTATAAATCTGAAAAAGTGGCTCAGTTTTTAAAAGCGGCAATGAGCCTGGCGCTCGTCTGACTTCATCTGTAACCCCTGATCTGTGTGTAGCTGATAGATATATATTGGGTGTATTCACAAAACAGGTAATTCCAATTACCTTTTAGTACAATATTTTACCCTCTTGCAAATCTTCCTGCTTTCTTAGTGTTTAGCAGTGTTAGCTATGTGAGAAGGCAAAGAGAAAGTAAATGGCACATTATCCTATTCTGAGAAAGTATACTCTATTTAGTCAATCTCCTTAAATAGACTTGGCCGTTAAAATAAGAATTATTAATAGTACCAATTAAAAATATTAATTAGTATTAATACCAATTAACTATCCTTTGATCACTGGATCATCTTTCAATCCTTTGTCACCAGAGAAACTTAGTTCTGGACTCTACATCCAGAAATCTGGATCGAGTAGTCTGTTTCTACTGTGTGACAGTATAATATATGAACAGTAAGGCACAAGATTGCATAAAGCTAAGGATGTTGTTTCTTGATCTTTTCTGTCACTTGGCTAAATGGATTATACAACAGACATTTAAACAGGATTCATCTCATCTACTTTTACAAATGATAAATTACAGGCTCCTGAATTAAAGGCATTCGCCCTGCTGCTTAGGTACTTATTTTAGACTGAGTGAGGTTTGTCCTCTCTCTTCTTCGTCTCCCTTGATAACAAGGGAGATGACAAGATTTAGCTGAGAAATCTCATTTTTATAGTCAGATGTTGAGATCATATGGCTTATCAATAGGTAGATAAAAACCCTGTTCAAGAAACTAGAGGCAAGTTCTTAAGCTTCTTCTGTTGCCCTTCGTTCAAGAAAACATTTCTTTAGTTCTGGGATGCACAAAACGGTCCTAGCAAAGGGCTTTTAAAAGAATTGATGTATGTCTTCAAAGTAGGAAGCATTAACCTTAATGGCAAAAATATTGTTACAGTAGAATAGAGTGTTTTTTCTTCCCTTTTCGCTATCAAAAAAGTGAAGCCAAAACCAACTCATGGAATTTTAGTGCAAACAGTGTTTGTGTCTGTAGCCTTTAGCAATAATTTTTATTGTTGCATATAGTACCAAGAAGTGTTTTAAAACTGGTAAAAATATCTCCTCTTCCCCTGCCTTCCTCCCCCTGCTCCATGTAGTAGCTGAAATTTCTTGTGTGTTTGGGTCTTGGGTATTCCATATAGATGTTCAGAGATGATAATCRGCTAATTATAACAGCATTTAAATAACTGTATTAATAATCTGATCTTGTGAAATCTCCATACATGACATGCTTCAAAGTAGCAGCTTTTCTATTTTGTTACCAAAAAACAGCTTTATACTTTTGTCTCTATTGTGGACATTTATCAAATTATTCTGCCTTCAAAGAAAATGTTTGTTGTGTATATACATTGTTCTACCAATGTTTAAAAAAAATCTCTGAAGGACAGATGAATTAGATCGTGCTTTTGTTACCTTCTGCATGCCTGCTTCTCCTTTGTAAAAAATTTTACATGTTCAGTATTAAAGTATTATAAGAACCCTTTGATAGAGAAAATAGAAATATGTTTTGTGCAGTGTAGAAGATCTCTGTGTGTTATGGGGGCCCTTTAAATACCAGAATTGTAATGGATCTTCATGTTCTTCAGCTTTGATTGTTTAGGTTCCTGAAATATTAGCATACTAATCTTTTTGCAGTATGGCATAGGCTTCTGCATAAATAAACCGCAGAAGTGCAAAATATGCTGGGTTAGATGTTGAAACTAAAGAGCATGACTTAGGTCTCACTGAAACCCATGCATCTTCCACTGATTTCACTGAGGATTGGATCCAGTCTGAGTCTACATGATGCCACTAAATCCTTTTCAGTGTAAACTGATTCTGATATTAGCTTTTAATCTTATCAGGAGTATGATGAATTGGCAGAAACACAAGGAAAGCTGGAAGAGAAGCTTCAAGAACTTGAAGCCAATCCACCAAGGTAAAAATACAAACTATAAAAATGAATCCTCTGTAAAACAGATTTTTTCTTTTTTTTTTCTTTTTTTTTCTTACTTTTTTTTGAAAACTATTTTGTTGGGTTTCAAAAATGCTATGGTATGCTTTCTTCTTATCATGGTAACTCATAGGAAGGTTCACACACAAAGTTTGCGCTTCCTCAGTTTTAGAACTCTTGTTCCTTGGTTTTAGAGGTGACTCAAACACAAAAGGGTGATTCTTTGTTAGGATGCCTTACAGCAGTAACCCTTACTGTAACTAATATCTGATCTCAGGATGCCTTTGAGATTTGAAAAGCCTGCCAATAAAAGATGTCATGTTGAAAGATAGAAAGAAGTCAGGTTTATGTGCTGTGAATACTTCTGCACTTTTCCTCTGAGCAGCTCTTGTTTTCTTTTCCTTTTAGTGCCTCAGTTTGAGAATACACTGTTCCTTTATACACCATTTTAGATTTAAATGATTGTTTTATTTAGGATTCCATAGCTAAGACTAAAAATGCACATTTTTTTTCCATTGTAAATATTTGCTAGTATTATTATTTCAAATACTGTGTCCCTGTCCTGTGCTTTCCTGACTTGTACTGGCCCATTCTGTAGTTTACACTAACATAAGCTGTTACGTCCTTGTGCAGGCCCAGTGGGTCCTCATCTGCAGGATGCTCAGCCTGGTCTGCCGCCAACTTCTGTGTGTCTTTGTGGTGTTACTGTGCTGCAAGCAAGCCAGCTGCAGAGCTCTCCATGAGAATTGTCCTGGCATACAGGCTCTATAGGTCTTTTGAGCACTGGCTGCTTGTAGAAACAGTGTGGATACCCTGCATATTTTGGCACATCATGCCTGTTTATAGGGATGCACAGTGCTGGTGTGACTATGCTTTATTTTTAGTCTGTTCCTTGATATATGCTACATAAGACATTGTTTGTTACTTTTATTTCTAAAGCTAAGTTTCTAATTTCACTTGGAATGTTACATATGAACACTTCTTTGAAAATGCTCCATGTGAGTTGTGTAAGTAAAGGTTGCCATATTTATTGTTGGTCTCAGCTATTAACCCAAAGTTGAAATATCCATGTTAATTAGTTTCTACAAAAAGAATATCCACTGAGTAGAGAGGAGAAGCAGTGTAAGAGAGATTTTGCCCGTGTGTGTTGGGGTTTTTTTTGTTTTTTTTGGGGGGGGGGTTGTATTCTTGTGTATGGCTTTTATGGACTCATGGTATTTTTCCTTTGCTCTGCTTCTCTCCAGAATTACAGCTTTCATGAGGGAGGTACGAATGTTTAAAGCAGAATCTGCTTGCGTTCATGTTCTTTGCCTTTTCACTATGGGGGGACTGAAATAAGAGGTTGTGAATAAATTTTTCAAAAGCAGTGCATTTGCAAACTAAATTTTTTTTTCTATTACATTTGTTTTCTAGTGATGTTTATCTGTCATCAAGAGACAGGCAAATACTTGACTGGCATTTTGCCAACCTAGAATTTGCTAATGCTACACCTCTATCTACACTTTCACTGAAGCACTGGGACCAGGTAGCTAATTTTCAGCAATATATTAAAAATTTATGCTATATTTATTTCATTCTCATGGAAGTTTCTGTATGTTACCAATTTCTAAGTTCTAAATGCTGTCTACTTCTGCGGAGATACGTATCTCTTACATGATTTTTATTTGGAGGTGGAATTCCAGGGAGCTTTTGGTGTTGAAACAATCTCTAATAATACCTTATCCTGCAAGTTTCTGTATCATTTCTTGGCTGATAACAGAAAGGGCTTCAAATATTTTAGGCTCACCCCTTGAAATATTTTTTTGAAGAAAATTTGTAACTGTGCAAAGTTGCTGATAATTTGCTATTGAATGATGTGATTCATTTTTATGCATCTTCCTTTTAGGATGATGACTTTGAATTCACAGGCAGTCACTTGACTGTGAGGAATGGATATTCATGTGTACCTGTAGCCTTGGCAGAAGGGTTGGACATTAAATTAAACACAGCAGTTCGACAGGTTCGCTATACAGCTTCAGGTAAATGAAACCTCCAGTTGAAAATGGCTCTGAAGGAGCATGATCACAGAAAGCAGATTTCAGTGCTTCTGGAACCAGATGTGAAGTTTCATCCAGTAAAACTCTCCCATCATACATTCTGGGTCAGAAAAATGAAGGGGGGAAAAAAACAACCCAGTTATCTTCTTCATTGAGATTACCTGTGTAGGAGGCTGTTTAGAGATTATTAATCTTTCATGTTTGTTTCTTGCTTGTTTCTGTGGCTGGTTGAACTCCATGCTTTTCAGCTGAGTTCACAGATTTCTGAGTTTGCTTTCATTCTCCCGTTTCTTTATTTTATTGTGATTGAAGTGTTTGGAGTAAGAGGTCTTGGATTGCTTAAGACTGCAGCCAATCCTTAGAGTAGGAAATAAGTGAGGAACTCTTATGCTTTTTCACAAATATTCCCAAAGCAGTTGTCTTTTTTTGGTGTGAGATTTGCTCTTCAGCGCAAAGACAAACAGCATTTAAAGCTTGTATCCAGACTTTGCAGGGAATCTTCATAATTAAGATTTCTTTGAGCACACAGAATTATGCTCGATTCTGTGGAGTTACATTCAGTTACATGAACTGGTAGGTTCAAAGTTAAGAAGTTCTTGAGGTTTTTTGGAACACAGAGAATGTCAGTGGTTATAGTTCTTTTTGACSTAGTTATCTCAGATTCCTTAGAAGTGTCTTTTGTTTTTCTTCCTGAGGAAAAGAGCATGGATTGAACAAGTAATCTTAAAGCTCCTTTCTCCTTTTTTCAGAAGTCAGTTCACTTCTATTATAGAGTATACTAAGTTCTAATATAGAATATAATAGTTGAGACTCTGTTGTATATATACATATTTTTTTTCAAGGTTGATAATTTATGTTCACCATTCATGCCTGTTTAACAGGTACAATTCTGCAGCTTTTGAATTCTACATTGCTCAGAGATTTTCTCACTAAGGACAGTTTCCAGACTGTGACAGAACTTTTTGTATGTTTACCCATCACTGAGGATTCTTGCACTTTAAAATAGCCTTTCACTTCTGTGATTTCCTTGTCAGTTAGTTGCTTTCTCTAACATTAACAGGTTTCTGAAGGACCAAGTGGACCTCATCCCACTGGTTAGAGCTTCTTTTTCTCAAGAAGCCTTCAGTCTGATCCCTTTCTTTGTAAGGAGCCTATGGCCACTTGCTTACTGCTGTATTTTTCTCTTAAAACAGCCTTTCTGGTTTGAAATACCTTTGCAAAAGGGATGAGGTGATCAGAATTTGTGACTAATTTTCTTTGTGTGGATATCCATAAAGGTAATGTAACTCTTAGAATCAATCTGAAGTCTTATCCATGGTTGCTTCTGTTTTTTAAATGTCACAAGGAGTTAATCCAGCCCGTTGTCTTTTGCTGAAGTGACTGTCTGTACTGTAGACATGTAAACATGCTCTGTCTTAAACCCTTCAAAAGAATCTTTGTCTCTTCATATCTACAGATGGAAGATCAAGGGACTTCTGGTCTCCTTACAGGGAACCTAGTGTTGGATGTCTAGTTGTGTACTGAAATGCTAAAAGGAAGCCTCTGTCTTCTCTCGGGGCTTGATGGGAGTGTAAGCATATAACAGTGCAGAAATATATCAGTAAATTGTATCTTAGAGTAACTTTTCACACTTCTGTGAAGCATTGCATGCTTATGAAAATATCCAGAAGCAATCCTGCCTCTGGAAGAGCCATCCTGTGATCCTTACCTGTGCATTGACTCTGATGATCCTCACTTCAGTGTGATGGTTATACTTTTATATTTGCCCACAGTGTGAATGGGCATCCAGGCAGACAGTCAAATTGGACAGTTGTGTCATTTATCTGTGGCTGTTCTTTATGTGCCTTCACAATCCATCCTCCTACCCCCTCCATTAGAGCCAAGTCATCTTTCATGGGCTCAGCTCTGAGAGGGGTGTGCCTTTCTCCTAATACCTTACAAAGGGAGTAAAGGACTCAGAATGTGCCTCTGTAGATGCTGCTAAAGTAAAAACACTTACTAACAGTGCTTGGCATGTAGTACCCTCACTGAGAATGTACTTATAAAACCATGTGAGTGAACTGTTAAAAATAAGCGACCAATCTCTCCACAGTGAGATGCACCACACAAGGAGAGCTATGTTAACACAAATGTTTCTTTAATCTGGTAGTTTACAGGATTAGGGTGCTTCTTAAGCAAAAGCATTATAACCTGAGTGCCTGAAGTAAGCTATTGCAAATTTTCTGTTCTATCCTATAGCTTGAGGAAGGTATGGAGATGCTGCCTGCAAGGGAGTCAAAATGTTCAAGCCCTTACACGTATAGTCAGGGTTTTCTTTCCAAGCACATCATGTATCCTTTGTGTTACTGTAGAAATACGTCTTGCTTTTAAGCACTCCAAGGATGTTGGTTAGAGTGATCTGCAAAAATCTTGTGTGCTGTTGATTTTTGGACCGGATTCATCTCATATGGCTTGTGTGGGGATAAGCTTGCTAGCTAAAACTGATCGATGTGGTTATGGGAGATTTTTTAAGGAATTATTAGTATTGGAACATAGGAGTAGAGGGGACCACTTGAAACATCAGGACCAGTGATGTGAAATCACAAGGTCTAGTATGATAAATACCTCATTCAAGAGGGCCCACAGAGTTTCTTCTTTGCATGGATTAGTATCCTAAGCACTATCACTGAGCATCCTYTAGATATTCTTCTTGAGGACTGACTCGTTCCTTGATCATTTTTTTTTCCTACTAGTATACGTTTTCTGTGAAACTCAGTAATCAGTAGACAATTGCTTAATGTAATCGTGCACATCGGCTTCTGCTAGAAATCCCCTTTTACTGTTACTTTCTACCATCTTCTCTGCAAACAGACTCTGCTGCTGATTATCTGTTTTTACTTCAGAGGACAGGTCAAAGAAGTGTAATGCAGTTCTTTTGAGAAGTCATGTATTTTCATGAATTACAATGAAAACACTATGGGGATTATGTTGCTATAGAGCAGAGTTGTTTGGGTATCTTCACTCTCTTTACCTTAATTATTTATGCACACATGTATGCATGCACTAGCTTATTTTACTTCAGATTACGGCTACTTTTTGTAATGTGCTGTTTTATAGTGTTAGGAAAGTCGGAATGTGAATGGGAGAAGGAATACAAAGATGGTTTTGTGTGTGTCTAGTTCAAAGGAGTCCTGACCCTTGATTGAGGCGTGGAGATATCTGACTTGCACAGGTTAGTTGAGGAAAATATAAGTAAACTCAGACTGCTGTTGAGAAAATGCATTAATAACTTTGAGAGCAGTTTCATTAAGTCAGCCACCAAACAGCCTGCTGACCTGTAGAAGAGAAGACAAGAGGGTGTAATGCATGTCCCTTCCCCATAGTTAATGCACAGTGTATGTGCAGGACATTGTGTCCTATAGAGCTCTTAATGCCTCAGCTGTAAAACCTAGAAGTTCCGGGGGATTATGAAGATGAGAGGAATTGGTGTGGGAAGTGTGTGGGGCTCTTGCAGCTCAAGTTCCATATAGGGGCAAACTTCTTTGTGTAACAGTCCCCTTGCAATGAACAGTCGCAGTTTGCCTGGCAGTAATGTGGTCTCCTAGTAACACTGCTCTGTCAGATATGTAATCTGCCAGTCTCTGTAGAGAAATGTATAGATAGCAGGTTTCAGACAGATTAAGCTGAGGKTTTTTTTTTTCTCTCCTCACACAATATAAGTCAAGGAACATGGTGCCACAGGATTTTGTGTTGAAAGTGTTAATGTATGCAAGATGGAATCAAACAAATGGAAGGAGTATGTCTTTTCATTGTTCGTCAAAACAGGGGGTTTAGGTTCAGGAAATTGTGAACTGGGAGGGTAACTCAATGAAAGGCTCAGTCTCTACTTGCTATTTAGTTATGCATATATTTAAATATCATTTACTGGCCTAGATGAACCTTTAGGCTTATTCCAGTAAGGCAATTCTTAACTTCTAGGCAAGTGAATAGCATCTAAGTAATTGCTTGTGTAAGGCTGTCTCCACAACCTGAAAGTTTTCTCTTGTGATTATAATTAATGGTAGTTTCTTTAATTTTTAATCCAATGCTGTTTGGTCGTGGCCTTTTACAAGGCCTCTTATCTCCCTAGCTTATTAAATGACTGTTTTTCCTCTCTTTTTACCAGGCTGTGAAGTGATAGCTGTTAATACCCGATCTACTAGCCAAACTTTCATTTATAAATGCGATGCTGTGCTGTGTACTCTTCCCTTGGGAGTCCTGAAACAGCAGCCACCAGCTGTACAGTTTGTGCCACCTCTTCCTGAGTGGAAAACTTCAGCGGTGCAACGGATGGGATTTGGCAACCTTAACAAGGTGACTTGGTCATTGAGGGAACTGCAGCAGACCAAGGGTTGCAATAAGTAGAATCTGAACTGTATATGGTGGATGAAGGGAAGAGGAATGTTTCTTCCACTCCTGTTTTGCTAGATTTTGATGGTGAAAATTACTTGAAGAACTGTAAGGGACTCTCCTCTGTCCCATGTAATTTTTAAATAGTTAGATTTCAGAAGTAGATTGACTTGATATGTCTGCTGTAGCTTAACTAGCAAATTTATAAACTACAAGAGGATGTTTATCTATGAAAGGCAGTATAGGTGTATAGCAGTATGTATTCTTCAAATTTTACTCTTTTGACCTTTTCAGTGATGAAAATTTTTTGAGTATAATTATCTTTGATTTTTGCTTTTCATAACTCTTAATTCTTTTTATTTCTAGGTTGTGTTGTGTTTTGATCGTGTCTTCTGGGATCCAAGTGTCAATTTGTTTGGTCATGTTGGTAGCACTACTGCGAGCAGAGGAGAGCTTTTCCTGTTTTGGAACCTGTACAAAGGTAAATGTGGTGCATGTATAGTTTTGCCAGTGTCTTATTTGTGTAGTTTTGGAACTAGAAAAGAGAGCTTCTTAAGTTGCTCATAGTGTTATTGACATCTGGATGTCGTAAAAAGTTGATGATATTTTATAGGAGGACAAATGAAAGCAGAGAACGTCAATGACTTTAGAAATGGTTGTGTAGTAAATTAGGATAGAATGTGGAAGAGTACAGGTTTGCTAAAGCTGAATTCCAGGCCATGTCTGTTGAATCACATTGCTTTCAATTCTACTGTTGACAGCTTTAATTATTGTAGGATATTTTATATTCTTGCATCTTGGCAAAGYTGTTCTGTGTCTTACTTGGTTGTCTTGGTTACTTCTGTTAAGCATCAATTTGGTTGCCACAAGTATTCTGTGTTTGTGGGTTTTTTGTTTTGTTTTTTTTCCTGTTCTGTGTGTGTGACCAGGAGAGCTAGGTAAGGAAACAGTCAAAAACTGAGGAATTGAATGTCATCGGACATCCGTGCTCTGTGCTCTCACGTGCTGTATTTGAGAAGTGCAGCAAATAACATATGTTCTGTTTGCCAGAGAGCAGCATTGTTTTAGTGAGATCTTCACTTTGTCAGGAGGGTGTATTGAGTCCTCCTAGAAGAGGTTGGTATATTTTTGCATTATTTATGAACTGAAAACATTTTCATAGTTCATTTGCCAGTCTCTTTGAAATATAGTTTCTCCTTGACCGCTTACAACTTTGAGCTCTTCCCTTCTTTCATGTAACTTCTCATGGAACAGGACTTTGGCATCCAATTTAGCTGCTTAGTTTTGAAAGCCTCAACTTTCTGAATGTTTTTCAAATTGAACTGGCAGTGAAGTCTATTTTGTGGGGCTGCCTGTGTAATCTGGGATGAACTGATAACAGCAGATGAGCCCTTTCACTTGTGATGGGGATTTTGAACTTAGTTAAGCTTCATGTCTAGGGACTCACCGTGATGGATTACATACTTCAGAGGTCAGGTGGAGCTATTGACTTGTTCTGTATTCTGTTATGTGACCGAGTTGCAGAACTCAATGCTTGTAGTTCACCCTGCCATAATTTTTCCAAGGCTTAGTATTGAACAGTCAGAGCTTTCAGTGGAGCAGACTAGAGGCTTTGTTTCTCTTGCTGAACATCCCTACTCTAGCTTGATGAGCAGCAGCARCTACTCCTCCACATTTATAAGATACAGTGTCATTGTGTCGTCCCCCTGCCTTGGTGTATAGGTAGGTCCTCAAATTTGGAGACACCACAGCTTGCTTCTCCTCAGAGTTTGCTGAATGGATACCTTTATTTCCTGTTTTGAGCAACAAAGCCAAGTGATTATGACTGTAGCGAGTGGCTCTCTAAGACTGGCAGATGATGTTAGAACTTCTCTTTAGAAGATACTTTTCAGCCTACCTAGGCAAAAGCTATTGCTCTGCCTGTTTCCAAAACGGGAAACTGCTTCTGTGGCTGGTGTCTGTCATAAGAGGTTCTTAGAAAATATTTTTAATAAGTGTACTGTTTCTGTCTATTTTCATTTATCTTACTAAAAGCTAAAGAAAAGGTGTATATACAATGAGCACTACAAAACAAGTTATTTTTCTTGCAGGTGACCATTTAAAGTACCAACTCTAGTTGCATCTTTTGTGCAGTTAGTGACTTGTGGTGGCTTGCACAGGAGTTCCCTCAATAGTTTAAGTCTAGTTCAGGTAATGGTTGCTGAGAAAATATGTAGCATCCAGGAACTCCATATATCTTTTGGAGCAGTTGGCCTGTGCTGCTGTTGCGTCTTATTTTGGCATGCTGTCAGACCTGCTGTTGCAGTGTAGACACATTTTAAGATGGAAGGAGCCTGCTTACAAGCTTCCATTCAGCACATGGCAAAGGAAGTCCTGTCAAAAATGCACAGTGTTTTCTGGATGTCCGATGACATTTGGTTTTTCAGTTTTTGACTGTTTTCTTGCCTAGCTCTCCTGCTTTCTTTTTCCCTAGAGATACATGATGAAAAAAATGAGGTGCTTTCTCTGTCATAGTTTTACAGTTACACACTAATCTCTGGCCAAAGGTAGAATGACCTCATTTATTTGTTTGTACATCCTACAGTCACGTTAACTCTTTTTACCCCAGCATCACATGGGCAGCTGAATTATTTGATATCTGTGCTTTGGACTTCTAAATTATTCTTAGAATTTCTGCTTCTCTGGATAGTTTTGGCTCCGAGATATATTTAATTTGAATGTGCCCAGGTAAGCAAGAAATGTGAATGTTTTGTGCAAGTGATTTACTCATACAGATAACTTCACTGCTGTGCTGATGTTAATCCTACCTAAATTTTATCAGAGATTTTCTGTTTTCTGTCAGATTGTTTGGAAGATACTGACATTACCTTAAAGGTAGCACAGATGAAGTTTCCACTGGGAAGTAATAGTCTACTTAAAACAAGTGATGTCTTCACTAAAGAAGACCACTTTTGCCTGCTGTCCTTTCTAATGAGAGAGAGTGTATTAATTTTTAATGCGTCAGTTGTCCTGATAATTTGTATAGGCATACCTCGCTTTATTGCTCTTTGCTTTATTGCGCTTYGCAGATATTGTGTTTTTTACAAATTGAAGGTTTGCGGCAACTCTGTGTTGAGCAAGTCTATTGGCGCCATTTTTCCCACAGCATGTGCTCACTTCGTGTCTCTGTGTCACATTTTGGTAATTCTCACAATATTTCAAACTTTTTCATTAATATCTGTTATGGTGATCTGTGATCAGTGATCTTTGTTACTCTTGTAATTGTTTTGGGGCGCCATGAACCGYACCCATAGAAGGCGGCAAACTTAATCGATAAATGTCGTGTGTGTTCTGACTGCTCCCTCGACTGGCCGTTCCCCCATCTCTCTCCCTCTCTTCAGGCCTCCCTATTCCCTGAGACACAGCAATATTGAAATTAGGCCAGTTAATAATCCTACAATGGCCTCTAAGTGTTCAAGCGAAAGGAAGAGTCGCACGTCTATCACTTTAAATCAAAAGCTAGAAATGATGAAGCTTAGTGAGGAAGGCATGTTGACAGCTGAGATTGGCGCAAGAGGCCTAGCTTTCAGCCTAACAGTTAGCCAAGCTGTGAATGCAAAGGAAGAGTTCTTGAAGGAAATTCAGAGTGCTACTCTAGTGAACACACGAATGATAAGAAAGTGAAACAGCCTTATTGCTGCTGATTTGGAGAAAGCTTTAGTGGTCTGGATAGAAGACCAAACCAGCCACGACATTCCCTTAAGCCAAAGCCTAATGCAGAGCAAGGCCCTAACTCCCTTCAATTCTATGAAGGCTGAGAGGGGTGAGGAAGCTGCAGAAGAAAAGTTTGAAGCTAGTAGAGGCTGGTTCATGAGGTTTAAGGAAAGAAGCCATCTCCATAACCCAGAAGTGCAAGGTGAAGCAGCAAGTGCTGATGTAGAAGCTGCAGCAAGTTATCCAGAAGATCTAGCTAAGAGAATTGATGAAGGTGGCTACCCTAAAACACAGATTTTTAACGTACACGTCACAGCCTTCTGTTGGAAGAAGATGCCATCTAGGATTTTCACAGCTAGAGAGGAGAAGTCAATGCCTGGCTTCAAAGCTTCAAAGGACAGGCTGACTCTCTTGTTAGGGGCTAATGCAGCCGGTGACTTTAAGTTGAAGCCAATGCTCATTTACCATTCTGAAAATCCTAGGGCCCTTAAGGACTATGCTGAATCTACTCTGCCTGTGCTCTATAAATGGAACAGCAAAGCTTGGATGACAGCACGTCTGCTTACAACATGGTTTACTGAATATTTTAAGCCCACTGTTGAGGCCTACTGCTCAGAAGAAAAGATTCCTTTCAAAATATTACTGCTCATTGACAGTGCACCTGGTCACCCAAGAGCTCTGATGGAGATGTACAACGAGATTAATGGCRTTTTTCATGCCTGCTAACGCAACATCCATTCTGCAGCCTATGGATCAGGGAGTAATTTTGACTTTCAAGTCTTATGAAATGTTTTTCTTACAGAATAAGGCTACAGCTGCCATAGATGGTGATTCCTCTGATGGATCTGGGCAAAGTAAATTGAAAACCTTCTGGAAAGGATTCAGCATTCTAGATGCCATTAAGGACACTTGTGATTTGTGGGAGGAGGTCAAAATATCAACATTAACAGGAGTTTGGCAGAAGTTGATTCCAGCCCTCATGGATGACTCTGAGGGGTTCAGGACTTCAGTGGAGGAAGTAACTGCAGCTGTGATGGAAATAGCAAGAGAACTAGAATTCAAAGTGGAGCCTGAAGGTGTGACTGAATTGCTGCAATCTCATGACAAAACTGTAACAGATGAGGAGTTGCCTCTTATGGGTGGGCAAAGAAAGTGGTTTCTTGAGATGGAATTTACTCCTGGTGACGATTGCTGTGAACGTTGCTGAAATGACAACACAGGTTTTAGAATGTTACATGAACTTAGTTGATAAAGCAGTGGCAGGGTTTGAGAGGCTTGACTCCAGTTTTGAAAGAAGTTCTGTTGTGGGTAAAATGCTATCAAACAGCATCACATGGTGCAGAGAAATCCTTTGTGAAAGGAAGAGTCAGTCGGTGCGGCAAACTTCATTGCTGACTTATTTTAAGAAATTGCCACAGCCGCTGCAACCTTGAGCAACCACCACCCTGATCAGTCAGCAGCCATGAACATTGAGGCAAGACCCTCGATGAACAAAAAGATTACAACTTGCTGAAGGCTCAGATGATGGTTAGCATTTTTTAGCAATAAAGTATTTTTTAATTAAGGTATGTACATTGTTTTTTAGACATAATGCTATTGCACACTTAATAGACTACAGTGCAGTGTAAACATAACTTTTATATGCACTGGGAAACCAGAAAATTCATGTGACTCGCTTTGTTGCGATATTCGCTTTGTTGCGGTGGTCTGGAACTGAACCCACAGTATCTCCGAGGTATGCCTGTATAGTACAATAATGTGTAGTCATTTATCTTCATTTTGGTAATTCCAAATGATGGTGAAAGATTTAGGACTACTTTTGATGGATTTATTTGTTTATTTTTTAGATGACTTAGCTTCAGCTCCATGCTTATTAAAGTTTGATTTAAATATTTATCTTATTAAAATACTGGGTTTCAATAATTCATTTTCCCCCCCTCCTTAGCACCGATTTTGTTGGCTTTAGTAGCTGGAGAAGCAGCAGGGATCATGGAAAATATCAGTGATGATGTCATTGTTGGACGGTGTCTTGCCATTCTCAAAGGCATCTTTGGCAGCAGTGCTGTGCCACAGGTTAGTACAGCTAGCTCATTTGGGTAACTTTCCTCAAAGCTCTCCTCCACTGGGATTTTTATATACTAAAGTAATATTAAAAGCATGTGATAACTTTAATATACTAGTTTTCTCTGATCATTTGCTAACTTAGACTGTTTATTTGCTTGGTACTTTATGTGAGGAATAGATTCCCTTCATTTTCTTTATTGTAGAATAGTTATAGATCTCTTTGAACAAGACTTTAAAATCCTCAGTCTGTTAGAGCTTTTCATATGATGGGCAAATCCTCCCAGCTGACAGTAAGCATTCTTTCTTAATGAGTAGATCTCATATTTTGGAAGTGCTTGGTTCCGTTGATTTTTACTTCCCAGACTTGAGAACACAAGAGAAGGAAATTCCAGGCTTGCCTTCCTAATAAATAAAGCAGCTCCTTCTCTGAACTTTCTGAAGACAGTTTCATTTCTTAATGAGATCTTTCTCTGACAGTAACTTTGGGACTCTTCTGTCTACAAGTGCTGTAGAAATCAGCTACTCTCTACTAGGATTTTCAAGTGAAAACAACACACACTAACAAATGGCAGAATCTTGAGAAATATAAATTCCACTGTGGATAAACATCACAAAGAACTTATTTGACTCTTAAAAATATTTCAGTGTATTAATTGATAATCACCTATCATGAATGACTACATATATGGTCAGTCATTTAAAGAAGAAAGCAGTTCTTGTTGGTGATAAATGAATTCTCTGAGTGATCATTTTAGGCATATTCCCACTTTGGGTGCTTATGTGCTACAAGTACTTGACAGTGGAGAGATTTGCTGGAACCTGTCTCCTGGATCCCATTCATCAATCTGGATTAAACATCTCATCTGTTGTATTTGATGAACAAGGATATAAAAAGGAGCTTGCTGTGCAAATGCAGTTCCTCACAGCTGTCCAAAATGGGGAAGCAGAAAAGTTAAACCAAACCAACATTTCATTGGAATGTGAACCACCCTCCTCTTTCCTGTGCTTTTTCTTGTTATTATCTTATCTTCTCTTTTTGGTTTCAATTTTCATTTCCCTAAGAGAGACAGCACCAATTTTCCCTCTGCTATTCATCCACACATGGGAACTTTTTCAACCTTGCCGTGTGCTAGCCTCTGTAAAGTTCATGTCCTCTGTAGAGTAAGATTCCAGTTTTTTATTACCTATGTCATAGTACATGTTTTATCCTCTAACCGCCTTTCTTCCCCGTGTTCATAGGGAGTCCTGATTACAGTGCTTACTTGTCAGAATGGGGTGAGGGAAAAAAGGCTGCCTCAGCATCTGACCCAAGGCATACATGGGTGAATGGATACAGGAACACTGCACTTGCTTTTTGGACTGACTGCTGTCTGTCTCTGTACCAGGGAAGCCCTACTTCTGTATTTTGCTCCACAATTGTGGAGCCATACCTTCAAGGCTACCTCAAGGAAGCAAAATTTCATTCTGGTTTTATTCCTTGTGAAGTGTTGCAGTCTTAAGTGATTAGCAGAGAGAACTAAGAAATATATATAATGCCTCAAAAATCTTTTCTTTTAGTCAAACATACGTGTGATAACATACAGTGCCATCACAGTGGTCTCCATTTAACCAGGAGGGAAATGTGAGGTTCCATTTTTGTCAAGAAGCAGTCGATCTGGGAGGTTGGCTTATCAATGAACATCTTACCTTTTGGATTAAAAATGTGCTGAAAGTTGTGGTGGGGAATTTTCTTCAGTTAAGTCATCAGATCATATTGGGAAATGTGGTTTCAAATTCCCAGTGGCCCCTTAAACCTTGGGATATTGCCCTAGTCCTTAGAGTCTTTTCCACAGATTCAGTGGAGGGCATCAAATCTCATCCTGCTAGGTCAGCCTCGGATACATTTTTCTCAGATCTGTTGGTACTGGGGTCCAGGAGACTTCCCCTGCCAGGACATGGCATGGTGCATGCTGGACTGTTCCTAGTTTCTGGAAAGCTCCCTTGCTAGACAGAGCCTGTCCTCCTGCTGGACAGACTCTGTCCTGAGAAGGTCTGTTCAAGTAGAGACAATTCCATGAAATACCTTTGTGGCTAAGGAGATTAAGTTCCTATCTTGATGTTTGAAGTTTTACAGGATGTGGTATCTGTTAAAACTCAGTTACCATTTGGACAGAGKCTGGGCTACTGTTTTAAGGTTCAGACCCATCACTCTTCAGTATTATATTCACAAGGTTATGAAGATGCCCCTTTTCTCTTGACTCTGGTGCTCATGCCTTAGAGGGATACTGCTTTGAGTCCTGATGGTCCTCCCACTGTTGCATCTTTCAGTGGAATATTTTTCATCATGAAAGTTGCCAAGAGCAACCTGGAGACCATCAAACAGGATTTCAGAGCTCTGGGGATGGTGGTCAAGGGTCTGGGAGCTCAGGTCATCTTCTCCTCAATCCTGCCAGTGAGGGGGAAGGATGGGAGGAGGGGGAGACGGATTTTCCAAGTTAAACAAGTGGCTGCGCTGCTGGTGTTGGCAACAGGGTTTTGGTTTCTATGACCATGGGACCCTGTTTAAAGATCGACAACTGCTTGGGAGAGATGGGATCCACCTCACTAAGCGGGGCATGCGTGTCTTTGCCAACAGGTTGGCCAACGTGGTAAGGAGGGCATTAAACTAGGAAAGATGGGGGAAGGGGAGAATTATAGTGACACGGTAGTTGGCAAAACACAGCTCAAGTCGGGATGCCTCCAACAGGCGCATGCAGCCAGGGAAGTGCGCATGGGATGTGGCTATGAAGGATCCTCTTTTACCCCTCCTGGGAAACCTGCATGCTCGATCACCTCTCTGAAGTGCCTGTACACCAATGCACGCAGCATGGGGAATAAACAGGAAGAACTAGAGATCTGTGTGCRGTCGYAGGGCCAYGATCTCATTGCMATTACAGAGACATGGTGGGATAGCTCACATGACTGGAGTGCTGTCATGGATGGCTACGTGCTTTTTAGGAAAGACAGGCCAGGAAAGCGAGGTGGTGGAGTTGCTCTTTATGGGAGAGAGCAACTGGAAT
>NW_020450683.1:3728269-3755773 GCF_003343035.1 Apteryx rowi | reverse complement strand
GTCCAGTTCTGGGCTCCCCAGTACAAGAGGGATGTGGCACTACTGCAGCAAGTCCAGCGGAGGACTACAAAGATGATTAGGGGACTGGAGCATCTCTTCTAGGAAGAAAGAACTGGGCCTGTTTAGCTTGGAGAAGAGAAGACTGAGAGGGGATCTTATCAATGTATACAAATATCTAAACAGAGGATGTCAAGTGGATGGGGCCAGACTCCTTTCAGTGGTGCCCAGTGATAGGACAAGAGGCAATGGGCACAAACTGAAACACAGGAAGTTCCATCTGAGTATGAGGAAAAACTTCTTCACAGTGAGGGTGATAGAGCACTGGAACAGGTTGCCCAGAGAGGTTGTGGATTCTCCTTCTCTGGAGATGCTCAAAACCCGCCTAGATGCAATCCTGTGCAACGTGCTCTAGGTGACCCTGCTTGAGCAGGGGGGGTTGGACTAGATGATCTCCTGAGGTCTCTTCCAACCTCAACCATTCTGTGCGATTCTGTGACCCGTACCTTGGCAGACCAGACGGATTGGAGAAATAAAGATGTTTGTGTAGGTGCCCATCGTGCAGTCATTTTCCCAGATGAGTTACAGACCTTACAGAGATCTATACCATAGTTAAAGCAAGAGAAACACTCAGATATTTTGTGGTTGAAAGAAAAGGAGTGAGAAGTGGGTATTGTCCTTATCTTGGTAATAAGAGGAGAAACAGAGGAAATGTACACGGTATAGCTCTACTGCTGACTACAGAGTCCACGTTTCAATGCAGAAGCTATGTGGAACAGTTTCTGGCGATATATCTCAATGGATTAAAGCTCCTGCCAATGAAGACAATTTATTTACCATAATATTTGTTATCATGGAATATAAATGTGGAGTTCCACCATTAACATTAGCTTAAGGACTTTGTGTTTTCTATTCTTGCAGTTTGCATCTTTGCTATTTTACTCTAACTGTAGAACTTGCACTATGTCAGCAACTGATGTTTCTCTCTTGTCTCAGCCCAAAGAGACTGTGGTATCCCGCTGGCGTGCTGACCCTTGGGCTCGGGGATCATACTCCTATGTAGCAGCTGGATCTTCTGGAAATGACTATGACTTGATGGCTCAACCAATTACTCCAGGACCAGCCATTCCAGGTGCTCCGCAGGTGAGAGAATCTCTGAATTCTTTGTAGAAATACCTCAGAAAAATATGATGCTTTCCTAAGTCATTTATATACAGCAACAATTTAGGTAACTCGTATCTTCTCTCTAATGATTAGCACCTGTAAAAGAACTCAGTTTTCTATCCAGGAATTCTGCCTCCCCAGGTTTTGTCTCATTTAGCAAAAAAACAAGCATTCTTATTCAGAAGATCAATTTGATAATGTCTGAACACAGTATTAAAATATTGTACTTGCATTGTATTTCACACTGCTTATTTATTTGTCATTGCTGCATTTAAATGAGTCATAATGACTTCTTTTAAAACTTAACCTATGACAACTGAATGGTTTTTTTCTAAGATAAAACTCACATTTTTTAAATGAAAATTGTCCTGTGTGAATGTTACCTGGTTCTCTTAAACTCTGCTTCTAAAGATTTCTGAAGTTGAGTGCAGTTTGTTATGAATCAGAATTAATCAAGTCACTGTGAGTTTGCTTGTAGCCTGTCAGCTGGAAAATGGCAACCATCTGTTTGGTTATGAGATGGTGATGTTAACCAGAGACCCCTGGAGGTGGTTAACACTACTGTATTCTGCTTTTTGCAAAGGAGGCAAGCTTAGAAGTTCAGTGAGTTACAGGAAAGAGGGATGGTTTAGGCTAATATATTGCAGTTGTCATTGGGATTGGCATAGAAGCAGACAAATTTCTGCACTGTGAAGTGGGGTAGATTTTCAGTCTCAAACTTTATTTTTCCCCTCCCTCTCTCTTGCCCCTCTCCCTTGACACATACCTAACTGTAATCTCGCTTCTAGCAGGAAAATGGACATTAAGCACAATGTAAATGTTTTAGGACTTTAAGCACAGATGTTTCATTGAAATTCTGAAGAGGAAGGTTTAATTTTGAAATGATTATTTCATATCCTTGAAAGTGAGCTTCACCTTACACTGTCACTGTTACTGTTGCCTAGTATTTTCTGTTCTGTGCTTGGCTACTAATACTGTCTTCCAAAGGTTAAAAGTAGAAATTCACTTCACCTGTTTCCTCCCACTTCTCCCCTAAAATGTCCTTGCAGCAAATGATGGAGGCTCCCAGAGTCATTGCCATTTCTCGTATTACATGTTTCTAAAACCATATGGTGTTTGCGGAGTAAGTCTCACATTAATAAAGTGCCTGTTCCACTAAATCCTGAAGTTATTCAAGGCATTTACAAATACTCAGTTAAAAAAAAAAAAGGCTGAAAAAACAGAGGCAGATTTTAAGCACACGTGCCTCTGGAGAACTAGCTGTAAATAGTTTCAGGGAGAATAAAACAGGGAGGAGAGAGGGTGAAAACCAGAGGGAGAGGAGAGGGAAACAAAAGTTCTCTTCCAAATGGGGATCCAGCACAGCATAGGCTTGAGTCATCTCCAGCTCCCTTTGAGTGGTGGAATCCTTGAAAGCAAAAGCCATTCTGAAAACACCAGCAGGAGGCTGTAGCTCTGACTTTATTTAGATTCTTTTTGTAGTGATACAAGTCATTAATAAACATAGCTAGGCATAGAATTGCATCATGCAGACTATAATACATGCAGCTCYATTTTCCTCCTGCTTCTTATGACACTGTCAATAGGTAACTTGGGWCTCAGTATAAAGAGAGAAACTGCTAATTTGTCTGAATTGCTGGATAAGTTTTCTTTCACTTGTATTGTGCTAGAGTTCATGTTCCAGGGTCAGAAGGGATCATTTGTCTTACACATGTAAATCTGTTTGGCTGTACACCAGATGGTTGCACTGCCTTTCAGAGGGACCTCAACAGACTGGAGAAATGGGCAGAGAGGAACCTCATGAAGTTCAATAAAAGGAAGTGCAGAGTCATGCACCTAAGGAGGAATAACCCCATGCACCAGGACAGGCTGGGGGCTGATCGTCTGAAATTCAGCTTTGCAGAGAAGGATCTGGGGATCCTGGTGGACAAGCTGACCATGAGCCAGCAATGTGCCCTTGTGGCCCAGAAGGCCAATGGTATCCTGGGGTGCATCAGGAAGAGTGTTGCCAGCAGGTCAAGGGAGGTGACCCTTGCCCTCTCCTCAGCCCTGATGAGGCCACACCTGCAGTACTGTGTCTAGTCCTGGGCTCCCCAGGACAAGAGAGACGTGGAGCTACTGGAGCGAGTCCAGGGAAGGGCTACTAAGATGAGGGAGGAGTCTCCTAGTAGGAGACTGGAGCATCTCCCATATGAGGAAAGGCTGAGAGAGCTGGAAGTGTTCAGCCTGGAGAAGAGAAAGCTCRAGTGGGTTCTTATCATTGTGTGTAAATACCTGAATGGAGTGTGTAAAGAAGACAGTCGATGCTCCTCTTAGTGGTGCCTGCTGACAGGACAAGAGGCAATGGGTTCAAACTGAACCACAGTAAGTTTGGTTTGAATGTTAGGCGAAAAAACACCTTTCTACTGTGAGAGTGACTGAGCACTGGAATAAGTTGCCCAGAGAGGTTATGGAGTCTCCATCCTTGGAGATACTCAGAAGCTGCCTGGACATGGTCCTGGGCAGCCTGCTCTAGGTGACCCTGCTTGAGCAGGGTGGGGGGAGGGCTTGCACTAGATGATCTCCAGAGGTCCCTTCCAACCTCAACCATTCTGTGATTTTATTTATTTATTTTTTTTTGATTCTGTAGCATTGTAGATATAACGTTCAAATGCGTTTTCAGTATGCAGCTGGTGGACTCCTCTCCTGCCTATTTGGTTCTTAAAGTAAAGTAGAGCTCTATTATCGTTATATCAAAACAATGATATTGGAAAGTGTTTCCTCACATTTAGTCATTACAAACATGAAATGCTCCTGTGAAATGAAAGATATATAAAGATTTTCTTGATAAGTTGTAGGACAAAAATATTTTTGATAGCAAGGCTGTACTTCATACACAGCAACTTCATGCTATGGAGACTGCTGTATGATTAGAGGACTTCTAAAATTCTTTTTAAAATATGTTTGCTGCAGAATCTGAAAGAATCTAAACTAAATCTGTGCACAGGTCTTAACAGTGTGTTTTCTGTTCCCTTTCTCAGCCTATTCCTCGCCTGTTTTTCGCRGGAGAACATACAATTCGCAACTACCCTGCGACTGTTCATGGTGCTTTACTGAGTGGACTGAGAGAAGCAGGTCGCATTGCAGACCAGTTTCTTGGGGCCATGTATACTTTGCCTCGCCAGCCTACACCTGGGGTCCCCACACAGCAAGCTGCCAGCATGTAAGAGCAGTAGAAGGTACCAGAAGAGGAGTGATAAAACCACAGTGCTGTTGTTGTGAACTTGTTCTTGAGATGAAGATATTTTTGTGGTCTTGTAACAGTGTCTGCTGAAAGGACTCAGCCTTGAGTTGCTGTGTTACACTTCCGTTAGAATGGCCTTACAAAAATTTACCTGACCTTTGTCTTGGCATCCTTTTTTATTAAATCTCTTACAACTGTTTGAAGTGTCAATGTACACAGAATTCTTTATTACCAAATTGGTCTGAGACTCTTCTGGCTCTGCAGATACTTTTTGAGAGTCAAGCTTATAGCTGGAATTTTTTAGTTTGTTTTCTACCTATTCATGTATTTACGATTTGGTAATTGCACAAAAGGCCCTCTAGAAACTGGTGGCTACTAATAGTAGCTTACTGTAGAGTATATGCAAACTTTGTTGTTTGTTTGAAGAAGAATATTTTTTGGCCAAGTTCTGTTAGTCTTATCTGTCATTTGAGAATTTAGTGCAACTGTCTCCCTGCCAGTAACAGCAAATCAGAACCTCTCAAAATGGCCCATTGATCGCTACACCATATGCATCCTGTGCATTCTGTTTTAGAAAGAGGGTTGGTATTCCAAAGAGTATGCTAAGCATACTGTTTCATTAAATACTCTCAACAAAAGAAATTGTCACAACTGGATATTTGCAAGATAAACTAGAAAAGTTACTCCTGTTTCTTTGTATAGAAACAGTATTGCCTAGAAAGTAAGCTAGCTAAGGGACCTCATCTCTTGACTCCTGTCTGCTGCACGTGGACACTGTGGGTTCTGCCTGTGTGTGTTCCCCCCCACCCCCCCTTCCAAAGCTTGGAGGACCATGTTTCATTTTTGCTGGGTAGATGAGAAGATGTTGCAAGTCCCATCATTATGGTTCCAAAAGTCACTTTGGTTTGGCTGCTTTCCCAAGTATTTTCCTTCTTATTGATTCGGCATGCCTTCCTTCTAGCACACAAGGCAATCCCATCCTATTTAAACATTTAGGTCCTTCTTCCCACTCCTTCCTTTGTCAGTTAGCATTAGACTTCTCTCATTTCTTCCAAATTTTCCCATTCCCTCCCTCTGCAGCTTATTTCCTGTGTCCTTTGTTCACAGTCAATTTCTTTGTACTTAATTTTTCCTTTTTAGTTTTACTCTTCTCTCTCTCTCTCTGAGCCTGGTTTTGGTGCATGTGCAATCTGTCCCAGCTTCCTTATGTCCTTGTACCTTCTGTTCTGCTACGGGACTGGTACCTCTCTTGTTCTCTGCTTCTCCCTCTAATTACACTGCCCGCATTTCTTCCTCATGAAAATGTACGCACACTTGACTGCAGCCCCAGTTGTTTATAGCTGTATCATCTTTGGCCGCAGACCCTCCATCTTCTCGCGTTATTTCTCCTACTGTTTTCATGTGCTTCCTTGTAGTAGTTGGAGATCCTTCTCCCTCCTGATGGTGTCTGTCTCCTGGTTTCTCTCATTACATGTTGAAATCACTTAGGGGGCTTCCCCTAGAGAAATCCTTCCAACAAGCAATGTTGTGGTGGCAGAGGATGCTGAAAGTGGTCTTTCCTCTGATCCATCAGAACACAGATAACCTTCTGCCAAAAGACCTTTCCACCTCTTTTAAATCTCAAGCTAAGCTGGCCTCAAATGCCCAATTATTATCTTAGACCTCTTCAGAAGGCTCTAGAACTACAAGCTGTTGAGCCTACTAACTTGATGTGTTACCTGATAAATATGTTACAAGGATTTTTTTGAGGAGCTTTCTCCTAGAATAGCTAGGGGTCCCTAAGCATAGCCATGAGGCGTCAAGTGCTAAGCCCATTTGAAGTGCCTGGATTTGATGCCAAGGGGGACCCTCTGTCCCCACCCTCTGTCTAAAGTAGTGCTACCCTCACTGTGTTTCTAATAACTTTGCGGATTTGTTGCCACTTGGACCCTTTCAAGAAAGGGGTACTCCTCAGCAACACTACTCATCTTCCCTTCCTCTTCAGGAGGCAAGACTGACCTTGTGATGCTTGGTCAGGAAACTGCCAGTGAAGTGGGGCAGGAATTGGAAGTCCAGCAGAGCACAGAGGAAGGTCGTTCAAAGGATGACTGAGAGACTTAGATTCAAGGCTCTCTGGTGTCTGTTGAGGTTAAAGGCTATCTGCACTGCTTGCCAGAGAAAATTTGTTCCAGGACAAAAGGGTAACAGACCTTTACAATCCCTCAACAACTGATCTAGTCTCTTGGCTAGGAAAGTTTGACTGAAGATGGGGAAAAAGGATTTGGGAATTGAGGTGCCACCTTCTATCATCTGGCTTTCTGCCTCTTATGGAAGTCTCCATATTTGTGGGGTTTGTTGTTAGGATTAGTGACACTGCTGTCCCTGGCCAAGAGTACTCTCATCTTATGTGCTCTAGCAAAGTGTCTAAATTGTGGTGGCTGAAAATCAGTAATTATAAAACAGGACTTTGTGGGATCCGGATGCACTCCTGTATAAAAGGATTGTTGCCTGTTTTTACCGATAACTCAGTGTTGCAAGTCCAGCTGATGGGTAGAATAGAGGGACAGAGTGGTGAATCTTTTCTCTCAGAGTTGGTGAATCAAAGTTCTGGGAGTTGCTTAGATTTTGGCAAGGGTACCTGCTCCAGCTGTGTCCTGTTATGATCTGGCAAACATTTTTCTCAATATTAGATACATCAGGAGTTGCTTGCTGTGCTCACTGGTGTGATTCTCCCATCCAGGGCCAACCTACTGGAGTGTAATGGCATCCTGCTGCAAGAATGGATAGTGACAAACAACTGTGAATACCTTTAAGGTGATCTTAAAGGACCGTTTTTCTTTGGGTGATATGAATTGTATGTGAGTGTCTGGTGGAGGAGAGCTGTTTAAGTCATTTCTGCTTGGAGTGCATCTATATTTCGTACTTCAGCATCTGGCAAGGTCAGGTTTTTTTCCTCATCTGTTGAGCTCTGTTTATGGACTGTCTCCTTAATACAGGAAGAGTAAAGCTGGCTTACCAGCATTTTAGCTGTTTGTTGAAAGATTAGACTTTATAGCTACCCCTTGGGACTTGTGGTCAGCCTGGAAGCTAGAGAGGAGCGTTTGTTAATTTAGTGGAAAAGTGGGGTGCAAGGAAGGAAAGAAAAAAGGACCCAAAGTTAAGTTAGGCTCTCTGTTTAGGAGGTGGATTATAGCTAATAACTTCTTCCATGTCCTAGAGGGGAGAAAGGGTGTACTGAAAAACATGTAAACCAGAGCAGATGAGAGAACCAGATTCTCTGTGTTCTTCTGGTTAAACCTGAGCAGCTAAGACTACCTGGAATGATACAACTCACTGAAGGCCTCATCAGAAGCTCTCCTAAAGTTGGCCGGCATTTGACAGGTTGATTGTGGGTTTTTTTGTTGTTGTGTTTGGGGGAGGGGGGAGGTTAGACTGTAACTTAGTTGTCATCAGCTCTGACATCACTGTTATGCTAAGTCCTCAGAATGGGGTGCTCTCACTTTCATTAATATGGGTTGTATAATGGTACTTAAGAAGAAGGACCTCTCTGGTTTGATCAGCAGTGGTAATGAAGGCCATTTCACCACGGTTTAGATTCTTGATGGGGATATGATGTATCCATATTGGACTTAAACCTGCTTACTCTGGAACACATCTATTCAATTGTGTCTGCTTGGAATAGTTTCCACCTTGTGTGTAGGAATGATCTGATGCTGATTTGCTCTCCTGTCCTTAACCAGGGCAGGAAGTTTGACAGTGCTCAGGCTTGTTTATGTGTTATCAGCATTTTACTTGACATTCTTTAGAGAAGAACGGAAGAATGACTATTCTTTAACTTGCTTAAAAGGTAAACAAATTGGAGAACTGGAGGACTAAGGGGCTATGAATTCCAAAACCAGTCTTTTAAGAATGCTTAAAAATCTTACTGGAAGTCACTGGAGCTTGTTTCCAGCATGCAAGCCTGTGACAAGTGGACTACAACTTTCTCTGGCAGCTTCAGAGGATGATATTAGGAAAAGTTTGTACACTGGTCTGATCTGTAGTAAGAAAGGCAGAAGTGGTTTTGAGGGGGAGATCACATGCATCTTGCCAAGCTCCACTCAAAAAAGCACTTTTGGCCCATTGGAAACTAAAATAGTCCTAAACTTAACATAGCCAAGCTATGTTTGCTAGACAAATATCAAGCCACTTCTGTACCAGTCTACTCATGTTATCTTCAGCTTCTTTGTTCTCCTGCTTTAAGTTCATTTTGAGACTTTAGCAGATTATTCAGCAGGCTAAAGTCTGTCTAACATACAATAATTTGCCTGAGACATTCAAATGGAAACAGACTTTTCCCTCTGCATGTCGCCATTGGTTTGATTGAGAGGGATTCATTTTTCACCCGTGATCAGCAAAGTCTCCTCTCTTCCATATATTATAAGACACCTGAAAAGCATGGTGACTACTGAAATAAGAAGGTGGAGATAAAGCTAGTAAAAGGTATCCCTTACAGTTTCCACCCTTTCTGAAGGTATGCAAGGAGTTGGTAGGTGGTGGTGGTGACATGGATGAGCAAAAGAAAGGGATGCTGGGAGGAGGCCCTGTGATTTGGTGTAGCCTGTTTGTTGCTTTTAGAGTTTTCACTGGAAGGTACAGATGAAGAATGTGATCAGTGGCTTACTGATCCCTGCCCTTCTCCAGTGTTTTGGGGGACTCTGGTCCTATTCCTCAGCCAGGCTCCACTGACAAGCTCAGTAGGTATAAGTGAGTGAGCAGCTCGGAGTACTTTCAGCTCCTAGAGGTGTTTCAGACTCAGCACAGGTACAGATAAGGCTGGGTACTGGACTCCTTGGAGCTGCTGTGCTACAACACCAGTCCTGCCTGGCCCGTGAACAGTGGCATTGCCTGCAGCCAGAGCAGAGGGGAACAATGGCTGGGTGAAGGTCAAAGACTGTTCTGGTACTTCTTGTTCTGGTTGCATCATGTGGGATTGCTGGGATGGAGGGGGAGAACATGGCATACACTGTCACCCCAAAGCCAGCTAGAGCCTGCAGATCTAGCAAAAGGTGGTCTGGGTATTTAGTGATGGGTCAGCTCTGCCAGGCCATGTGGTGTAGCTTCCATTGCTTGTCCAGGAGCAGGAGGGTCTTGTACTCCTTGCAGCACTGCCAGCATGCAGTACCTCTTGAGCAGGTACTCACCCAATATTTAGCAGCTCTTGCTCTGCTGTTCCTATCATCCCTGGATTGCCTTCAGCTATGCCTCAGATGGTGGCTCCCAGTCCAGGCTATCAGTGTCTGTGTTTAGGACTGTGCTGCTCTACCTGCTCCCTGTCCTTTGCTAGGGTCTGTTAGATGGGTCTTTGGTCTGACCCAGAAGAGCTGTTCCTATTTTTCAAGTGCTGCCTCCACATTTTTTCCTACCACTGTGACCTACTGAGGAGGAGATGGCATTGCAACTAAATGGGTTACCAAGCCCTTGACATCTCAGCATCCTTTCTTACGGTCCAGTCATTCTCCCACTTGTTGCTGTTTCTTTGCCCTACCTTCCCTGTAGGACTCGCCTGATCTATTTCAGCAGATCATGAACCACCTCTACTGCAGACTTGAGGTAGCTGGGCATTGTCACAAAACCTTGCAATCATGTTTGGTTGCACCCTCTGTAGCATCACTTTCCCACTTGTTCTCAGGGACTTGCCCCTTCTCACTCTACTCCATGGATAGGTGAACTCTGTTTCTGAGAACAAAACAGATTGGCACCCGCTTTGGAAGAAAACAATGCCCTTTCCTAGTGGGAGCTCCATTTCTGTACTAAACATGAAGGACCACAATAATCTACAGTAGAGTTCTGGATGTTGAGTGAATGCATGCATTCAGCAGGCAGGATTGTGAATTTGGGTGGGATGAATCTGCAGAAAGTTTTGTATTTCTCAGTTTTCCAGATGCTTGGCTTTTTATCTGGTGCTAGCATCTATTTTGCAATGGACTACTGTTAGCTCAAGGTGTTTATATTCAGTCTTTATATGGAATTTACAATATTTGCTATGGTCTTGCCTGTAATGGAAATTAATTACAAAGCATGGGTTCTCCCTGTTTTGTTATCTTAATGATTGACTGGATGATAAACCAAGAGGAGCAAGTTCACTGGGTTGTTTTCATTTGTTTGGGTTTTTTGGGGTTTTTTTCTCTCTATTATGAAAGTTTTCAGCTGACTAAGTCCCTTGCTATAATGGGTAGAAAATTCAACTGAGGCTGTTTTAGTCAATAGGATGCCTAGAGTTGATCTTTCTGGATTTAAGCCATAAACTAAATTAATCCATAAAGTGAGGTGACCAAACTTCTGAAATATACAAACAAATCTAACTCAAGACTCTTTTTAAAAGTGGTGATAATTCCACATGAATTACTTTTCCAAAAATGGTTACCAAAAGAGAATTGGATGCTATGTGGTGGTTTGTAAACTTGCTGCTCTTGCCAATTAATTTTTATTTTTAATGTATCTAAATTCTGAAGGTGCAGGGTTTTTTACTCATATGGAAGGAATATTGAAATGTTTTTTTGAAATGTTTACACTACCATTCTTGCATATAGGTGGCTATTAGAGAATTACTGGCATGCTTCTAGATCTTATTCTCTAGGTGTTAGCAGCATCAGCTGGATAAATACATTAAAAAAACCCCAACAAGTCAACTTTAGATAGATCAGTGGAGAAGATGAAGTTCAAATTAGTTTTTTGCAGGTTTGCCAATTCGTCTGCTGAAAGCTGTTGCCTGTTTACAAAGTCTTTTGGCCTGTATTGGCAAAGCTCTTGCAGAGCTTGTGGTATCCCTTTGTTCATTAGCACTAGGTGCCATTGGCATAAAGTCAATGTGTTGTTTAAAAACCCACTGGAAAACATCAGTAAAAGGTKCTGAGAAACACAACAGAAAATTCAACACAAATATTCATCTCAAGAATGCACAGTCTAGCACTGGAAGCCTTTGTGTGCAGAGGTTCATAAAATTCTTGGTCGGGAAATTCATACATGGAGATAAGGAACTGAATACCAGACCAATTTCTCTATCACATGTGGTTCTTTCCCATTTCTGGCCAACTAAAGGCCACGGTGATGTGGTACCAGGAGACTTCCAGTCACGTGATAGTGCGATATGGCTATAGAGTCCATCCTTCAAAGAAATACAGAACAGTCACACTTGTAGCTGTTTGTTCAACCATTTGGTGTCTTGCACAATGTAGGAGTAAGGAAGGCTGACATGCAGACTGGCCATGCTTCAATTACATTAATAATGGGCCTGTTCTTGGACTGATATACTCAGAATAACTTTTTGCAGTTTCTCATGCAAATATTGTCCATTTTAGTACATGCTTCATAAAATATCAAGCAAAAAGATTCATCAGGTGACTGTTCACAGGTGTCCAGTTGTGGAGCTTAAGAAATGCAGTTGTCACCATTCATGCCATATCGAAGTATTGGAGGTGGACTCAGCTGCACAATGAAGGGCAAACTTCAGACTTGTACCAAATGAAAGACGGCTGATGAAGAGGATGACTGCAAAGATGTTTCATGGAAGATTTGGGGGAAAGAATTATGATAACATTTGAAATTTCCATCTTAACATGAGGAAAAACTTTTTCACTGTGAGGGTGACAGAGCACTGGAACAGGTTGCCCCGAGAGGWDGTGGAGTCTCCTTCTCTGGAGATATTCAAAATGCGCCTGGATGCAATCCTGTGCAATGTGCTCTAGGTGACCCTGCTTGAGCAGGGGGGTTGGACTAGATGATCTCCAGAGGTCCCTTCCAACCTCAGTGATTCTGTGATTCTGTGATTCTGTGAAATACCTACTTAGGGTGGGATTTATCTCACCTAATCATATACATTTCCTCTGTGCTAGTTGTGTAGACTCTCCTTGTATTCAGACCCTTCTAGGGAAACTCACTGTGTCCTTAGTTTGAAGTCCAAATAGTTTCAAGGCTTTTGAGTCTGTTAATTAGGGCTGTCTTTCCTTTGAGCTCTGGTAGTGCAGGACCCTACATCCATACACCCCCAGTATGATCTCTCATGGGTTGGATGACTGCTCTTTGTTAAAGCCTCTCCTTCTCCAGGAAGGAAAATAGTTGGTGGTGGTGGGAAGAGATTTACCAAGCAACCTTACTTGTCAAAATGAACTAAGTGGGGTGTTTTGTTTTTTCCCTTAATGGTATGTGGCCAAATCAGCCACATCCACACACCTCGGATGGTGTTAGTACCATGTCCTGCCTGAGCTCAAGGACTTTCTGGTGATAGTTTCCATTTATTGTTTCTCTCTTGCAGACCCCTTTGTTTTCTCCAACTCTCACAGAGTGCTGTGGATATATCTTATGCTTGGGGATCTGCTATCCTGTGGGGCCAAAAGTTTTGATCTCTGTTTTATTAAATTGTTTATTGGGCCTCATCAGTGTTATTGCATCTCTCCATGGAGGGACTTTTTCTGGTTGCTGTTGTTTCCTCTAAGTAAATAGGTAATACGGGGTCTTGCAATGAATTGTAGAAAAGAGAACAATGAAGCACAGTGCATCAGACCCATCCATTCCTCCCCAACTCCCACAGTAACTTTATCTCTGAGGTTATTTCTTTTGAATGAGGGTAGATTACCTGTTTTCTAGAATTTACCCTTGACAGGACAGAGCTATCTTTGCCTGCCAACCCACCTTAGATGGTAAGTCCTTTTTTCCATCTATGGGATCATGCCTTTCAGAAGCTCCTGTGTTCATTTATCTTTGTGGAGTGGTCCTAGGTACAGGTCTCTTTGCAGAGACATTGGATAACCACTTGGTTTAGACTGTAGTAATCTGCTGAGTGTAGTTCCCTGGTAGTAAGCACCTTATAGCAGCACAGTGTTAACACTCATAGCGGTGTTCAGTGTGTCCATGCTTCTCCAAAGCTTCTGAAGAGTTCCCTGTTCATATCTGCACCAAATACTGCTCCTCTGCTTGAGTGCCCAGGTATTATGCTAGATTTTGGAAATGGCGATGAAATTAATGTTTGCTTTGCTTCCAAGCCACCTCTGGGTAACTCTGTGTGGAATAGCACAGGTTAGCCAAGCTTAAAACAGACATGTRGACCATCACTTTAAAATAGAAATTACTTACCTTGGTGCTATATGAGATGTAGTCCTCGGGGACTCAGTCTTTCTCGTAGTCCAGCATACCTTTCTTTCAGATTTTTTTTTGCTATGTCTTGTGTGCTCGTGACTTAATACCTGGGGAGATTCAGGTCTCAGCCATGACCCACTGATACTGTTATAGGACAGAAATGTCTCCAGTCTCAAGGTCCTTGGCAGAGTTAGAACAGATGTTTGGATAACGTACTCCTGTTCTTTGTATTCTGTGACTAAGGAAGAAACTTACTAAGCTGGCTCCTGCATAACGTGCAAAGCTTGTCAAACTGCAGAATTTGGATACTTTTTCCTGATTCACTAAGGACACTGCTGCTTGGTGGTCTCAGGTAAGTGTGGAAATATATTACTGTAATTAACAATGTATGTAACAGACTACTGAATTCCTGTTTATAACAACAGAAAACGAGAGTTATTTAGGTGTAAATGACAGAGGACTTAATTTAAGATTGGCAACATGACTGGAGTACTCCATGTACTCCATTTGCCTTTATTAAGCCTTGTGCCCTACCTGATGTTTCATGTATGAGCCTTAGCCCAGAACTGCCGKGTTTCCTGCTATCTCCTACTATATACAGCATGTTCTTGTTTTGTTCCAGTGTTCATTTTGGTTTGGGTCAGCACAAGAGGGAGCATGTTCTTTGAGTGGATAAGAATCTAGGACATTATTTACTTAGATTTTAGGTTATTTGGATGGATGGACTCAAGATGAGGGTACGATACATTCAGCATCCTTCTGCAGCTGAAGTGTGAAGAGTCTTTGCTGGGCCCTGTGCATGTTTTCAGAAGCAGAAGAGATGCTGCAACTTTTGGAGAAAACAGATTCCCTTTTATTGGCAACTCATTACAGTCTTAGCGGTAGCCGAGCCATTTGAGGAGACAAGGTAGCAAAGCTGCTCCTAAAGGGAGGTCCTGGAAGCTGGTCTGTGATAGGAGGGGCTGCAGCAGGTGAGGTTTTGGTGGGCCTGAAGGCACATGGAAGAACTACAGCTGGGGAAATTGAGCTAGGGAAGGTGTGGTTTCATGATGGAAAGGGTAAACAGGAATGATCTTGTCTTGACCTTCACCTCCATCCAGTTGTCCAGTTCAGTCTACTTGTTTTTATTTCATTACAATCTCGGCTTTATTGGGTGTTCCACAGGAGTATCCTGCGTGGGAGCTTGAAGTTAATGACAATTTTATGGCTAATCCAGGCCTCGTTCCCTCATTGTTAGAGGGATGATGGTTAGCTTACCTCGGCACCACAACCGGTATGATCAGCCCCAAGTAACACAGAGATACTATGTGCCAAAGGTAGTGAGAGCAGTGCTGGGTCTCAGTCTGGGTCCATAAGAAGTAATGTCAGATATGTTCACTGAGAAACACTGGGGTTTCCAGCAAAGAAGGAAACGGTTTGTGTTCCTGATAACATGATGATTTTAAAAAGTAGTAGCTGGCTAGTCTGTTAGTAGACAGTAAATATAGAGGGAGGTAGTTCTAAGAGGTAAGGCTGTTCTGTGTGAAAACCTATGCTAGGAAATAAAACATGTCTTAGATGCTGGCATGCACTTGTCCATACTCAAACTGTGAGCAAGCTCCCTGGTATGGGGATTGTGCCAACTCACTCTCTCCCTAATGCCTGGGCACAGTGTGGGAGTAGCATGGGCTGGGGACTGTGCTATGAGGAGGCAGTCTGGCTGTGGCTGTCTTGTTAGGAGGCTGGAGGGAAATGCCTACTTCTGCATGGGGGAGAAGGGTGGGATAAAAATCTGTGGATATGAGTTACATGACACAGCTTGGCCTTAAAGCCCTAAAACAGGCTTGGGACTGTTCTAGTACAGATGTAACCTTTGGAGTCCAAGGAAGCTTTGGACAGAGTTAGGTAATTCCCCTCCCAACTAAGCTCTGCAATGACAAAGCCACAACCTTAGGGACCCAGGTACTCATTTATTCTCCTCCTGATCCAACTGTGTTCTTGGGTTATACTATGACTGCTTCAGCAGGAGGAGCTCCCTCCTTGCTTTACCATGTTCTTAGGACCAACAGCTGTTTGTTTGAATCCTCAGCAGGCTGAGGAGAATGAGCTTAAATTTTTCCCTCTCTTGGACTTGGTGATGTCTAGTGATACAAAATGTCACTAAGTGATGTCACTAAGTGATACAAAATATGACACTTAATCTGGTGGTGTTTTTATAGCTGTGGCTGCTGTGCGTGACTTGGTGCCATCCGTATGTTTGGAGTGTGTCTAACAGAAGAAATCTTTTGGGGGACTGAATGGTTTTGGTATACTTAAACTTTTGTCTCCACAGGCTGATGAAAGCTAGGCAGAATGACTGGAACGGATTCCAGTTTAAGCTGAATGCTGAGAACTAAAAAGCCAAAACAATTGAGTATGTGCATCTATGTAAATGCCAGAAAACAAGGAAATAAGACTGGGTTTCAGGTGCCTTGGATTAAAAAGGATGTCAATAAGGATAGTAACAAAGATAAACACTGATTACGTGCTGGAAGGAAGGTACTCAGTGGGAATGTGAATAGCTGGGTAAAGGCAAGCCATGTCCCTGTGTCAGGGAAGAAGCAGCGCTCTGAGTTAAAAGAATTTACAGTTAAATGGAATAGGCTCTATAGGTAAACAATCTAGACCTGTATAAGTGCAGTGGTGTATTAGGACTATTTTTCTAATTGGAGTTGTGATAGTGATGGTAAGCAGATCAGTTTGCAAGGACAGGAAACACAGTTAAGGAGACCTGTCAGCTACCCTTGTRGCTTGGGTAAATGCTGCTTTGGATGTGATATCAGATTTAAAACTTCACACACTATTAACAGTTGTATTAGCGGCTGATCAGGAACCCATAAGAGGAGAAGCAACACTTGATTTGATCCTGGGCAGCATGCAGGATCTTCCTAAAAATGTTACCATTAAGGAGTTTTTTCACAGCAACAACCTTCTCACAGGCACAGCAAAAGCAGAAAGGTTGACAATTGGGTTAGTAAAAGAGTACAATTGTTTGTAGACAATGTGAAAACTACTTAAAGCCCCCAGAGTAAGTAGAAACAACTACTCAAAAAGAACAGAGTAAAGAAGACTAAAGAAAAACAAAGTTTTTATGGCTAAACAGCACACTGCAGCATCCTTACTCAGGAGTGTTAAGCTCAGCCTCAAATCATAAAAATGAGAAGAACCATCACGTGGTACTTACATGAGGTGTTGGCCTGGGGGAGACTTAAGGCAGGCATGGAAGCTATGAATATTAACTCTTCTTTTACACATTTGCAAATCTCTGCTGTCCCTGGCAAGCCAGACAAAGCAGCACTTGTGTTGTAGCTACTGTAAGGATTAAGAGATAAAGAGCAACCTCTGTAAGTTCATGATGCTCAGCAGCTGCCTATGTGAACTGGGGCAGAAGGAGAGGTCTCAGACAAGTCAGAAGTCGCTTTTCTTAGATAAATATAAGAGAGGGGATGTTTGCAGGACTTCACCTCTAGTTAATGAGCTCTGGCCTGAGAGTAATGGATGAAGTGACAGCTATGAATGGCTCCTAAAGTGTCAGGAAGTATCAGTAATGCATTCAGTTGTTTAGAACTTCTGAAACAATGTCCAGTTTTGCAGTCAGAATAAACCAGATTTTAAGGAGAGAATTTTTCTGATAAAAGGCTCTTAATGCATGAATGTACTTCTCTCCAAATAATGGGTTGATAGTCATGGAGGATGGCCCTGCATATGCTAGGGTCCATAATATGGTGTAATATCAAAAATGCCTGAAAGTTGAGCAGGGGAAGGTGTGTGTGTTGGGGGGGATGTTTTTTGCTAGATGGTATCTGCATATTACACTAAGTTAGGAAGCACGGAGGAGAATTTGCCACCTCTACTGGCCTCTGTATCCTCTAGCCAGAAGGCCAGTGGATCTTGTTTTCACTCCAGTCTATCCTATTTGAGTGAAGGAAATCTAAAGAAGGAAGTAGCTTGTTTCCCTTTGCAAGAACACTCCTCCAACCTGCTCTCAGAAATGCCAAGTCCAGATCATCCAGTGCAAGTGGAGAGTGGCTGTGTTCAACCTCATTTGCAATTTGCATATGCATTGCCTGTACCTTAAATGACTGGTCTAGGAATGGGTATGACATCTGCCTGGAGATGTGTTCAGGGCAAAAAAGTAGGAATGGAATAGTGAGAATCAGCAGTAACACATATACTGCAGGCTAGAGCTGGGCTGTGTCAGCACTTCAGTGGGGGAAGCCAATACCTTTGAGTAATGAACACTGTGAGTAGTTCAGCCACAGCCTTAAATACCACACCACAAACATGTAAAAAGAGTGAGTTTTATTGGTTATATACTGTAGAGCTGACAATGTTCGAGTCAGGAAAGACATGCAGATAAAGTGTGATTACGTTTGGCATGCAGACTAAGAGCACTGTGTAAGAGGTGAGCACCATCTGTATCTGCTATATGGGCAGCCTTGGGAGGAAAGAGCTGACTTCCCTCTGTTAAGCATGCTGAGACAGAGGATTTTGAGAGGGTGAAACAGTGCCAATAGCTCTATTGGACACAAAATTTGCTTTAGGAAAATAGGGAATACTGTAACCCTGGAGAAGTCGCTTGACTTGGACGAGCCTGTGAATATGAAAAGATTTCTTGCATTGCTGTCTTGTAACTAAGCTGTCCCAGCCCAAACATATGTCTGCAAATACAAAAAAATAGATTTCTTCTCTTAAAAATACATTCCACGCAGTCTGGAGTGCTGCTTCCTCAAGGCAGGAGTCTGCACTGCATGCTGGACAGCCTAGGAAGATAATCCTTTGGGTGTTTAGTTTACTGACCCTCAGAGGCCTCTGCGAAAAATGGCTTCATGTTTCATCATGTGTAGAGCAGTCCACTGGAGGCTGGCCTTGTAGCAGTGTTTGAACCACTCCATAGTGATGTGCAGGGGTGGCAGAGATGAGGTCTACTATTTAGAGGTAACACCAATATGACTATTGCTTCAATCTGCAGCTAAGAAATTGCTCGTGTCAGTTGTCTCTTGGAGCACCAAGGTGTTGCCACCCTTTCCTGTACTTTCTGCCATTTCCCCTTTTCTGGAGGCTCTGTCTGCAGAAAGAGATTCCCCTCATCAATGTCCAGTGAGCTGCAGCTTGACAACACTTGGCACTGGTGGCTGAATGTGAAGCTGTCCTCCCTCCATACTACCTGAGCTGCTGGAAAGGCTGTGTTCTGCTCACGGCATTACCAAGGGAAGCTGCAGTGCCATTTCCAGATACAAAGGAAGCAGCTCCATGAAGTAGCAAGCTGCTGGCCCCCAAGCCGGCTTCAGCCTTTTCTGGTGAAAGCTGCTGGCTCTCCAAAAGGAACCAGTCTCTTTGTTTCCTTGGGAGAAGAGGCAGAGCACTGACACGCTTCCTCTGTACAGCAAATACATTTACAACTTTGGAATTATCCGAAAGCTTGATGCACAGCTTCTCAGCATCATCAAGTCCACTGAAAAGCCTGATATATTTATATGCTAAAATTACAAATATTTCTTCAGTGATGGCAATATTTACACATATACTCTATTTTACAGCTGTTCAAAAAAGTGTGCAATTTGAGTAAAACACGTCGTGTTTCCTGAAGTCATCACTATAAGTTTAACAATACAATCAGCTCCTATTGCACTCATGATTAGAGGGCATGGCCCCTTTCAATTTTAAAAAGGGTTTTTCTCAGATTTAATCTCAGTTGTGGTAAAATAACCCAGTTTACAGTTACTGAATGACATCTATATTCATTACTTGCAAGCAGTGAGACTGAGCCTGAATTCAAGGTACGTGCTGTAAAATACTGAACGAAGGACTAAGGCCGCCTTCAGCCTTGCTTTGTCTCCCTGAGGACAAAGCAGCTGGAGAAGAGGAGACAAACTTACTCTGTGAGAAGCACCTGAGGAGAGCAGATAGTGCCAGAGTAGTTGCATTGCTGGGTCTGCTGTGTCCATCTGAGAGGCTCTTACTGTGCGGTGTGATCAGACAGTACATTTAGAGCAGCAATGACATTCCCTTCAGTTGCCCTTGGCTCTAGCTAAGGAAGAGAGAGGCTCTGGTTGACGGAGGAGAAAAACAGCAACTTTTGCCACTGGTGTGTTTTTTTTCCCCTGGTTTCAGGAATGTGGCTGCATTATTGGGGTGAGCTGTGGGGCTGAAATTTGTAGGGTTAGCCAGAGCTTTGTGACTGGCTGCAGGGAAGCCTATGTTAACCTGTCACGTACTGTTGTAAAGATACAGGGCTTTCATTGCCAGGATTCAAACCAGTTCCCTTGGAAGGAGCCTTGGAAGCACTGCATTAAGCTGGAGCAATGCCAGAAACTTGAAAAGAAGGGGGCTAGTGAATGTGTGCATCTCCTGTGGGACTTGGACAATCAGTGTCTTGCTGTAGGACAGTGATTGTCACTGTGAGGAAAGCCATGAAGTAGATGCTTGGAGCAATCCTCATCCTCTGTGGTGGTGTATGTGCTATGCTGCCTGTCCAGCTGTTGCATTTGACTGTTCAAAACCATGCTGCCAGTTCAGGACAGCACTGACACAGGACAGAGGGGGAATTTCATACTCTCCTTCTCTGTAGGATTGAACTGCAATGTCACGTAGGTTGACAGCGGTTCTTCCATAGTTACTACAGCTGGATGTATTTTATATGGCTGTACAGCAGCTGAGCAGCAGGTCTGGGAACGTAAATGGTGGTAAATAGTTACTGTGGATGTCTGAAGAGGCATGTATGTGCCAAGGATCCTTTGAGAAGCCAACTCCCAGGTTCAAAAAGCAGTTATTGCACGAGGCATTCAAGTTGCTGGCTATGGAATGGCGGTACTGGCATGGCAAGGTTTTTCACAGCAACATCTGCCATGAAACAGATGGAAAACGGCCTGAGGTAGCTGCTTTTTTTTTTTTTTTTTTTTTTTTTTTTTTAAGATGAAGGGCAATATTTCCTCTAACATGAAAATAGGAGGAAAAGAGCCAGAACCCAACATCCTGGGGCTGGCAGAGAGAGACTAGCTAGCAAGCAAGCATGACCCATGAGAGCACTGCTACAGCACATGTCGGTGCTGGTCGGGCTGAGGTGCTGTATATGAGCTGTGAAGAGCCTTGAAGACTGTGCAAAGGGGGAAGGGAAGCTTGTATCATTAAAGCAATCAATCTCAGCAACTTTTTTTTATGGTGGTCCTGCTATACAGTCACACCCTGAGYGAGGTGAGCTGATCAGGGTGGATGTTGCACTTTCATAGGCTAGTTCAAAAATGTATTTTAGTTTCACATTGCAAAATAAGCACCAGTTTTTCAACATCTCCCCATAAACGGGAAGAGGAGTGTGGCAGAGAATTTCAGAAATCTGAATTAAACTCAATTCAAACTAAATTCAAACTAAAGAAATTGAAATTTTGCAGTTAAAAAGCTTTTTCTGTTATACTTGATATTTACCCCATTCTCTGTTAGCACTGCCATCTCATGAAGGGGTAAGAAATAGTAGTTGATAACAGTTTATTTATTAGAGCACCTGCACTTAGTACTAATTTAAAAGCATTATCTTTTTGTGTTTTTATGCAACCTGACACTTCAACATGAAATTAAAAGCAATAAAATGAAATGTTAAAAATATAAATTTTGGGGGGGGGAAATCTAAAAACTGCATAGGAAAACAATTTTTTTTCAAAGATAAAATCTTCCTCCACTCAAACTTTATTTAAAAAAAAAAAAAAAATCCTATCACTGGAACACTTTCCGTTTAGGAAACACTTTACATAAGTGTTTTGATAGATATTTTCCAACTTAACTCTGTTCTTTTTTCGGTTCATTTACCTCTCAGAATTAAGGCATATATAACCAAGGGAGAGGGAAGAAATATGACAGACATATGTGTGATTGGATAGTCTCACTCAATCACCATCCTCAGGGCAGTTGCTGTGCTAATAGCTTCTACTTGAGCACCACCTGGGGCTACTGTGGAGAGGTGGTGGCTCCCCCTGACAGTTATGCCACCTTGCATCTGTACTGTGGACATTAACAAGGGAACATACCTGTGTATTTGCAATGGTCTCTGGCTGTACCTGGGTCCCAGCCAAGGCAGATGGGAAGGCTCTGAAGACGGACATAGCCTGGGGTGGCCTAGGTAGCCCTCCAGCAGCTCAGCTTAGGGTTCAGTCTCCCCTCTGTTTTTTGGAAGGAAGAAGGGCATTCTGTGCCCCAAGCCACAAGAAAAGCATTTCTTTGTCCCTTAGTGTTCAATGGCTGAGAATGAGCAGCAGAGCTGGTGCCTGCGGAGTTTGATGAACATAAAGCTTTGGGCAAAAAAGCATGCCAGTCCAAGGCAGGAGGAAGTATCACTGCTGAGTGAACTGTTTGGCTCAGTGTAAGAGCTCAGCCGGTAACGAGTAGGTCTTGCCTCATGCAAAGCTTGTGGCAGAGGCTGACACCAATGCGAAAGAAACTGCTTCTAAACAAGTTTCTGCTCTCCTTCCCTGTTCACCTTCTCCTGTTAGTGTGCATAAAGCAATCAGTAGGGAATGTTTTCCTCCTGACCACAGATCGAGGGTGCTGGAAACACAGGTACCAGGGGTGATCACAACTCAAGTTAATAAGAGTGTATTAGAAGAATGCAAACTTTCACTAGGAACTGAATGCTTTCAGTTGTGGAGGTGTGTGACAGCTGTCATGGGCAAGTGGACTGTAGTCACAGGGATACTTCTGGGATCTTGTCTAAATAAAGGTGATTAATGAGGATTTATCTCTTTCCGGGGAGTACCATAGTTCAGTTTGAAAGAGTGACCATGCACTCAAGGTTTCCATATGGAGATAGACCTATCATCATGGAGAAAATTCAGATTGCAGGTACAGAGATGAGAAGTGGAAGTCCCCTGAGCAAAGTCTCTGCAGCTGCCTCTTCAGCAATGAAGGAAAATTCACTGGTAAAGCTCCTGTACCTCGCAAAACTGGTTTCAGGCTAGCTGAAGCCTCTGGAGAGGTTACAACGCAGGTGTGACACCTGTGAGCTTGGTAATATCCTGTCTCTTGCTCCGCTATGCAGAGTGTTCACTTGGTGGAAGGGAATACAATTCATCTCCTAGATGTTGTCCAGCAGGAACGGGAAACACCCTATAAGAGAGAACCCCACAGTATCACAGACTGACCAGGACCTGTGGCTGCCTTTGGCAGCATTTTTGCCCTGGGACAAGCATCACCATTCTGCTTGGGCAGCTAGCCCAAAGCTCATTAAGATCCAGGCCTGAGGGCAAGGCAGGTAGAAGGGAAGGAGCAGGATTAGCTTGGAAGACATGTATGTGGTTAAAAACAGAGGTTCTGTCGGGGTTTATAATGGAATAAACCCAAAGCAGAATTACTCAGCCCTGTCCCCATAGGCTTTACCATCATCTTTTACTATGCTGGAGCACACCCAGCACCCATCTCTAAGCCAGGAAGGTGGACTTTGCAAATGCAAAACCAGCACCTGACAGCAAAGATTGAGCTGCCCTAACACCAGATGTCTATAGAGCACATGTCTCCATGTGCAAGGTGTTCAGGCTCCCATTGCAGCTACTGGACATCTGAGCAAGACAGATCCAGCTGACAAATGATGGTGTCTGTGTTACGGTAACCTAAACTCACTCAAGTTTCTGTTCTGTATTGACTGTATCTGCAGAGGAAAAAGCAGCACAGCACATCCATTCAGGTAGAGATGTCTGTGTTGAGTCAGATGAATCTCACTGTGATTAACCCCTCTCAGTGACCACACAGAACATCTCTGTTGAGTCCCTTTTCTTAATTACCAGCAGAGACTGTGTTAATTCACCTCTCTGTACTGCAAACACTACTGATTTCTAGATACCAATCTAAGAAGCTCAGCTAGAACTGTGTTCCCCTTGGTTCTTCACTTTGTGCATCTTCACCAAGAGGAATGACCTTGCAGGGCTCTCAGCTGCCTCTCTGCAGCCCTGATGCTGACAAATCAGGGCTCGGTAACTCCTATGAACTTCCAGTAATGTTTAAGTTATGCTGAAGACAGGTTTGAGGTCTTAAGATATTTCCTGCTGGAGGGGATGTGTAAAATGGGAAGACCACAGTCTAACTCTTGCAGTCTGTGGTGTATTTTTAGTGCTGGAAGTCAGAGCCTGTGGGGTTTGCACACTGGATAAGCTCTGAACCAGAGCCAACAAACATTTTGTGTTGTGATGCCATGGACAGAATTCCACTGCTGAAGCCAGGTGCCCCACAATGCTGGGTTAGGTGCCTAAATCCCTACAAAATCAACAAGAGAGATTTTGTTAGCTAAATTAGGATTCACACTGGCAACATGCTGAGCTCTGGGCAGCTACACAAGCAAAGAGGAAATGCCAGGAAAAAAAGAAAATCAGTCTTTCATATATACATATAAGCATAGTTGTGCATCTTGGACTGAAAGTCTGAAACACTGCCTGGAAACCTGTTGCTTCTTTACAAATGAAGGGGGCTGGAATATACATATTTTCATATCTCAGCAAGTAAGTCACCATCACCATAACATGGGCCATTCTCCACTTCTCTATGCAGCCAGAAATGCATGGTTTAGGAAGCAGAGGAGCAGGTGTGTAGCAGTAGACAAGCACCATAGTGGTACAGCAGCCAGCTGAAGGGGGTGAGTCAGATGCTTTGATCTCTTCTCCCCAAATGCTTTTTTTTCCTCCATCCCCGATTGTCCAATACAAAATGGGTGGCTGGAGATGACTAGACACAGTGCCTTTTATTCCCTGGAGAAGGTGTCTAGCCACAAAGCCAGTTGAAACAAGTTAAATTAAGAACAGAAAAATAAGGTACCACTTTTTTACCAGTATGGGAAATTAGTAGAATAATTTACCAAGAGTTACAGTAGACACTCCACCTCTGAGAAGTGCTAATTCAAGACTGGATTTATCCTAAAAGATTTACCCTCATTTGCACAGAAGTTCTCTGAGTTATGTTACTGGGAGGTCAGTTCAGATATTGGCCTCTCGCCTTGCAAATCGAATTCTCTTCTGGATGGTCCTTGAGTTCACATACCTGCTCCTCTGCTTGGACACCCAGCTGTGCACGGGGATTGGATTCAGTGTCCTGCAGGTCCACCTTGGAGGCTGGCCTTTTCCCTGGTGTGTCAACCTGTGAAAGATACTCAGAAGAGCCATATTGTTTTCTTCTGGAACTAGGCACAAAATCTTTGCTTTCCTCCTGTGGGAAGAAAAATAAGAGGATTGGGACTCAGGAGCTGTGAATGGGGTCTACAGTAGAACTGGCTTCCCAGCACTTTTATGTCTGCAGTGTGAGGTTCTGGTTTGATTCCCTTTGGCAAAGGAGGGCACCTAGGCCAGCTCTGCGATGTCCTTGCTTCTGTGCTATTTCAATAATTTTTTTTTTAATTCATCCATTAATTTCTGACATACAAGTTCTGGGTGCAGAGATCAGATTTGCTTTGTCCCATGTTCAGCTGAGTGACCCATGTGTAAGTCTGTGCTCAGCTTGCCTTGGCCTGGCTGGCTTTCTGGGCCCATGATGCTAGTATCCATCCAGGAGCCCAGCTTTGACAAGAAAGGACTGTTAGCACCAGAAAATCCCCCAGTTCAGTGACTGAAGCAGTCTCTTAAAAACATTAACTGTGAATTTTAAGTACCATGGGCTGGGGGTGACCAGCAACCTGGATCTCCTACACTCTTGGCAATGTGGAAGTGATGTGTTAGTGTCCTACGCTGTTTTACTATCATAGGCATCTAAATGGTACTCTTAAATTCACTGATATTTTCTTGAACATCTAAGACCTCTAAGGGATCACACTCTGGGATTCAGGTGCCTAAGGTCTGCCTTAGGGCTGTTTTTGGCATCTATGTCTTTTGCTGATTCTGTACACGGCTGTGTGAGTTACAAAGGTGAGGAGTACCTATCACCCACCAACTTCACCTGGGAAGCTAAACATAGAAGTGCTTTTGCTATTGCTATTATTGTTATTGCTAGTATTTGGCTGGAAAATCTTGTATGATAACATCATTAACCACAAATTTCTAACAAATTTATAAGGCATTGTCACATTAACCTCAGAAACAAAACAAATTATTACAATGTTGAACGAACTTACCTTTTTTTTAGGGAAATACACATGCAATAATGTAAGCAGTTATTAGACAAACAACAAAGGTTGCACTGAACTACTGAAAGCTGTATCAGCTCTGATTGCTTTGGGAATAGCATCATGTTTGCTGAAACAAACTGTATAGCCCCATGAAGGGAATTGTTGGGCAGTAATGGAATAAATGCTGATTACTTCTGGGAGGTTGACTCTTGCATTTTTTGCAGCAGGTCTGCACTTAGGTGGTCATCCATTTGGACAATTGGTCCATGGATACAAGAGAGCCTCTGGACCTTCCTGCAGTGGAAATGAACAGTACAAATGGCTTCCTGGAAGACCTAGTCCTGGAAGACTTAGTCCTTCAGAAACACAGTGACAGACCACTGGTGGTATACAGGGTATGAAGCACAAACTCAGCCCTAGAAGTGTGATTTACAAGAGGAACCCTAGGGAGATAATGTCCTGGTCAAGCCTCAACTCTCACTTTATTTAGGAGACAGTGTACAAGGGTCAGCTATGAAACCACGCTCTTCCTACTCTTAAGTCATCAGGAATGCTGCCCTCATTTACAAAGAGAAGAGGTTATGAGACCAAGGTCACCTGAGCCCTGGGAACACAATAATGAAATCTCATTGATGAAATGAATCAGAAATAGGTGTATATGGCCACATTAACCCTTTAGGGAGCCCAGGAAACATGGACTATGAGAACAAGAGGGCAGACCATGGAGGACACAGTAGGGAGACAAGCCAGCTGAATCAAGAGAGACCAGAGTCCTTATCTCCAAGAGATACCTGAGTGATGTCAAGATCACACTATGGAGGAAGAAAGGGACAATGCAAACACAATCCAGGAAATCTGTTTCACTTAGCAAGTATATCTGCCTAGTTTTCAAGCTTGCCTGAACTAGAGAAGAACAGGAGCAATCTGTCATGGACAGTCATTGCCATCCTTGCTATAGAGATAAAGGCTCCTGTGAACAGGATGAAACTTGATACCAGAGATCTGAGACAGGAGGGCTGGGAGAAGAGGGTTTGCAAAGTCCTCATTAACAGAGAAGGTCCTTGAGGTAGTAAAATGCCCCCATGTTTTCCTATTTTCCTGCATCCATGGGCATGATCTAGATCCCCCCTGGAACATTTCAGTGTTGTGGAACAGCATATCACCAGTGTACTGACTGTTGTGCTGGTGATAGTGACAGCAAATCTGCAGGTCCTGAAGCTGAAATTTGGCTTCAAGTGTCACAGATTTGCACTTCAATATATGTCTTCAGAAGGAAAGATGATTCCACAAAGTAACTGTTGTGACACTACATATTACATTCCCACTCGGGGGAAATACACCTTTATAGTGCAAGAATCTGTGACAACCCCATAAGCTTTAGTAAATTAGCAGAGCTTGGATGTGATTTCTTGAGATTCACAAAAAAGATGAGCGATGACAAACAGGAATTGTGTTATGTGGAGAGACCAAAGGACTTTTAGTTCTGTAATGATTCTCTCGCCAACCAGTTGGAGAGTCAGGATGGGATGCGCATGGGATGTGGCTATGGAGGATCCTCTTTTACCCCTCCTGGGAAACCTGCATGCTCGATCACCTCTCTGAAGTGCCTGTACACCAATGCACGCAGCATGGGGAATAAACAGGAAGAACTAGAGATCTGTGTGCAGTCGTAGGGCCACGATCTCATTGCAATTACAGAGACATGGTGGGATAGCTCACATGACTGGAGTGCTGTCATGGATGGCTACGTGCTTTTTAGGAAAGACAGGCCAGGAAAGCGAGGTGGTGGAGTTGCTCTTTATGGGAGAGAGCAACTGGAATGTACTGAGCTGTGCCTAGGGGTGGATGAAGAGCGAGTCGAGAGCTTATGGGTAAGGATTAAAGGGCAGGCTAGCATGGGTGACACTGTTGTGGGTGTTTACTACAGGCCACCTGATCAGGA
>NW_020450683.1:3699278-3726159 GCF_003343035.1 Apteryx rowi | reverse complement strand
TCTTATGAGGAAAGACTGAGAGAGCTGGGCCTGTTTAGCTTGGAGAAGAGAAGACTGAGAGGGGATCTTATTAATGTGTACAGATATCTTAAGGGAGGGTGTCAAGAGGATGGAGCCAGACTTCTCAGTGGTGCCCAGTGACAGGATACGAGGCAACGGGCACAAACTGAAACACAGAGAATTCCATCTGAACATGAATAAATACTTTTTCACTGTGAGTGTGACAGAGCACTGGAACAGGTTGCCCAGAGAGGTTGTGGAGTCTCCTTCTCTGGAGATATTCAAAACCTGCCTGGACGCGATCCTGTGCAACGTGCTGTAGGTGACCCTGCTTGAGCAGGGGAGTTGGACTAGATGATCTCCAGAGGTCCCTTCCAACCTCAGTGATTCTGTGATTCTGTGATAAAGAACTGCAATTAGAGCCCTGTGATAAAAGGGAGATGCGAGCATCAGTAATCCTTCAGTAACCACTTAGGACACATGGATCTGTCACACACTGACCTAGAATTGACCATGCCCCTGACCAACTATGAACCAGAGATAATGATGGTGGGCCAGGCCATATGGTGAGGGTGGGAATTTTAAGCTAAGAAGTCAACCATCTTCCTGAGCCTGAACAGTTTACCAAGGGATGTGTACCTTGGTCTCTTTCTGATGCCTTTAGAGATGAGTACAGTGGGTGAGCATATAGTTGCTCCATCCCATTGAGCATCTGATAACACCAGTTGAGCATCTGATAATGCCAGTCCGATCTCTCTGCTGTCAGGTGGCATGAAATCTGTGCCTGCCAAACCAGGTACACTGGTCCCAAGAAGATTTCACAGATGAGGAGCTAAGCCTGGGTAGGCAGGACACCCCCCCMCCACCACCCCCAGCCATGTGTTCAGCATAGTCACAGAGAGAGAGAGGCAAAACAGTATCTTCTGGTACCAAGCTTTACTTTGAGCCCAGCACTCCTTGAAATCTTGTGCATCAGGATGAGACCTACAGTACAGGCCAGATTATCTGAAGTCCCTCATTGCTGATTTCAGTACCTTAAAGTATGTCATTTGCCACCCTGAGAGACTGGAAGCTAGGCTAGATAGGCCTGGTACCACGAGATGTGATGAAGACATGGAAGAGAGTCATCTAGTCCCTGACAAAAGCCTGGGATGCTGCTCTGAAGCTGGAAGCCCCCCCCCCCTTCCCCCCACAATAGTTGGCACAAAACAGAATAGAGGCCTTGGGAAAAGTTCCTGACATCCAAGGATTAAAACACAGCAAAGTGCCATGACAGACTGCTTCAGTGGAAGCTCATGCAGCTTCAGCAAGATTGAAATGGTGGTGGGAGCACTTACTCAGACCCTGATCAGAAAAGAGAAGGAGAGGGTGTGCAAGAGAAAGAGGGGGGGGGAGAGAGAGAGAGAGAGAGAGAGAGAGAGCGAGCAAGCGCAAGCATGAGAGTGCGACAGCACGAGAGCGTGCTCACATGCGCACAAGAGAGAATGAGCGAGCATATCCCTGGATACTGTAAGGGAGAATTTTCCATAAGATCCCTCCCGCCCCAGAAGGTACATGTAGATGCGAAGAAAAGCCTTTAGGTTTTAACTTAACTTCTGTGGTGCAGAGACCAGCTCCACAGCAGTCATATTAATATCACAGCCCCAGGGGATGGGGAGAGCAGTCATCTTGCACTGTTGACTGCGCTCCTGCCAGTGCCTTTAGACTAATTCAGGCACTGCAGATTTTCAGCAGTCAAACATCCTGCCAGAGAAATACTGACTTCTTCACTGGAAGCACAAAGCCCAACAGAAACAGACTGTGTGTGGTATGAAACATGCTACATGTACGAGATGATGGCATGGAAGATCTTTGGAGGGGCTTGAGAAAAATCTGGCTTCAGTCACTAGAGGGAGCTGATCAGCAAGCTGCAGTCTCCATCCATCGGCACCTACAGCTTTGTCTCCCCGGGTTCTGGACATTCCAACACAGAAGCAGACCAAAGAGCTGCCGCTTCTGTAGTGCAATAGTGCCCAGAGCTGCTGATACCTCAGCAGCTTTATCGGGAAAATTTACTTACGYCAGTGGTGAAACATTTAAGGCTGAAATTACAGCTTGTGCTTGGGCAGCCCTTGCTGCCAAAGCAAGGAAGTTGCCTCTTGCAGCTTCCTTGCAAGAATTTCTATGTGCTCCCTTTGGGTCTGTCCCAAAGGACAGCCTGAGAGACAAGATCCTACCCTCCAACTTTCTTTAGCCTCCTGCCACGCTGTAGCACGGGGTCAGACAGAGCTCAATATTTCAGGGATGGGAGAGAGAGAAAAAGTGAGATGTATTTTGCCAAAAACAGCATAAGCCCTGTGTTTTCCAAATAGGACTTTTAATGCAATTTCAGATTTTGGATAGTGGAGCTGGGTACAGGAGGCAGTGACGCCTTCTCAGAAAATCTGAATTTGCGAAGTTGCTAATACTGTTATAGCAAGGGCTCAGTGGTGGACTAAAGGATCCAACTTCTGCCAGAGAAATATCTATTTCTCTATCAGAAACATAAATACCAGTGGAAACAGACTGCTTATGATATGAGGCATATTATAAGGTTGAAGATACTCTTCAAGAGGAGAGGCTTTGTTTTCCCATGTGTTACCAGGCTTTGGATATAGCCTTCAAAAATGAGTGATTTACCACAAACAAGCTATTTGGAGTAAGTTTTGAAATGCCTCAAACATTTCGTTCCTTGTGATTTGATTTAGTCTCAAAATAGTTGCAGTATTTCTTAAAGGTCTAGTTGAAAAAGTTTTATTACTGCATAAGAATATGAACTTGCAGGTTTGCAGTGGCTGCGCCTATGTAACCTAGAGAGGGCTCAGGAGTTTCAGGCCCTTCAAATTGCCAGACAAGAATTTTTCCAAGGGGATATGCAATATTCTGAGCTGCCCAAATACTTGGAATTTGGGCTGCTCTTGTATCCACGTATCTCCAGTCTTTCAGGGTAACTTCTCACTCCTCATTTACAAGGTAAAACTAAATATACTTTATTTGCCACCAAGAATTCAGATTTCTGACTATATGGTGTCAGAATAAGATTTGTTTTTAAAGGTAAGATGCAGACAGGCGCATAACTCAATATTCAAAAGCCCTGTGTGAACTAACCACACAGCTGCTTTGCTGACTGCTTGTCACTGTAGATAATGGGCAAGGCTGGAAACCAGCTAATTCATCAGGAATACTCAGGCACGCAGAGGTCAGGATACTCTGCAAGGTACGCTTCAGCTGTCGTTGTGGGCACACTGCCTGCATAACGAGCAAATCTGATCGAACAGTAACCTTGGGACCACCCACAGAATGTACTGCAGAGCTACACTAGTGCATTTACTCAAATCTAGATGGGCTACTAGTGGATAGATGAAAAAACAGAATGTAAGTGCCTGAAGTTTTGCCTTCCTGGGAACTGGTCCCCAAGCCAAGAATTCAGATTTTTGGGGTTAAAGGAGGTCCATGGCTGGATTTCCAACTTCACAAGCAGAAATGTCGGTTCCCCCTGGATTCATGAAAGAGAAGTAAAGACTGTCTGTAGCCCAAGAGTGACTGTGGCCAGGAGGAAGATCTTGGCTTGGAATCTCTTTCCCATAGGTAATGAAGTCTAGGACAGAAGTGGGGTTGCATACTCCCTTCTTCCCACAATTTCCATCAGCTGCTTAAAGCACTGTGTCTGTGGTTATCCCATTCCCATGTGCCCCCTTAATACAGGGGATTTAGGTTGCTAACTGAGGCTGATGAAAGCCACTCCCAGAGCCAGACACTGTCATGCACAGTTCCCTGCTGCATCCTTAGTGTCCAAATGTAGTTGGAAGGCGTACCTGTACTTCACAACACCAGGCAATAGATTCTCTGCAAAGCAAAGCAATGGCACACATTCTTTTGTGCAAGTCACRCCCAGAGAAGCAAAAGGAACAATGAATGGTTTTGCAAATATAAAACTCCTTTCACAGCTTCACCACCTGAGGTTTGTCAATGTCAGAGTCACCTGGGTGTGAATTTGTCTCCTCTACCCACCAGCCCTATCAGCTCTTTCACCTGGGCTCCTTTGCAAGACTGACAATGGAAGTGAGCACTGAGATCAGCTCCAAGTAAAGAGCAAAGACAGTGGATGCAGCAGGAATCAGAATGTGGTTTAACAGACTGGAGGGTCATTCAGTGCCTGTGAGCTATTTTAAAATATGTTGGAGTCTGCAATTCTTTTCAAGTGAAAAGTAGATCTTATCAGACAGAATGTCTCCTTCTGTCAGCTGCGCTTTGAGGGACTCCTCTCATTAATAACACCCAAAAGAAGAGGAAAGGAGCACAGTCATCTTTGTGGCTCTATTTTTTTCTCAGGTGGTGTATTGATATAGACCAAGAAGGAGGGAATAGACCTGTATAACCAGCCACAATTCATCTGTGGTCTGTTTAGGAGATACACAGGAGGCATTTCCAGACAGAGTCCAGATGTGGACTCTGGTTTCACATGTGGAGAGACCATGCAGCCCTTACTAAAAGGAGCTATAGCTTCAGACCGAGGCAGAACCTATTAAAGTTTACTCATTTCACCCATTTTTCTCTGCTACACCAAGCTGACAGTGCCAGGCAACACCATTCTGAAAAGCATACCATGCCCTAAATAAGCTATGACTATGTCTTCTCTGATTCTSGTAAGACCAAATGGATATTGCTATATAATTATTCATACAGTATTACACGATCAGGGTGGACAGAAACATCACCAATGGATTTAATTTCAAGAAGTCTAATTTAGGTGTTTCACATACGAGATGCTCCACTGAAGTTAACAGCAGCTGGGAGAGGGCAGCACTTAGGGAAATAATCTATAAGAATTTCAAATCAGGTACCTTAAAACAAACAGAAAACTTTGAAAATCTGCTCAATTGAGAGAAAGACAACAGTGCTTAAAATAGGACACTTACAGGTAATGCAGTTCGGTGCCGAGTAGAAGCCACTGTAGGATCACTGATGTAGCTCCTGCGTGTTAGCAGTTCAGATGCACTTAAGTTACTTTTGGTCCTTCGGGAGCCCAGTTCAGGGTCATTCCAGGAATCGGTTATGGCACTCATCCGTGCTGAGTTCTGCTCAAGTGAGTTTGTTCTTGCATGGTTCCCTTCAGTTTCAGAGAGATCTACAGAGGATCTGCACGTGTTTGTAGTATTTGAAGCTGCATTTTTCTCCACTTTGGTTTGAGAGTCATCCAGGGAATGTAAGCCTTGTCTTGTTCTCCAAGAACTTCTCACAGTGACATGTTTTGTTTCTGATGAAACAGTGTCTAAAGAGCCATGGTTCTTCCAGCTGATTGTCTCCGAAGATGGCTCGCTGTTCTTTTCTGGAAGTTCAGAAGGCTTTATCATAATACTGCTTCTTGAGACCACTGTTTCTGCTCTACTTCTCAGAGCTACATCTCCAATTCTGTCTGTCTCAGATAATTTCAGAGCACTTTTATTAATTGATATCTCAAAGGGTGTGGGGAGACTGTTAGTTATTGGTGAGGGTTCGTTTGGAGCAACTCTGATGTTGCTGGTGGTAACATGCCTTTCCTTTGTTGCTACATCTGCACTGGTCCTTGAAGATGTTGGCTCAGAAGGGAAGATTGTGATACTGCTTGTCATTTTATTTGTCATGGTTTTGAAAACACCTTTCTGTTTTTCTGACTCTGCCTCAGAAACAGTCCCTCCCATTACTGCTTTCATGTCTTTTTCAATGATTGCAGGTTTAATGATGGCTTTTGATCTCAGAGCTTCTCTTGGGCTGAATGACCTTCTGGATTTAAATCCTCCAGTGCTGGCATCTGATGTTTTTATAGATTTGGTGGATTCTTCATCATTTACAGTATTCTTGTCATTTTCAAAAACAGATGCTCTAAAAACTCCCCTGGAATTGGAGAACTCTTTGGAATTGGCTTTCTTTCTTGTCTCAAAGTCCAACTGAGTGGTTGCTTTTTTGCTTCTTCCTGTTTCTTCTTCTGAATTAACTTTTTCATGACTACTTTGGATGGTTTGGGAGTCTGTTTTTAAGCCAGTATTTATATGATCTGTTGCTGAAGATGAAGACTGTTCTGTGTCTTCTTTATCAAGACCTGTAAGAATCTGCAGAATGTCTTCTTGACTCCTTGAGCAATGTGAACGCTTTATTAATGYTGAAGGCTTCATATTTTCAAGTAAAGTGTCTGTGAAATCTTTCTCTTGGGAGCTTATTGCTTTTTTAGCCCTCCCCTCTGAGGTTTGCCTGTGAGATGCAGCAAAGGTGTTTGTTCCTTCTGCTTTAGAGCTGATGGAGTCTGATGCTGATGTTTGGGAAGAGAGGTGATACCTATATGCTGAAGCAGTTCCATTGGAAGAGGTGTGATTACTCTTGGGGAGAAGCATGTCCACAGAGTCAGCAACTTCTGCCTGACTTGTTTTCAGCTTCTCAGGCAAAGAATACACTGATTCTCCTTTGCTTGATTTTTCATCCCGTGCATCAGAGTTGGTTTGGCAGTTGCCACGGACCATCTGATATGGCTTTTCAACCTTGGATCTTAGGCTTGTGTCGTTAACATGTTTGGAAGGAGCTTTCCAAGATTTCTGCTCATGTGCAGCAGGAGGATACCGACTGAGGACGGATGGCTGCTCTTTTGATCGCTTTCCCTCATTCTGTGTGACACAGCCTTCCTTCTGACCAGATGAAAAAGTGGAAACTAAAGATTTCTCTTCTAGTCTTTTTGTATCTGTCGCAGTGGCATCTAGAAGGGTAGATGCACTGGATGCCTTTCCTGCTTTCCTGTTCATTAAGCTTGGACTGGGTACTTGCTTACCACTGTGGCAGTAGTTGTCATTACTGAAGGAGAAATCTTTGTTCCGCATTCTTTCCCGTCGGTGCTGGGGTGAAAGTTCTCTTGGCTTGTGCTTGGTAGCTGTCAGATCAGCTGTGATACCTCTGTATTTAGGTCTGTCGTGTTTCCCTCTGCTAGAAAAGCTCATATCTTCATTTTCTACCTCTCCATTCTCCAGATCTTTCTGTTTCTTTATTTGCATTTTTATTTCTTCTAATTGACCAATCAAGAGTTTGTTTTTATTCTGTTCACTCAAATAACTGTCTTGCAGGTCATTGTTTTTGGCTCTCATTTTTTTAAGTTCTTCTTCTAAAGATTCAAAATGCTTGATCTGAGTTTTAAGTTTCTCGATTTCTTGGGTGAGATCTTTCACTTTGTTGTCTTCCTGATTTTTATTCTTTTGGTTTTCTGATTTATTCCTGGTTTCATTTTCTACATGTTTTAGGTAATCCACACTTCCCTTCCTCCTGGTTTCTTTAGAGGGCAATGCTGGTGACAAGTCATCTTCAATTCTCAAATCATTTCTGTCCAAGAGATTATTTGATGATCTTTCTAGCAAGTTGGATGCATTTCTAGTTTGATCTGCCCTATTTAGTTTATTGTTTTGCTCTAGTTTCTGGGTTAGCTCCTGGATTAGCTTTTCGTTCTGCTTTTCTCTTTCATTAAAATGTTTTCTTTCACTGATAAAGCTCAGTGCTAAGGATTTCAGTTTTTCTAATTCACCCATTAAGCTCTGCTCAGTTTTATCTAGCCTGTCTTCAGATGCTTCAAGTTCTTTCACTTTCACTCTAAGTATTTCTAATTCTGTAGATATCTTTTTGGTCAAGTTCTTTTCTTCATTAAGGCTAAGACACAGCTGGGTACAGTCATTCTTGCTTCTGCTGAAGGCTTCCTCCAGCTTTTCCAGTTCTGCCATTCTCTTCTGAAGTCGTTCAATTTCTGCCTTCAGCTCTCGGGTGAGGCTTTCTTCATCTTCAAGTTTTTCTTTCATTAACCGGCAAAGCTCTTCTGCCTTCTTAATTTCTTCATCCTTGCCTTCAATCTTCAGCACTCTTTTCCGCAGGGCTTCGACATCAGCCAGCATGCTGGAATTGCTGCCTTCTGCCTGGATAACTTTGTCCTGGAGGTCGAGCAGCTCATCCTCTGCTTTCTGGAGATTTTTGGTTGCTTCCTCCAGTTCATCAAGGCGGCGACTGAGACTCTGTAATTTGAATCGTAGGTGGCGATTCGAGGTTTCCTTGTAACCTGTGAATTCTGCCATGTTTATTTTTTATTCCTTCTGGGTGAAAATCTTAAACACCTTGTTTTTTCCTGGTATTTTACAGTTTCTTTGGACAGAGGCAATCTCACCCTGAAAGAAAAAAAAGACTTAAAATGAACATAAGAACTCAGAATATAAATATTCGCAGAAGATAAATCAGAATATAAATATTCATATAAAGTCTTTTAATTAAACATGTTTCTGAGTGCTAAATTAGGATCTGTGGAAAAGAGACATAGTCCATTTACTTTGGTGATGCAGACTAGTTCCAAAAATAGCCCATTACTGATAGTTGAGGGAAGGAAGTAGCGTCTTATGCTGATTTACAGGGAAGCTGCGTGCAATCTCCAGTGTCCCTTCACACTCAGTATTCAGTGTTCAATATAAGCCTGCCTGTGTGCAGATTCTTGGACGGGTGAGGTTCATGTGTGTGCACGACTCAGTTCCCTGCATGAAATATCCATGTGGTGGGTACTTTTCTTTGAAGCACTGTACAAGCCTCTAGCAGACTCTTCACAGATGGAGATTCAGGGACCGTAAACAAGATCTGGAATCTAGAAAATACAAATGTTGTAGACTGAGAAAACCAGCACAAACAATACAAAGGGAAGAATAAAATGGCCATATGCTTCCTACATGTGGCAAAAGCACAGGAAAATGATCTCCCCAAATAACCTATCAAGAAAACTGAAGAAGGAACAAACTCTAAGGAAACAGGAGCTAATGCTGCTGTGCAGAACTCACTATGTTTCTGACGCAGGGACTGCCAGAAGGGCCTGTCCCCACCACATGATGTTGAGAGAACTGACTCCTAAACAGTCAGAGCCCAGCCCAAGGCAGTGCCCAGCAACGCATCATCTTTGCTCTCGACACACTACTTTTGCAGTAGCTCAGAGTTCACAGTCGCAACACCAAGTAGAGACTGATCACCCACTGCACCCCCCCAGCACCCTGACCTTGGACTGCACAGGTGGAGCGTGTGATAGCTGCTGCCAGCCAGGCACTGCCCATCTCTTCCCGTATTTCTACTGAAGCCCAGGTTACTTGGCAAAAATCTTTAACTGGGTCACGGTCACATCCCTAGGACACTGTATCAATGGAGTTTCAAATTTCTCCTTCCTGTTTCAAAAGCTGTCAACACCCTCAGCTGCTACCCACTTGCCCACCAAGGCGACAAGCAGTTGCAAACACTAACACATCTCCTCCTCGTTGCCACTAACAATGATCAGTGATTACGAGACCGGCAGGCGCTGATGCACTAGATGTAGCTCTCCCAGCTCGGCGGTCTGTGCAATGCTTCAAGATGGCAGGACTTTTTTTAAACAGCCACTCTGTGCCTGGCAGGGAGTAGCGGCAGGGGGGACTGCTGGAACCTGAGCGGGCCAGAAAGGTTGATGGGAGGATCTGAGATCCCCCTCTGGCTTCCTGACTAAGAATGACCATATCTTGGGCCTGAGGTTCACCTCCAGCCCCACACTCATGTGTGCGAGGGGCTAACACAAACACAAGGAGGGGGAGATAATTGCAGCTCTTTGACCCACACCCTTGCTTAGCCTGCCTGTGTTGATGCAGAAGGACTTGGCCTCCAGCATTTTTGCTGGAGCTCCCTGCAGAGGAAACACGAGTTTCCTATTTCACAGTGCCAAGAAGGGAAGAGCAGGATGTGGGGAGGAGACAGTGCTGTTAAAGGAGACTGCAGTGCCCTGACACGAAGCCTTTGATTGAAGGTGATTCATTTCCTGCCAGGCAGAGGGGCCAATGGTGCAAACAGCCACCTGCAGTGCACTCCCAGGCACCCTCCAGCCCCTCTCTGCAGGGACCGTTCCCACTGCGGGGCTGACCACTATATTTGTTCTGGCTTGCACACAGCAGGCAGCTGAAAGGAGCAGCACAGAAGAGCAAATGGACAGGAACCTGAGGCCAGCTGTGTCCACTGGCATAGCAGTGGACACTAGATGCATGTCCATTCCCTCGTCACTGTGGTCACATCACCCCAGAGTCATGCTCCTGGGCCACATTACCTTGTACTGCTCACAAATCGTAAAGGCCATGTGAGCTACAACCCTGCTTAGTGACTGCCTGCTTTGGCTGCAAGCAGGGAAGACCGCTTGCCTGCCTTGTCAGATCCAGGCAGGATCCCTTTGAGAAATGTCACCAGAATGTCACAGCAAAGGACGAAACGAGTGACCTCACAGCGCCCTGAAAACAAAATCCTATTCCCAGTGTGCCTTGGAGCAGGGAGTTAATGGTTAACTCAGTATCAGCCACTGTTCAGGAAGGCCCCAATCAGGCCTTCTAGCCAGCAAATAATAGCAGCTGCATTTCAGGCTCATTTTCAGTATGCCAGTTTGCAGGTGGTGTGACACAGATACAGGCTTGGGGCTCTCAGCAGCACCTGTTTGCAGTGCTGATTTTCAGACAGTAGCTCATGCAGGCCACTTCTGTGCTCAGCAGGAGAGGGGTGTGGTGCCAGTGAGCACTGCGTTAGCATGGGGAACAGCTCTGGTTTCCAAGTGACAGGCTCCTCATCATGGAAAGACCATGGTGGCTCAGCGTGCTTTGCACGGTGAGACCAGCCTCATGGTCTCTTTTGTTGGAAAGCACTAGCAAATGGAAAGCTACCTCCAAAGGCTGGTGCACAGAGGGGTCAAGGAACCGGTCTTGCCTTTGCTCCCTCTTCTTCACCACCTCAAATATCCCTGAAGTATTAGCTGCCACCTAAATGAAGTAATATCCCTCCTCTCACATACCTGGAGCCTTGCAGAAGCCCCACAGTGGAGGGCAGTAAGGGCTCACACTCAGCAGTGAGTAATGGGGCTGCAGATAGAGGCCGTGCTCTGAAGACACAGGGCTTCTGCAGTCAGAAGAAAACACTTCCCTGGTGGGGTGACCTGGTATGGTTTGATGGAGTCTCTACCCGGAAAGAGAGGAGGTATGGGAACAGATTCCTGGGAAGGGACCAATTATTGCTGGTGAACCATCATTCACCCATCTTTTTGCTCCACCAAATCACCTTCTTCAACCTGGTTCCTGCAGAGTCTGGACCATAGCTTATGACATCCCTTCATGTCTGTACATGGTAATTCCAGGTGAAGAACTTGGTGTGTGTGTTGGGGGGGGTGTCAGGATCTACACCTGCCCCCTCAGGCTACATTGTCACAGCTCCTGTGCCATAAAGAACAAGCAGAGGGACATGTGGGCATCATCCCAAGGGTCATTCTCCTCCTGTGTGGATGCCAGAGGTTGCTCAAAATCCCAGAAGAGAAGCTGATTTAGGAGGAAACATTCATATCTTTGAAAGTGAAGCTGAAAATTCAGCTCAGCAATTGTGTAAGTAGTGGGAGAATGACAGATCCCTTGGCAGAAGAATGCCAGCTTGAATAGCAGAAGCCACTCCTCCAAGGCCAAAGGGACCTTCTAAGGAGATTGCTTTCCCCAGTAAACCCTTTTGGATCTCTAGAATCAAGGTTTTTTCCTATGCAGACCACAGGTACAGAGACCATTTGTCTTTGCAGCCAGTCTTTCCTGCCAAATTCTCTGTTCCACTTAGCAGCAGTCTTGGGTCACTGGAAGTCTTAGCATTCACAGGTTTTGAAGCCTCCTGATTAGTCAGATCTTCCCTGGCAGCCTGTAGGAGACAACAGCTGAAGTTGTCCTCACTGCCAGTGCACTCAGTGGCTGAGAGAACAAACCACTCTGCTAGGAGCACACCTTGTATTTGGACTTCTTTGTTCCAATTTTTCAACTGGAACTGGTGACACCTGGTTCCTGTAGTCTCTGATAAACTGGCTACTGCATAACAAACATCTAAGCACAACAAACAAGAAATATTGTCCCCCCCCAGGTGCACCTAATGTTACCATACAACTCTGGTTTCCCCACAATACATACTTACCAGAAGCATATGGAAATTTGCTCTAACTGGTTTACTCAAGAGCTGCAAGCTCTGATGTTGGACTGCACTGATTCTAGTCTTATGAAGGCAGCCCCAATCACTAACTGCTAACACCCAACAAACGGGGATTCTCAAGGCTTCTGAGACCCCAAAATACAATCTCAGCCCATGATGGCATGAAGTTTCAGCTTCTTAGGAGCTAAAACATTTTTCTCAAAACTTTTTAGGGTAAATTATGCATAAAATAACTACTCTGAGAGACATCAGATAGATAGGGAATAGTTGAAAGATCTCAAAGAAAGTGGTACAGGACCATTTCTAAGATAAAGAGGCCCTGTGATGTATCAGAAATATATGTATCCTGTGGCAAACTTCTCCAGGATCAACAGGACCCTTGAAGTCTTCAGTTAGTTTGCTGATGGKCTTTGTGTGGCTCACCAGATCACAGCTTAACTGCAGAGCCCTTCTATACAAACCACAAATACCTTGAGCTTTGCAGAAGTTGCATGGGAATCCCCTCCTCCAACCCTGTTAAGCTCCACAAGAACAGGACTTCCTTCATATTCCAACAGTACAGCCAAATCACACTCTCTCTCTCTCTCTCTCTCTCTCTCTCTCTCACACACACACACACACACACACACACGCATGCACGCGCACTCTACCAGCCTAGAGTCACTGCTCCTTTTCTATCTGGCCCAACCTTTCCTGTAGAAATGACTCATAACAAATAATTTCAGACGATGCCTCCAAAAAACAAAGCAGTATGAGAACTGCTTCAAAGCCAAAGTCCCCTTGTCATCTTTTGCTAATGCATCACAAGTCATTTAATGTAGGAATGCAGTGAACTGCTATTCTTCCTGACAGATAAACCCTAAGACAATCAATCAATCAACTTTGTCCTTCAAAGAGAAAAGGTTGGAATTCCTTTGCTCTAACTCGCACCATTGTGAGGTTTATATATTGAAGTCTGATTTGGTCATATTCTGCAGACAATGGTAAATTCCAGCGGCACTCATTTCATCCTCAGAGCAGGATCTAAATTATTTCAGAGAATGTGCCCTCTTCCTCTCTCTGTCTCCATGGAAAGCGAATCAGTTGCTCAGGCTTAGATAGCTATAGTGATGGGAAAGGAATCCCAAGTAAAGATTCATTTAAGAAGACTCTTGATTCATGAAGGCTCTCAGTGCAGAGTTGCACATTTGTAAGTAGCCAAACTTGGAATATATCTCTTGAGTGAGATTAGCATCCTCTAAAGTCATAAATTTGCAGAACTTCAGATGAAGAAAACCTGTCTCAGTCCCCCACATCCCATATATCTTTATGAGAGATCGTCTGGTGCTTTCTCCAGTCTACCCTTAACAGTCTCCAGCAATGAAGCTTGCATGCCAGCTTTGGAGCCATCTCTCATCCTCACAGGTCCCATATCAGTAAGAGATTTTTTTTTAAATAATTTCCACCCTACACTATTCCTCTTTTAATAGATTTTAGTGCTGGGGAGTCTCAAAGACCAAAGGACTTCTATTCTAATCTCCTAAGAAATACAGGCCAGAGACCGTTGCCTGCATAAACGCAATACCCAACAGTAAAGCAGTATTGTCCAGTGGGTAGTACAGCAAGACCAGCTTTCCCAAAGCTATTTGAGGAGTAACATGTAAAAAGATATATTGAATCATAGCGTTCAAAATCTGGGTGCCAGAGGGAAAGCAGGGCACTAATGTGTGCAAATAAGCAACTAGTGGGATTTATCAGACTGCCCAACTCAAATCAACTGCAAATGAAGTTAACAGTCAGAATCACAACATGGAAATCTCATTCACTGTTTAAATATTTTCATAAATCTGGTCTCTACCTGATTTGGTGTGATGACACCCCAAATATGGGCAGTATGCAAAGGACATGGAGACACCCAAAGGACGTGGACCTGAATACTTGCAAATTAAAAATAACTCAGATGTAATTCACCTTGTTCCATTTTAAGTTTGTGAATGAGCACTTATTTTGGAGTAAGCAGCTCCTTCACTGAATGAGAGGATTTTCACATTTACAGCCTAAAAACCTCACTTTTTCCTGTCTAAATTGCTTAGTTTGAATGTCTTTAAGGATACAGCCATGGACATCTTTGAGCAATCTGGAAGAAGGAGCAATATTTCAATATGCAATGATGAATGAATTACTAGTAGTGCTCCTCAGGGGCTGATGCTGAGACTGATACTGTTTAATGTCTTTATTAATGACTTAGATGATGGGACAGAGTGCACTGTCAGCAAGTTTGTGGATGATATGAAATCGGGAGGGAGAGGGGAGTGCAGCTGATATGCTGGAAAGCAGGGCTGCTCTTCAGAGGAACCTTGGCAGACCAAGAAAGGGGCAGACAGAACCATTAACAAAGAGCAGTGCCAAGTCTCGTTCCAGGGATGGAATAGCCCCAGGCACCAGGACAGGCTGGGGCTGGCTGGCTAGAAAGCAGCTTCACAGAAAAGGATCTAGGGGTCCTGCAGGAGAAGAAGTTGAATGCAGGTCTGCAGTGTGTCCTTGTGGTGAGGAAGGGCTGCATTAGCAAGAATGCAGCCAGCAGGTCAAGGGAAGTAATCCTCCCACTCTGTCCAGCACTTGTGAGAATACATCTGGAGTGCATTGTCCAATGTGGGGCCCCCCCAGGACGAGCAAAGACATGGATGTATAGGGGCTAGTCCAGCAGAGGCCACCAAAATGGTCATGGGCTGGAGCACAGGACATACAAGGAGAAGCTGAGGGAACTGGATTTATTTGGCCTGGAGAAGAGAGGGTAAAGAGAAGAATTTATTGCTGTCTGCAATTACCTAATGGGAGGGTGCAGAGAAGATAGCCAGGCTCTTCTCAGAGGTGCATAGTGAAAGGACAAGACACAAGCTACAACAAGAAAAATTCCAGTTAGAATTTTTTTCACCATGAAAGTGGTCAAACACTGACACAGGGTCCCAGACAGGCTGTGGGATCTACATCCTTGGAGATATTCAGAGCTCCAGCAGAAAAGGCCCTGAAACTCCCCACTTCCTCCTCAGCTGAGATGATTTATTGCAAGATCATTTATTGCACAATATATTTATCTTAATAAGGAAAAGAGGGAGACGTTAACAGGAACATCCTTTACAAACATAAATAGAGAGAAAGACTCTACAAAAAGTCTTCTAGCAGAAGGCCCTTTAACCTCTTGACATAGGCAGAAAGAACTCCAGTGCTTAGAAACTGAATCTAAACATATCAGTATTACAAATAAAGCTTACATTTCTAAGATGGAGGGGAATTAGCCAATATAAAATGTTATCTTTAGATGTAGTGGATGTTTTAAGTTGGTCCTGCTTTTAGTGAGGGCTTGGATCACAGACCTCCAGGGGTCCTTCCAACCTAAATCACTCTATGACTGTCCATGACCATTATTTTTAGCCTGTCACTTATACCTAAATTTCAGCAGGGCTGGTGCAGAATTCAAACACTGGAACTGTATTAATGCTAATCAGCATTTCTGGGGGATGGTTAAACAGGTTTTGTTAAATAAATTTGATAAGACAATTTCTTGCTCAGCTGGTAAATTTACTGAAAAATTTGACACTTGGACTTCAGTTTTATTTATTTTTCCTTTTAGAAAGTGAGCAGTTCCCATCCTAGCTCTATTATTTATTTTCAGCAATAACCAGGAAGAAAAAAGAATGATAATTTTCACAAATAGCAAAAAACAGAGGCAGTGGTAAAAATAATACAGACRGTTCAGCTAAACGGAGCTGTCCAAAACACTGATAATGTGAGAAAAAGTCCCTCAAAGGGTATTCATCTGACCTTTCTAAGGTGACACTGCTTTCCTCAGGAGGAAAGGAATCACCCTTTGAAGTGTCTTATTCTGTCCACTGATGATAAAGGGAATATAGACACTGGCTCAGACACAGGTATCTGGATGGTAATCATCTGTCCTTGGGTAGATATGTCCTTATGCATAAGAATTAGAAGCTGAAAGTTTGGGAAAAGTTGGGGAAAGTTTTGGGAAAGTTCAGAGAAATCAATCACAAGAATGACATTTTTTTTCCCTTTAAAACTAGAAGAAATCATTGAACTGTCCAGTGATCTCACCTGAACAAGAAAGACAATCCTGAATTAACCTAAGAGCCACAGCAACATCCATTTAGATTTGTATTCTTGAAAACATGCCCTTCTGATGAGACATGTAGGAAGTCTTGGGAATCTCAAACTCTTTGAATTATTCAAAGCAAGTATCAAGAGAAAATGGGACTGTGGTGAGTAAACACCTATCTGGAGGAAAGATTTTGGCTGATCTAAAATGGTCTTTATTATAGCACATTTAGCCAAACCATAACTTCACTATATAAAGGTGGCATAGAATTTTACTTACTTAAAAAAAATAACTTAAAAGTGAACACAGTAGTGAATTCACCAGGATTTACTATATAAATAACTCATTTTGATTCTACTTTTCCCATAGATTCTCATTGGGTTTTCTGTTTTTAGGAAGTGCCTGCATTTCCTAACTTCATTTCTATTTACCATTATCAGTTTCATCCTGCCCCCTATTTAGCACAGATTATCATTCTCCTCTTTTCTGGGGGTGACAGCTCTGTAGCAGCTCTGCAGAGAAGGACCTGGGGGTCCTGGTGGACAAGTTGACTATGAGCCACCAATGTGCCCTTGTGGCAAAGAAGGCCAATGGTATCCTGGCCAGCAGGGAAGTGTTGTCAGCAGGCTGAGGGAGGTGATCTCTGCCCTCTCCTCAGCCCTGGTGAGGCCACACCTGCAGTCCTGTGCCCAGTTCTGGGCTCCCCAGTACAAGAGAGAGATGGCGCTACCGGAGCAAGTCCAGTGAAGGACTACTAAGATGATTAAGGGACTGGAGCACCTCTCATACAAGGAAAGGCTGAGAGAGCTGGGCCTGTTTAGCCTGGAGAAGAGATGGCTCGGAGGGATCTTATCAATGTGTATTAATACCCGAAGGGAGGGTGTAAAGAAGACTGATGATAGTCTCTGCAGTAGTGCCCAGTGACAAGACAAGAGGCAATGGGCACAAACACAGGAAGTTCCATCTGAACAGAAGGAAAAACTTTTTTACTGTGAGGGTGACTGAGTACTGGGACAGGTTGTCCAGAGAGATTATGGAGCCTCCATCCTTGGAGATACTCAACAGCCACCTAGACATGGTCCTGGGCATCCTGCTGTAGGTGACCTTGCTTGAGCAGGGGAGTTGGTCTAGATGAGCTCTAAAGGTCCCTTCTAACCTCAACCATTCTGTGATTCTTGTGCACCTGCATGGTTTTAGCAATGGAATTCTTTTAAACATTTGTGAGAATTTAGTATTTGGGATACTTACTGCAGTATTTTCACAAGTCCTAATTACCCTTTACTTTCTTAAATTTAAAATTTTCTACACACTCAGTTTTGCTTAACATTATTTACAGTTTCATGAAAACACCTTTTTAGCAGCAGCATTGAATATAAGCTTCCACTGGGACTATATTGCATGGTCTGCACAAAACAAATTCGATCAGTTCACAACCGTGTGCATGGATGCAAAAACTTTTAGCTAGAAATACCTGTGCTAGATGAAACACTATGAATTGGGAAATAACCATCTTCCATTTCAGGAAGTGAAATGAAACTGCTACTACTTGAGGCCTGTACAGATAACTCTGCCAGAAGTCCTTTGAGGCATGACACTTCCTCTCCAGATGCATAAAAGCATTTTATCCTATGTATCATGTTCTTTGCTTTGATTTGGTTGTTGGTACCAGAGTACCTTGAGCATCCGCTACTCTTGACTTTAGGACTTTTCCAGCATGCTCGTGTGGGAATAACTGTAGGTGCCTCCCCACAGTTCTTTCTGTTATGCCAAGATAAAAATGCTGCTGGCTCTCATGCATTTCCRTCTAGTGCTACAAGACTTTGTTATCTCTCACAAACACATTTTGCACTTAATCTTTTATCTTTTTGCTTATGTCTTTAAATTGATAATGTAACATCCCTCACTGTGGTTGTGGGAGCCCCAGCCCTCAGTGATGGCACTGCTTGTCTTCTATGATATGCATCATAAAAAGTGTAAGGGCATATCTACATGTCAAGTTTCAGGCTTACGAAGACCTCAGAATGAATGAGAATTATTAAACCTTTGAACTACAGCACTTTTTGTTTTTTTTGTTTGCTCTTGAAGATGTACCTAGGGGGTTCCAGTACTCTCTGGAAAGCAGCACTTACTATAGGCTATAGAAAGTCAATAGTTTCCAAAACATGCATAACCAGAGACAAGAACCACAACTTGCCCTTTTGTAGTTTGTGGGGTCCTCTGCACTGTCAGATCCAAATTGGCTATGAGTTTTGCATTCTTCAGCTGACAGGTGGTCCGGTCTCAAGGGGAAGATCAGAGAGGGTTTTTTGTGAGCATGTCCATACTTTGTGGATAGGGCATACACCTGGAACTCCTTCCTCCTCCTCCCCCAAATGCTGGGGTGAACTTAGACCCTCCCTGTTCTATTTTCTGCTAAACTATTACTCAGAATACCCGTGGGAACCATATTCTTACACTGAGTACAATGCTGGGAGTGTTTGAGCACACCTGGGGAACGGGAGCCTCAGGCAATATAGGACTCTAGACTATGTATTCAAATTGCATTAGCAGCTTGACAGTCAGTTCAGACATGAGGACAATCCTGGAGATGTACAGCAGCAAAATTTAGGGTAGCATGGGGATTTCTGTCAGCAATCTCAGGTGGCTCAGCAATTTAGGGGGGAAATTGCTTAGACTACAGTCAGGTACTAGGGCAGGTGTGTTCTACTCTGCCCTGTGCGTGCAAACATCTGTAGTTTTAAGGAAAGTTTTTCTGGTGTTGCATACGTATGAAAGGGAGTATGAACGTGTCATGTTCAAACGCAGTAGCGCTGATGATGATTTGTGCCTATATCACAGTTCAATGTGATGAGAGCATCAGTAAGTTTTTTCTTCCCTGCCCCAGGGTGGAATGGAACGGGAGGAGTCCAGCATGTCATTTTTCATTTGCAAAGCAAAATTTCTCTGCCTTTTATACAGGGAAAGGACATGGGTGTCACAAGTTGCAGTACATGGAGGATACTGCAGCCAGAGACTTCAGCTACTTATAGAGAGAAGGAAGGAAAGTTTTTCTTAATTTGATATCGCCTTTTATGAACTCCTGCCAGCACCCTATTCTTGACCCCACACAATGATACATAGTTGCGGAAACAGGAGAAAAAATACTCCATAAAAATAGTATAAAAAATATTCAGACTAAATAAGAGTCTGTCAGAGTCCACTAAGACTGGAATGTGTCATTAATTCAGCATGCCAGCTGCAGGTACCTAACAACCCTTCCAGTAGATCTGAAGAGAGAGGCAGATGATTTATTTACTTACACAGGGTAGGGAAAGGGGCACCCTGGCCCCACTGACCAGAGAGCAAAAATGCCAAATGACTTTTAGGGATGTCTGTATTTTTAGGGATGAACTGTCTCAGAAATGTCTGCATCTGGTGGGAGAGGAAATTCTCAAAGTCAGAACAAGCTAAACAATCTGGAAATGGTTTGAATATTGACTAATACAACACTAGACTAGAGACATGTGAAATAATGAGACAGGAGCCAAAAATAACCACAGTGACCACAGCATTCAAGGAGACTAAAACAAAGACACCAAACAGAGTCTAGAGCAAGTGTGGGAGACTGCAGCAGGCTCTGCAGATGTAAAAGAGGCTTTGGCACGTCACTAAGTCACGCCAACCCTGCAGAAACACTCAGGTCACCCACTGAACTCTAAGTACTGCTCTGCTTCCAGCATTATAAAAGGACTTTCCCTACACAGTTTTGAAGGTGCAGAGGGGGAAATGGCAGGGCCAATTTGAAAGCAGCAGACCATAAAGCCACCCCCAACTGTCCAACTTTAGCAGCTTCTTTGAGCTGTGCTGAGGTTTGCACAGACACTAAGACTGTCGTTTTGCTGTGCACAGCAGAGCATTTGCCTTTAACTACAGAGCTGCTGCTCTCTTCCATCTCCCTTTTGAAACCATGCTTGCCTCACACTATACACACTGAAAAGATTCATAAGTAAAGGCATAGTGATACCACACCTGAGTATTCAATCATTAGGTGCTAGCTTTTCATCAGTAGCTGATGACTGTACCCATGCATAAGCACCAAACAGAGCTCTACAGCTAGCAGGGTCCCTGCATCATTAACACTGCAGCAGGGAGAAAACCATCTGTATGATAGAGCATAATGCTCTTGTTCAAAAATAGATCAATTCTTTTCAAACACTTTCAGCATGCTGGTCCCATCTGCTGGGCATCAAAAAATGCCTTGCACACACAGCAGACAACATGTTATTTCTTTTGAGAAGCTCTAAATTTGCTTTATGTTTGGATTTAACTATAATTTTTTGTGCATTGTGAGCAAGCAGAAGCATTGGTGGGACAGCTGCGGACCTTACCACATCACAGGCGTCAAGAATTACCTTCTGTTTTCTTCACACTGTTTCAAGCAAAATGTTCCAAACTGTACTGGAGCCAAAGCTGAGGATGATCTTTTTCTTCTCTGTGTTAATGTCCTATGCTGCTACTTGCACTGTCCTAAGAAACTGATTTTACTGTCACATTTGATTTCACAAACACTCTGTGGGCATCGGTCCAGCAAGTCACAAACTCAGCAGCATCCTGTGGACAGCATGGGGAGAGTGGTCCCCGCTCTTACTGCTTTCAAAATATTTACTGAACATTGAGGTCATCCACCTCCTTCACGCCTCCATCCTTCCATCCCACTTCCACCAGGCTCAGCATTTCCAGGACTTTAGGGCCCACAGCCATCACCTTGTTCTCATCCCCATAACATCTGCTAGTGTCAAAGGTGCTACCTGGAACTGAACTCATTCACAGACTACTGGAAAGCCACAGGATCAAAAACCTTAAGAAAGGCTAAACTTTCCTGACTGTCCCTGCCATGAGGCCAACTTTTTTTAAATTGTTTTCTACTTTCTACCTGATTGTCATCAGTTTTTAGCTGTAATTCTCCAGCATTATCCCCTTGGATTTCTAAGAGATACTGCAGTATTTATGAAGACATCCACTCAGTGTTAATAGCAGTACAAAAAGCAAACAAAATATTAGAGGAGGAATGTAAACAAGGAGGGAATACCACTGTTCGGTCTTGAGTACTGTGGGCTTCTGGCTCTCCCATCTCAGAAAGGCTGAAGTATAACATGGCTCTGTGTGAGGAATGACTGCCCAGGATCAGCCTCTCCAGCCTGAAATAGAGACAGCTGAGGGGGAGGGGGTATGATAAAAAGCTATAAAATCAGAGGAGGAGCAGAGGAAAGTGATGTTTGCTTGCCTTCCATAAAATGAGAACTGATGGGCATCAGCTGGAATGACTGGGGGAGGCTCAGAGCAAGCAGTGAAACCAGGGAACCCACTGCTCACAGGATATTATGGATGCCAAAAATTTCTATAGATCCAGAAAATGATTAGAAGAATTCATGAAAGAAAAATTCACTAAAGACTATTAAATGCAAAAGACCCAGAAAGTCCTGTGACTCAGGAAGTCCCTGGAAGCACAAAAATGTTACTGTATGTCAGCCCTATTCTCATACTCCTCCCCAGAGGTCTGCTTTTGGCTACTGCTGCAGTTAGGATGCTGGGTAAGATGGCTCTTTGTTCTGATTTACAGCTCCCTCTCCTCTGCTCCTTTTTCTTTTTTTTTTTTTCTCTTCCTACCATTTAAGTCTACCTCTGTCTATTTCTCAGTCTTCCATTTTCCCCAGACATTTAGCCTATGGTAAAATCTGCTCTAAGACCTATCTTCCACATCACCACCCTATCAAACTTGCCTCCTATGCTTTCTCTTCTAACCTCTTGTCTGGTCACCACAGATCTTATTCTTCAAGCACAGCTCTATCTTCTTCACCCTCTTCTGTCATGTTTGTGCTGAAGGATGGGACAATAATATTGGCTCCAGGTCTTATTGGTGCTTTCAATCCTTTTTTCCTTCTGGCTGCCTTGCATTTGTCTCTAGTTAGTTCATTTTATTCAGTACTCCACTTCTCTTCATATGTTTTGTTAAGCAGGGGAACTCCCTGTCACAGGGCATTGTGGAAGCTAAAGTTCACACAGGTTCAAAAAGCAACTAGACAAATTCATGGAAGAAATATCCATCAAGCGTCATACATACAAGGACCCACTCCTAGCTCAGCAAGTCTCTGAACCAAGAATTGCTAGACACTGGGAGAGTACTCTAGGCTGCATCATTGCATACTTGCCCTGTTCTTACACTCTTTCCTAGGAATCTATTTTTAGCCATTACTGGAGATAGGATACAGGCTAGGTAAACCTTTGGTCTGATCTAGTATAGCTCTTCCTATTTTCTTGTATTCTCATCTTGTCCCTGTCCAGGTCAGACAGGCTCAGTCCCACCCCACAGGCAGGAAATAATACTGCACACCTGAGAAGCACCATGCTATAAAAATGGGCTATAGTACCCAAAAGCATAAACCCAAGCAATTTATTGTCCAGCAGCATCTACAGAGCTGGAAAAAGCAACCCTGGTACCATACACCTAATAATGTCAGCTACAAGTGCTCACAACTACCTCTGAATCATTTTGCTCATGATACACATGGGTAATTTCAACCTTCGCTTTCTTCCTAGCAGTATATGTGAGAGCCATATTGACATAAAATATTCCCATTCGCAGACAAGTTACAGGGTGTTGCATGTTTCCCTGCACTCCATCTGATACAGGGTGTCCTCCTGAAGGAGTGGTGGTAGGACATTCAAGTCAGCACCTTTTCAGGAGGTTATTAGCTTTCCTGGCCAAAAGGCTGGCACTGCCATTCAGAAACCTCCATACAGATTCCTGTGAACTCCGCAAAAAACATGGATCATTCCAAAGGCCATCCCAAAAAATGAGCCCACGGATCCACTACCACAGGAAACTGGTTACTCTTATGGCTTTCTTTCTGGAAGAGCTCAATCTATGAAATTTTTAAGTGGTAAAAAGAAAGCATTTTAGCTCTTTTCCACCCATCACAAGAATTGCTCAAAGAGTTGCCATAGCTACTGACTCCACTGAACTACTACGGCTACTGAACCATCTGTTTTCTGCCTTGCACAGAAATGAAAGGACAGACAAGCAACCTGCATATGTGTGGATATCTGCCCAGCCTTGGCACAGAAATGCAACTCAGCAAACTCCCAGCAGATCTCAAGAAGTAGGAAAGGCAGTTTTGGAAAAAGGAAATGTATAGGCCCAAAAGAAGCTGTACTTCCTGCCTGCACCATTATCTAGAGGCCAACAGCGATGTGGCTTCAGGGCAAAGTCATCTAGGGAGACTAAGTCAAAAAACAACCACCTAATGGCTCCCAGTACAGCACAATTACAGAACAAGGGGATGCCTCTCTCACCCACACAATCCCAGCTATCCCCAGTGTTCAGAGTGATAGCACGCACTCCTAGCTTTCTAATGCATTCCCTTATTAGGAATTTTCTCTAGGACTAGCATGGCTGCTTTCCTCACAGTTCAAAGTGCATTTTAGAATAAAGCAGAAGCTCTGCTCATCAACCTGAAGTGCAGGGTCCCGGGCTGCCTGCTGCTGCCAGATGCATGGGAGCAACTCTGAAAGCCATAATGACGTGCAGTGATTCATTCAGGAAAGGCCGCATGGCATCATACTGAACCCCAACCCACCGTTATTAGGCTTCCCCACTACCCTTTGCTACCTTGTGACACGCTTTTTGCAAAGTGAGCGCTATGGTCTGTTTTCAACATTTTTTTGGTATGCCCCACTTAAATAAAGAAACATTTAAAAAAATCTGTTGCCACCGCAATGGCTCCCTGGCTCTCAGACCATATGATGATGTTCCAGATGGAAACTGGCACTTTCCAGTTTTTTGAGCAAGTCTACCCATGGAGGTATCATTTGATAGTATTTGTTCAAAGACTTCCTTGTGTTCCCTTTCTTCCGCTGCTCATTTATCACAAGGTCTACTTGCTTGTGGTCCATGCTCTGATAAAAATACCAGTTTCCTACAAGTGCTGAGACCTTGCGTGTGTGGCAGTTGGATCCCCATACTTTGGTCTGCTTCACCTGTTTAAGAAAGTACTGTGGGTCTGTTGCCACTTGCTGGGGAATGTCCCAAACTGTCCTAACACTGCAGCTGCTCAGTGCTGGCTGAGTTAGATCTGATGTCACCCTCACATGTAGTCCTACTCCCATGCATTCATGTTGGATTGATCTGGGCTAAAACTATCCTCACTAAAGAAAAAAAATAGCAGCCAGGCAAGGCTGCTACACGAGGAAGTACAAGGTAGGAACAAGGGTGAAAATGAGCAACACAGGAGCAAGAAGGATGAGACAGAAGAAGGCACCATCTCTCTGTCAGTGAAATTTCTGACTGCCCACAACTGCTGGCGGACTTCTTAAAGAAAATGGTAACAGAGCTCTTATTAGCTCCCACCTACATAAACACTTCAGTGGAAATGGATTTACCTCCAAGAAGCTTCCTGGATCTGCACTTCAACTTTGAACTTGCACCACCCTGGAGAAGCTGGTGCCCCCGTTTGACACCTGCAGTGGAGCAGCTGCCCACACTGCCATTCTACATCAAAATCTTCCACTGTCACATTACTAAAATTACTTGAATATACTCTGATACTCAGGATCATAGAGACAAGGGCTAAATGTGAAGAACTACAGATGGAACTTCCAAGTCTGAGCAAAGAAATGACGGGTGAAATTCAGTGCAGATTAGCATAAAATTATGAACATGGGGGAAAAAAATCCTAACTTTACAAGTAAAATAATGGGCTTTGAGCTTAGTGCAACCACACAGGAAGGAGGTCTTGGGTCTATTGTAAGCAGTGCCATGAAAATACCAGCTCATTGCTCCACAGTGGTCAAAATTCAAATCCATTACTGTAAGTTACTAGGAAAGAAGTGTAGCACAAAAAAGAAAACATAAATATGCCGCCATATAAATCCATGGTGTGCCAGCATCTCAAATGTTGTTTACAGTTCTGATCCTATCTCAGCCTGTGTGGCCACCTAGAAAAGATATGCAAGAAGGATGATCAAATGTATGGCTTCTGCAAAGGAAACCACTGACAGACTAGAGTTTTTTAGCCTGGAAAAGGAGAAGACTCAAGGAGAATATGACAGACACCTATAAAATTATGAATAGTCTGGAGAGAATGGATAAGGATCAAATGTTCCCTGTTTCTACAAAGTGACAACAAACAAGGGGAGGTGGTGCTCCTTGTGACATGCAGTTAAACTGTTGGACTTTGCCACAGGATACTGTGGATGCTAAAAGTTTACATGGGTTTGGGGCATGCTAATAAAGTAATCCACGAGACCTCTTATGAGGGTTAGTAGATCCACAGAAACCACATCCAGCTCTGTAATACTCCGTGCCACAAGAGGCTGGAAGAGCACTCATGAACTACTGTACATTTGCCCTGTTTCCGTGCTCTTCCCTGGGGCCCTGTTCTTGGACACCGTCAAAATACTGGACTAGATACACCTATGGTCTGATCCAGGACAAACATAATGGCCTTAGGTAAAGGAGTTGAGCCCAGCTTATAATCACAAAAAGAAGGAAAAACTGCCCTGCTAGATTTGCATCAGGTAGTGGAGAAAAAAGACTTAAGACAGACATGGAAACCAAGGATAATAACTCTTCATTGACAGTTCTCTGCTATCTCTGGCAGGCTAGACAAAGCATCAGTTATGCTTTGCTTTGTGACTTCTACCAGATGGAAAAACCTTGTGCCCTACATTGCACAATAGCACAGCTTAACAGTAAGAGTAAAGAACAGACTCTGTGCCTTGTGGGAACACCCGGAAGAAGCGGCGGGTGATTGTTGTGGGGGACTCCCTGCTGCAGGGGACAGAGGCACCTATCTGCTGACTTGTCTAGAGAGGTTTGTTGCCTGCCAGGGGCTCGCATACGAGATGTCATAGAAAGACTGCCAAGGCTTGTCCACGCTTYGGACTACTACCCTCTGCTGCTCTTCCATGTGAGCACTAATGACACCAAGGGCAAACTGGAGACCATCAAACAGGATTTCAGAGCTCTGGGGATGGTGGTCAAGGGTCTGGGAGCTCAGGTCATCTTCTCCTCAATCCTGCCAGTGAGGGGGAAGGATGGGAGGAGGGGGAGACGGATTTTCCAAGTTAACAAGTGGCTGYGCTGCTGGTGTTGGCAACAGGGTTTTGGTTTCTATGACCATGGGACCCTGTTTAAAGATCGACAACTGCTTGGGAGAGATGGGATCCACCTCACTAAGCGGGGCATGCGTGTCTTTGCCAACAGGTTGGCCAACGTGGTAAGGAGGGCATTAAACTAGGAAAGATGGGGGAAGGGGAGAATTATAGTGACACGGTAGTTGGCAAAACACAGCTCAAGTCGGGATGCCTCCAACAGGCGCATGCAGCCAGGGAAGTGCGCATGGGATGTGGCTATGAAGGATCCTCTTTTACCCCTCCTGGGAAACCTGCATGCTCGATCACCTCTCTGAAGTGCCTGTACACCAATGCACGCAGCATGGGGAATAAACAGGAAGAACTAGAGATCTGTGTGCRGTCGYAGGGCCAYGATCTCATTGCMATTACAGAGACATGGTGGGATAGCTCACATGACTGGAGTGCTGTCATGGATGGCTACGTGCTTTTTAGGAAAGACAGGCCAGGAAAGCGAGGTGGTGGAGTTGCTCTTTATGGGAGAGAGCAACTGGAATGTACTGAGCTGTGCCTAGGGGTGGATGAAGAGCGAGTCGAGAGCTTATGGGTAAGGATTAAAGGGCAGGCTAGCATGGGTGACACTGTTGTGGGTGTTTACTACAGGCCACCTGATCAGGA
>NW_020450683.1:3679714-3697328 GCF_003343035.1 Apteryx rowi | reverse complement strand
TCTTATGAGGAAAGACTGAGAGAGCTGGGCCTGTTTAGCTTGGAGAAGAGAAGACTGAGAGGGGATCTTATTAATGTGTACAGATATCTTAAGGGAGGGTGTCAAGAGGATGGAGCCAGACTTCTCAGTGGTGCCCAGTGACAGGATACGAGGCAACGGGCACAAACTGAAACACAGAGAATTCCATCTGAACATGAATAAATACTTTTTCACTGTGAGTGTGACAGAGCACTGGAACAGGTTGCCCAGAGAGGTTGTGGAGTCTCCTTCTCTGGAGATATTCAAAACCTGCCTGGACGCGATCCTGTGCAACGTGCTGTAGGTGACCCTGCTTGAGCAGGGGAGTTGGACTAGATGATCTCCAGAGGTCCCTTCCAACCTCAACCATTCTGTGATTCTGTGAACTCCATCCACTGGTTGGCTTTCAGTGCATTTTTGTAGGCAGGCAGAACTGTAAGATGAAGCCAAACAAACCCAGCATCCAGTCCTGCTACTTTGCAGAAAAATCCTCTAATCTTGAGGCTGTCACACAAGGTGACACAGGTGACCTGCTCCTGTCCTTCACAGAAGGCTTGGTGTTTAAAATCCCAAGAGGACTGTGCGTGGTCAAACAACTAGAACATGCAGTCTGAAGCTGGACACAGGTAGCTTAATGCTAACTTCCTTATTATTCAATATCTGTTTCAGAAGGGTTCTGACTCCAAACATGGCTAGAGGTGGAGGCCCTCTAAGGAGGGAGGAGCACATACCTTCACAGAGGGAATGTTCTGGTTTCATGTCACAACCTAAGGCAGAGCTGTTAGCAGATTATTTAAGAAGCTAATTGGCATCTTTGATTTTTTTTTTTTTAAGAGGATAGTTTTGTGCCAGTCTGGATGAACAAGATTCTGCTTATCTACAAAAGCAACATATAATCCTTCTAACTGGACTAAACTGTCATAAAAGAGATTATTCCCAGTCTAGGGAGGTTTTCATCTCTTAAAACCATGCTGTATTTGGCTGAGTCTGAAGTATGAAGAATGTAAGTTTGTGAAAAGGGAGAAAGAACTGGGACCTACAAATTTGTATCAGTGCTGGTAACAACTTTAACCCTTGTTGAACTGGGTAAGAGTCACACTGGCTACCTGAAGAAGCAGTAGATTTTTAAGGTATCTTGACTTTAATACTTTAACACTGTCTCCCATGTGGATTCTCATAAGCTAGGTTGAAAAACACATTTCTAGATGAAACCATCATCAGCAAGGAGGGCCAGAATTCCCTGAAACTTTCCACCAGTTCAGTGTAAAAATAAGGAGTCTTCAATAATGACAGACAGAGATTGCAGGAACTGCTATGGGAGTTCAAACAAAGGTCTATATAGTCCAAAACCTGTCTCTGAACATGGCCAGCACAAGTTATGGGGAAAGAATACAGGAAACAGTACAAGGATAGAGTAATCTTTCCTCTCTAATGTTTTCCTAGCACAATCCCACCATCAGGTCTGTTCAGCAGTTTCATTAACAACATGAATGACAGAGCAGAACAGAGACTGAGGCAACAGATAGATTTCACCAAGCCAAGATGGATGGCAAGCACAGAACAGAATAATCTTAACACAGAGGAGAAGGAGTTAAAAATCCAAACTGAAATTCACCACGGGCCAAGTCCAGCAGCACAGAAAAACGAAGCACCCAAATAGAGAACAAATACAGAGGTAAGAGCAGACTATGACCTACCTACAATGTCATCCTTTTGTGAACAAGGCAAGTCACTCTCGGGGATACGTTAAGACTAGAACTGTATACAAGGCAGGCAAGGTAATTCTTCTGCTTTTCTCAGCACTACGGGGCCTGAGACGCAGTACTGTATTCAGAGCCTAGCTACAGGGCTGTCCTCTGGGGTAAGCTCCACTGCCACACTAAGAGATGCAGTGCCATATTCAGGAGCCAGCTAGAGAAGGAAGTTAGAGGCCAGCTCCTTGCTGTACTGAAGATGCAACTATAGCAGTGGGTGCCAGGTTCAGCTGCAGAGCTCTGTTCAGCCTGTGCAGCCAGTATAAGAGTCCAGACACCCTCTACAGATAACAAAGAGTGGGCAGCACTGCCAGATAACTGTTCATCTGATCCCTGGCTGGTGCCTAAGGCCATTGGAATGAATGGCCCATTGAAGATGCTAATGTTGCTCTAGTGACCAGAGTGGGAGCTTAAGGCTACATCTGTATTAGTACATTAGACTTGCTTAGGACTGTTTTCTGACCCCAAGGCCAACTAGTAATGGAATGAGCTCCCTTCATATTATTAAACTCTCTTAGCCTCCAAAAAAAGATGCCTGCATCCAGTCTTGTACCCCCTCTTGGAAATCAGCATGCTCGTATGCCTCTCTAAAGTGCCTGTACACAAATGCATGCAGCATGGGGAATAAACAGGAGGAATTAGAAATTTGTGTGCAGTCACAGGGCTATGATCTCATTGCAATGAGGGAGATATGGTGGGATAGCCTACATGACTGCAATGCTACAGTGAATGGATACAGGGTCTTTAGGAAGGATAGGCCAGGAAGATGAGAAGGGGGAGTCACCCTTCATGTGAGAGAGCTGGAATGAATGGAGCTCTGCCTAGGGGTGGATGAAGAGCAAATTGAGAGCTTATGGATAAGGATTAAGGGGCAGACTAACATGGCTGACACAGTTGTGGGTGTTTACTACAGGCCACCTGACAAGGAAGAAGTAGATGAGGCCTTCTACAGACAGCTGGAAGTAGCCTCATGTTTCCAGGCCCTGGTCCTCATGGGGGACTTCAACCACCCTGATATCTGCTGGAGGGACTACATAGCAAGGCACAAACAATCCAGGAGGTTCCTGGATGACAACAACAAATTGATGACAACTTCCTTATACAGGTGATAGAAGAGCCAACGAGGAGAGGTGCTCTGCTGGACCTTGTACTTACAAACAAGGAAGGGCTGGTTGAGGATGAGAAGGTTGGGGTAACTTTGGTTGCAGTGACCATGAGATGGTGGAGTTCAGGATCATGAGAGGAGGGAGCAGGGCAAAAAGCAGGATCACAACCCTGGATTTCAGGAGAGCACACTTTGGCCTCTTCACGAACCTGCTTGGAAAAATCCCATGCAACAGGGTCCTAAAAGGAGGAGGGGTCCAAGAAAGCTGATTGATATTCAAGGATTACCTCCTCCAAGCTCAAGAACTGTCCATCCAATGAGAAAGAAGTCAAGCAAAGGGGGCAGGAGACCTGCATGGATGAACAAGGAGCTCCTGGCAAAACTCAAACAGAAGAAGAAAGTAAACAGAAGGTGGAAGCAGGGACAGGTAACCTGGGAGGAATAATAGGGATGTTGTCAGAGTATGCAGGGATGGGCCTAGGAAGACCAAAGTTAATCTGGAGTTTAATCTGGCAAGGGATGTCAAGGACAACAAGAAGGGCTTCTATAAATACATCAGTAACAAAAGGAAGACTAGGAGAAACGTGGGCCCATTGCTGAATGGGGTAGGGGCCCTGGTGACAAAGGACACAGAAAAGGCTGAAGTACTGAATGCCTTCTTTGCCTCAGCCTTTACTGCTCAGGCCAGCCCTCAGGAATCCCAGGCCCTGGAAACCAGGGAGAAAGTCTGAAGAAAGGAAGACTTTCCCTTGGTCGAGGAGGATCAGGTTAGGAATCACCTAAGCAAACTGGACATACACAAGTCCATGGGCCCTGGTCGGACTGTGCTGAGGGAGCTGGCCAACGTCATAGCAAGGACGCTCTCAACTGTCTTTGAAAGGTCATGGTGATCAGGAGAGGTGCCTGTGGACTGCAACTCCACTCTTYRAAAAAKGCAAGGAGGACCCAGGGAACTACAGGCCAGTCCGTCTCACCTCCATCCCTGGAAAGGTGATGGAGCAGCTCATCCTGGATGCCATCTCTAAGCATGTGGAGGAAAATAAGATGATCAGTAGTCAGCATGGATTCACCAAGGGGAAATCATGCTTAACCAACCTGATAACCCTCTATGATGGAATGACTGACTGGGTAGATGAGGATAGAGCAGCGGATGTTGTCTACCTTGACTTCAGTAAGGCTTTTGACATGGTCTCCCATAACAATCTCCAAGGAAAACTGAAGAAGCATGGGCTAGAGGAGCAGACAGTGAGGTGGATTGAGAACTGGCTGAATGGCAGTGCTCTGAGGATTGCGATCAGTGGCCCAAAGTCTAATTGGAGGTCTGTAGCTAGCAGTGTTCCCCAGGGGTCAATACTGGGTCCAATCCTGTTCAACTTATTCATCAATGACCTGGATAATGGGACAGAGTGCCCCCCTCAGCAAGTTTGCTGATGATCCAAAACTGGGAGGAGTGGCTGATACACCAGGGGTCTGTGCTGCCATTCAGAGGGACCTGGACAGGCTGGAGAGCTGGGCAGAGGGGAAACCTCACAAAGTTCAACAAAGGCAAGTGCAGAGTCCTGCACCTAGAGAGGAATTAACCCCAGGCACCAGGACAGGCCAGGGGCTAAACCCCTGGAAAACAGCTCTGCAGAGAAGGACCTGGGAGTCCTGGTGGACAAGGTGACTATGAGCCACCAATGTGCCCTTGTGGCCAAGAAGGCCAATGGTATCCTGGCCTGCATTAGGAAGAGCATTGCCAGCAAGTCAAGGGAGGTGATCCCTGCCCTCTCTTCAGCACTGGTGAGGCCATACCTGCAGTCCTGTGTCCAGTTCTGGGCTCTCCAGGACAAGAGAGACATGGAGCTACTGGAGTCCAGCAAAGGGCTACTAAGATGATTAAGGGACTGGAGCATCTCTCATATGAGGAAAGACAGAGAGCTGAGACTTGTTTAGCCTGGAGAAGAAAAGACTCAGGAGAGATCTTATGAATGTGTTTAAATATCTGAGGGAAGGGTGTAAAGAGGATGGGGCCAGATTCTTCTCAGTGCCCAGTGACAGGATGAGAGGCAATGAGCACAAAGTGAAAGACAGGAAGTTCCCTCTGAACATGAGGAAAAACTTGTTTACTGTGAGGGTGACTGAGCACTGGAACAAGTTTCCCAGAGAGGTTATGGAACCTCCGTCCTTGGAGATACTCAAAAGCTGTCTGCACAGGTTCCTGGGCAACGTGCTGTAGGTGACCCTGCTTGAGCAGGGGAGTTGGACTAGATGATCTCCAGAAGTCCCTTCCAACCTCAACCGTTCCGTGATTCTGTGAAAAAGGGACAGTCCTTGCCTGTGCTAACTTCTGAACCATCCCAGGAACTGTCTGGGAAAGTTTTAGTTGGTTCATGTCAAACCACGCCAAGAACTATACAAACATATAGTAGTATTGACAATGGTGATCCATTGCTCAGGATTGTCCCCTAGCACTGTTTAATTTACTAGTAGGGGGAACCTTGTGTGAATAGTTTAGACAAATGGCCAACTTTTAGCTAAATTTAGGGAAATGAGTCCTGTCCTCTCTGCACACTTTGACCTGTGCTTCCTTTTACTCCATGCACTCACAAATTAGTTCTGAGCAACCCTGGAAGGCACCACAGAGACCCTCTGACTAATGCCATGACAGAACAAGGAAATAAATAGAAACTAAGAACAATTTTTAATCATTTTAAATTTAAAGGAATGTTTAATTTTTCATTTTTCATTAATCTTTATTGGTAAAACTTTAGTTCAAATACTCAGCTGACATCCAGGACTAACTGCTGTGTTAAAATTCAGTAGCCCTACACATTTGTGCATACACTGAGACATTGAGATAGACTGCAGGTATACACCTTTAAGCAACCCCAGCAAGTCCTCCTGTAATGTCCCCGGAACTGCATGCAACTAAAGGCCAGAATCATTTTTAAAGAAAGCAAGATGACAAATGTAATATTTAAACCCCACAACGCAGCAAATTCTTTTAAGAGAAAAAAACATAAACCCAATTTTAAATGCTCCTTTGTAGGCCAACCCTTAAAAATCACCATCATTTTTATCCACTCACTGAAYAGATCATCCCCACTGCTAGAAAGAAACATGAACATCAGAATTACAAATTAAGTAAAAATTTACCGCAAGTCTCTGGGAAGTTATACTTGCTAGAGGGAACCCTCTTCAGTGTACCCCACTGCTTCCATAGGCTTGTCTGCAATGAACTTCCCTTGACATGGCTGACATCTGAACCACAGCCTCTCCAGCTGCGAATTCAACACTTACCCTGCTTAGTACAGATACAGAACATACAGCTGCTGGCACTGTTTTAGGACACTACATAGGGATATCTGGACAGCAGTACTGCATCCTGATATTCTGTAAAAGCATTCAGCAGTCCATCCTGAGCTGCACTTGCAGCAAAATGCGTGAGGCTGAACTGAGGCCCCAGTTAACAACAATTCAAACGGGTGGAAGGGCCCCCTGAGGAAGCAAGAAGAGATGAGTCAGGTTACCGTGTCACCAATGATGCTCTCAGAGCAAAGCAGGGTTTAGACTTGATCCGAATGGTAAACTTCTTGACGCAGGGACTGTGTCTTTACATGAGCCCATGGTGCACTGTGTACACACATGCTGGAAGCAGCAGAACTGCATTAGCTCACAGCTGTGTATGAGCCCAGCTGTACCGAAAACTCTGCGTGGCTCAGAAGCTTCTAGGCAAGTATTTGTTAGAAAGGGAAGAGCATCAGTAAGCAGCATTCCTTAGCTCAGCCAGCTGAGGAACCCCAGAGGTTAACATTGCTGGTACTAAGAGATTAGGAGGAAGTAGTCAGCCTTTTGAAACTCCTCTGGCATGAAGCTCTGGTTAGTTTAGGTTACAACATCACACTGCAGGACTCTTCTGCACTAACAACATTCAACTGCTGCAGACCCAAAGCAATGTTTCGCCAAAGCGAGGAGCACTCTGCAGCGCTGTYTCTCACTCCTTCTGCAATCCATGAAATCCACACACTCTGTTTTAAAGCAAGACCATGTGCACTGTTAGCTACATCAAGAATCCATCAATGGCACTAAGCCTCTTTCAGAGGAGCTTCTTGGGTGTTCTGCAAGAACAAACATTGTCAGCTCACATCTGTACAGAGCCAAGCCCCTTGCTACACCGACAGGGAGGCTCGTTCAGGATCTAACACAACAGCAGGCAGGCAAGACTCAGCACGATTAACAAAGCAGGAAGCCTTGCCTTTCAGCTGAGCAGGAATGGCAGATACCCCACCCACTTACACAGGCACTGACTCACAGATATGCAGCACAGCAGCTAAATGCCCATGTGATTTTTCCCTGAAGTCATTTGAACCAGGCGGACTTCAGATATGCAGTTTCACAACTACTAGTGCAGGTAAATGAAAGCCAGCTCTCACTAATATACTGTAAATAATCTTTGACTCCTTCACGGAGTCAAAGCTCTCAGGAACTCTGATCTCTGGCTGAATGGCAAACATTATGATCTTGGACTTCCTTATGACAACAGGCCTTTTTTTTTTTTCCTGAGCTCCTACCCCACCGCTTTAGAATATCTTTTTTTGTTCACTGGCAAGCGTGAAGTCAAAGAAAAGGCGGTACTCAGGAACTTATGTCACTCTTTAAATGTGATATATGCAATGAAGATGGCTAGATATATTGGAAGATTTTAACACAAGTTTTTTGTGTTCAGTTTATTGCTGAAAATACCCTCTGGTAACAAAAAGTAAATAACTTTTAGAAACAGATGACAGTCTGGATCTTTTAGAGAACACACTGCCTTTATGAGAGCACACTTGTAGCTGTTGTCACTTGTACACATTAACCTTAAAATTAATTTTCCCCTGAAATTCATTCTGAATACAGGATTGTGCTTTAGATTCCCTGCTTTAATCACTGGAAAGACTATTTTGATTCTTTTAGCTATAATCACAACACTGAAATCAACGACCAAGAGTAAGATGCCGTCTGCCCCACACTGCAAAGATCCTAAAAGAAAACTTTGGAGAGATGCAAACTCAGTAGAGAGATTGTCAGTATTTTTCCATGGCAATACAAAGCAGCACTTCTGCTATGGGTGCTGACACCCAACGTATTCCCTAAAGCGTTAAAAGATAACATAGCTGCCCGGTGGTCTCTGTCACTCCTCAGAAGAGACACCTGTTGCACTGCAGAGTCCAGCAGGCAGCAATGGAAAGGGAAATTTGGGAACGCAGTCCAGGCTGCTACAGGGCAGTGCAGGCAGCCAGGCAGATAGACCATGCACTCTCCTGTTACCCTCCATGCACAACGATGAAACTCCGAGACAAGCTGTCGGGATGGTGCCGGACAAACATGCCAGTCCACAAGAAAAACAAATCACCCATGAATTTACTGTCAGAATGTTTTCACCTACAGGCTGAGCATCGCAAAAGCATGATGAGCATTTTGTATACAATACATGTAGCATTGCACCAAAAGCTAGGCAAACTGCCAATAAACGTGACAATGTCCCACTGCACTGGAAGGCACAGACCAAACATGTCCACTGTGCTACAGATCTCCTTGCACTGGACTGAGAACTACCAGTGAAGAGGCTCAGTACTGTCCACAACTTAGGAAGTCCAAGGTCTGGCAACTGGATTAGGGATTTAGCAGCTAATGCTGGGAATCTTCTTAATGTACAAGAGGGCCAAAGGGGTATCTGGCATCTGACCCCTCTTTCCAGAAAGGGGCCCAATTTTTTCACATTAGCTTTGAGAAAATGCTTCCTTTGACTAGATGGGCACCGACTTGGCAAAAAAAACTACCGTAGCTTCCCAGGAAGATCTGCCTTAGAGTTCAGCTGCCTTCTTTACTATGTAGCTAAGAAGCTGTTTGGAATCAGAGGTGTGGGCCAGGATTTCTAGCAGGAAGGCACTTCTCCCACAGACAGGGCTGAACACATCACTAACTTCAAAGTTTGTCCTGCTCCTGTGAGTCTCTTTTCCACAGGGCTAAAGCTGAAAGGGTTAAAGATGCCCAACTAACTCATGACTATCCAGGAAAAACCTTGTTCGAAATTCTCAGTTTCGCTCTGATAAAAAACTGGCAATCTTGAAATACCTAATTAACAAGGAAGTTCTACAGTGCAGCCTACATTTGCTTTTAAAGTCCACTGGCATCTGATGGACAACAGAAAACAGGTACTCTTTGGACGGAAAATGGACAAAATCCCTCTGCTGCTCTTGAAGCATGCACATTTCTGTAAGCATTACATGAGATGCTGATGAGGGAATTAGCAGGTTTAATGGCAAGCATCAATATATCTGAATTTCTTCCTAAATGAAGATGAGAGTCAACAGAGGACATGTGCTTTTTTGACAGTGTTTAAGAAACTAAGAGTAAAAAAATCAACCATAAGCAGTAAACAGCAGCAGAGGGTCGCCCTTCACCACTTTTTCAGGGCCAGGCTGGCTAACCTCTCTCCCTGTTTTGTTATTTATGTGTCCTTTTTCCCTTGGACTCCCTGGACTGAAGGAAGGAAGGATGTTTCACAGGAAGGAAGGACTGACTTGGCTGTATCAAGACTGGACCACATCGCTTCCCCCACTGAGCTGTTGCTCTCCTAGGAGAGAAGTGGGAAACCCAGGTTTTCTGTCCAAATTTTGTTGCCAGTAAGCAGATGAAGTCAACACAAGTATCACAGAACCCAGTCCAGCCCCCTGCTCCAAGAGGCTAGTATCAAAGCTGGAGCAGGTCACTCAGGACTGTGCTCAGTCAAGTTTTGAAAACCTCCAAGGATGGAGATGCCACAACCTCTGGGGTCCTGTTCTAGTGTTTAACCAGTCTCACGGTTAAGATCTTTTTTTCCTTTATGTCCAGTTAGAATTTYTCAAGTCGCAACTTCCATCTCTTGCCTCTCACCCTTTCACTGTGCGCCTCTGAGAAAAGTTTGACTTCATCTTCTCTACAACACCCCTTTAGATAATGAAGGCTGTAATTATATCGTCCCTTCACTTTCTCTTTTCCAGAAAACTTGGTTCTCTCAGCCTCTTGTGCCATGTACTCCAGCCCCCAACAATCTCAGTGGCCGCTCCACCGAATTCCTGGGACAGAATACTCCAGACACAACCTCACCAGTACTGAGGAGAGAATAACCATCTTCCTTGACCTGCTAGCTGTGCTCTTATTCATGCAGCCCAGCATGCCTTCACTGACACTTTGCTGACACTTTGCTGACTTCTGTTCAACTTGCTGCCCACCAAGTCCTTTTTGTGCAGAGGAAGGTACTCTTTGTATCCTACCAACTCCACAGAAGCTGCTCGATGAATCTGCGTTAGCATGCAGTGACATGTGGCTCAGGGTACGGGGCAGCCTCTAGCCACAGGAATTTTTGAGGTGAGAAAGTACTGGCCAGACAGTGGCTCCTCTTTCTCCAGCTTAACATTCATCCGCACCACACACAGCTCTCATACAGCAGGAGAGCACAACTGGGCTCCAAGGCAAGGACTGTGCTGAGCACTGACAACCAGGGGAGCTCTGGCAGTTGCAGAAGTCCCTGGAGATACCCAGGGCAGACATCTCTCAAAAAGAGAGCTCTGCACTGCAAACCAGCCCAAAATGTGAGCAATGAAGGCAAAATTGAATGGTGCTGTCCTATGGGTAAGGTTTTCAGAGAAGGCTTCTGTTGTAAGACAGCCAGGGAAAGAGTGCTGGAGAAATGGGCTTACCACTACTGCTACTCTGAGAAGATCTGAGAAAGGTGACCTAGGTCCCAGGACCGTTGTACTGTATTCAAGGTGCCACACTGTTGGCACAGGGAGGACCTGCCATCCCAACCTCAGTGACAGCAAAATAAATAAATAAATAAATAAATAAATAAATTAGGAATAACCAAAGCAGACAACAGCAGGTTGCTGTTTTATTCTGCCTGTGCTTAAAGCCAGTCCTGCATCTATATTTAATACACAGGTATCAGGAGGCTCAAGTTTGCTGTCTATACTTGGAGAGACTAAACATCCAAGGAGCCCCATCTCTCAGTCACTGTGGGAAAATGATTTCCCCTCCCCGCCCCCAGCAGTTCATATCATTGCTCCCACATTCACCTTCACAAATACACGGTTTAGTAGTCTTCCCAAAACACTGATGATCACCTTGTGCTCTCCCCTGCACAGTACCTCTGTGATGATTTCATTCCTCAGACAAAAAGATGCCTTATTTTAAAGCGTGCCTCTTATTGCTGTGCTCTGCACAGTGCAAAAAGCTACTTGAATGCAATGTGCAGAGAATTTAAAAGCATATGCAGTTTATGACATTGTACAGCCAAATCTCACATAGAAACATCAACACCTACATGCTATATAGCATACCTTAATGTTAAGACATTAATCACATTTAACAACATTAAAAAACAACCCCAAATAGTAGATATACAGGATGTTATATAAACAATAGGGTGAGAAGCTTCATTATGATTTCTTGTCTGCTCTCTGTTCAATTTCTCATCATAATGCAGTACTAACAGTTGTTTATTATCACACAGGAATTATTGTTGTCCATTAAAAATAGCCATATTTCCAAATGATTCACACTACCTGAAGAATTAAGGTTTTTTCAGGTCTGCTCCAGATCCTAGGTCAGGAATCTCCTTTCTATTCTGGTAAATTCCATTAAGATATCACATGTAACAACAAGTTCTTGAAGCAGTTTCATCAGATTTTCCCTTTAAGGTAACCCACTGCACTCCCACGTGAGGCAGAGGCACCTCAAAGACACAAGCCAGCTGAAAGTGCTGCAGTGAAATCAGATGATCAGCTCAAGCTTTGAGCCTCTGCAGCCTCCTTTCTGCTTTGGAAACGTGTCCTGTGATTTTCAAACTAAGCCAATGGGGAAGCCACAAGCTGGTGCCGTACTTTAAAATCCAGATAACACATACAGGAGCAATTTAAATAAAAGCAATTTGGAGAATGGATGTGAAAACAAAGTCTGACAGCTCCTGCTGCAACACACTAACAATCATGCAGCACTGCAGCAAAATCTGCTATTCCCAACTCTACAATGCTGTGCTGCATGCAGCACTATGCGATGGAGCTAAGAGCACCACTAAGCAGAGAGCTACCTTGCAAGGAGCCCTCAAATATGTTTCCGAGCCAGGTGAACACAAATAACACCAAACCAAAAAACATGGGTTTTCACTGCAAAGAATCTTGTTTACGTTCACCAAAAAATAAAATTAAAAAAATCCATAAAACCATCAAGTTTGCAATTTAAAGTTTCAAACCTCAAAAATGGCTAAATTAATGGGTTAATTTGATACTAAGTGAGGTTTGATCCTATGGCCTGGGCTGTATGGGAGGTCAAACTATGACTTAATCTCTGACTTAAAAACCAATTAGCTAAGTAAATTCAGAACCATAAGTGTTTACATGCAGGGGCTAGTACATGCAGCGCAGATTAAAATCGTTAAAGCCTACACTTTCCCCTTCATGACTGGAAGGGGCCAAACCACCACGCATTCCTCCCTGAACCAGGGCAGATTGCAAGGGGGAGGTGAGGGAGTGTCTGATCTCCGCCATGTAGATCCCTTTTATCCTGCCATACTGAGAAGCCCATCTGTGAGAAGTGGGATCTGCCCATGGAGCTGGGCCAGCCTGGCTGCTTCTGTCTCAAAGGGAACATGAGCGTTGGCACAGAGCTCAGCAGTGTTATGAATATCCCGTTCCCCGAGGGCTGGGGCGGCTCAGGGGAAGAGGTGGCTCAGAACCACTGGCATAATGCTGCCATGGGCCAAGAAGCAATAATACGGAAGTCTCCAGCTTACACCAAGTGTTTACTTACACARGCAGACCCCTAGACATCCTGGAAGCCCACTCACGTTTGGCCAGCCCAGTCCCAAGCAAGTTCAATAGATGAGACCCCAGATGGTAGAGCTCAGGAGTTACTTTGAGAAGGAAACAGCTGACATTTGCTGAATTCAGCGCAGGTCTGACAAACCGGGCCAAAATTGTGTGGCCTTAGTAAGTACAGGACCTTTTCCACTAAAGTACTCTAAGCGTAAAGCCTGCACTACCAGCTGCTCAAACCTGGGTATCACTGTGAGAGCAGGAGCTTTGCAAATGCAGCGTGTGCCATCTAAAGCCATCACAAAAGCAACATGGTGGTACAGACATGCAAACTCAGGCATACGAGTGGCAATACTTAATACAATCAGGGAATGCTATCAGTGCACAACTGACTTCACAGACCTGAGGATCAGATCCTCAGATTGAAGTTGTAATTTTAAGATGGCCCTGCCCTCCCCCTGTCCCTCACTGCTCATTCTTACCCCACGCTCCCCTCCTCCTGACCCAACAAAAGCATCCATGCTGCAAACTAGGCCTGGGAAGCACTCTGGGTTAAAATGGTGGAGAGGGCACCTGGACAAGAATGAGCAACCAGGGCCAAAGGAAGGGCAAACCTGCTTCCTCTAGCAGTGGCGCCAATCTGCACTGATTTAGCATCTCCACGAACGATAACCCAAGATGATGTAAAAATCATCCTCCAAATTTTAGAGTTGTAGCAGTGAGCATTAGCCCCTGATCTGCTTGATATGTCATACAGAAACAAACTTATCAGCTGATGTTTCCTTACACTTAATAGCTGTGTATTTTGGCAACCTTGTTCCTAAGTGAATAAATGAGCCATTTCTTTCCTGGGGCTACTTGCACAGATTCTAACAGGTTCCACCATCATCACATGTTCAACAAACTCTCACTGCTACTGCCACATGTCACTCACAGCAAGAGACTGCACAGCAGGCTGATCGCCGAGTATAACACTAAAACTGATTTAAATCTGCTAATCACCCTCTCTCTTTTCAACCCTTTATGATAACAGCACATTCCCCTCTCCAGGATTGGGTTTCTSTGAGAACCTCAAACCTTCAGCAATGAAACTGTAAAATTTGCTATACAACCATTGCAAGCAAGCACCAAAAGGTGCTTAGGGCTATTTTACAGATAAGGAAATAGAAACTGCTTCTCCACGGTGTATGTGCTCCTGCGCAGACTTCTAGTGTGCTTAGGCAAGGCTGTTCATTGCACCCATGTCTCTTGCTCCACCCCTGATGAGGGTTAAAGAACACTGGTCTGAACTGCGCCTTACAAGAGCTTATCTTTCAAGATTAGGGCCTTGCAGTGGAACATCACTGCCAAAATCTATGAAGACAAATTCAGAGACACAAAAAGGCCTAAATTGCCACATTTTGATGGCTAAAATCGAATCGTGTAATTTATATTTGGTCACCTCAATAAGCTGAAGTTACACAAATCCCTTTGACCCTAAAGGAAGGGCATGTTCGCAGTGCTTCTTCACAATCAGGGTACTTATGAAGGTTCCTAACGCTGGCCGATGGTGAATGGTTTGTAGGTTTTCCACCTATTTGAACCTGTCAACATTTAAATTCTAAACCCCCAAATCTAGACAGATGTGACTGTCTACAATGTCTGCAGTGGGTGGTCTGAATCACCATACAGAGAAGTCTGCCTTCATTTATGAACCTGGGCAAACAGCAGAGCCTAGACAGGTGAGATGAATCCCATCTTTGGTGACCACTGAGAAAACAAGAGATCAAATTGAAAGAATCAAAGCCCTCCAGAGATGCCTAAAGCAGAGGGAATGACAGTATGGAAAGATGAGGCAGACCAGTAGCACTGGAGATGAATAAAGCACTGGCAAGCACCACTCACCCATCACCTGTCACCAAGGATTTGAGAACACTTGTGCTTCTCTACTTTAGATGGCAGATCCAAACATTACCCAAGAAAAAAGAATGTATAACGGTCTTAGACTTGAAGACATAATTAGTAAAGCCATAACTACTGCAACTAGTACTGTCTTTCCTTTGCTGTGTTGTAAGAGTTCCTATAAGCTTTATGCCCTGCATGCTACTATTTAGTGAAAAATATACCGCTGCTTATAATCATCATCACCATATGAATCTTTCAAAGCAAATGGCTTCCTAAACAAGATTATTTGCTTAATATAAGGTTAATACTTGTATCAAACTTGTCCCCTCTTGTGATTTGGCTCAGTTATGCCAGTCACACTTTTTGAAAAAGAATATATATTAAGTGAAACACGTATCATGTTTCCTAACCGACCACAGCTCCAGGTGAAGGAAAGATTTCACAGACGATGAGCACAACCTCTGAGTGCCTGTATACAATATTATGATAAGGTCACACTACAAAGTGTATTCACTAACCCATTTTAAACAACAAAATAACTTGGCCTGGATTATGATTAAAAGCATACCATGCTTTTAAATGTTACCATCTCTGGTCATAGATAGACTTGAGACTATTCTTTTTTAACAAGAGTTACTTTTGTCTACACTTGCTAACTCATGTTAAACAAATGTATTCAGTAACACACACTCTATTTGGCCAAATTTTCAGAGCACAGAGAAGGGAAAAGGGGCTAGCAGAGAGCCTGCATTGCCAAAACTTATTTTGGCTTCCTATAAAGTAGAATCCAGTCAGATTGCCCTGACCGGAGTGAAAAAAATGTTACTGTGTACAGGATTGTGAGGGAGCTGAGGCTGAAGGGCCACTCAGACAAGAATACAGGCAGTACAGAGTTAGGTAACCCGACTACTCTTAAATTATTCAGTTCTTCTTTATCCCCTTATCCTGATTTGCTTCAAACTTTACAGCCACATGTCCAAAAAGAATATACCAACCAACTTTCTAAAAGTCCCCTCCCCTCCCAGTAGTTGCCCTGTTAAAGAGGACTCGGTGCCCTCGACTAGGCTCAGCAGCCAAGGGCACAGTCTGGGATATACGCAACGCTCCCTGCCACGGAAAGAGTTCCTGCACCTCAGCCCCTCACTGTCTTTTGGAGCCTTCTGGGAGCCAATTCAACTCACTAACTTGGCAGAAAACAAACTCAGGGAAAGAAGGCAGCTCATTTTCTGCTACATGAACAAGCTGAATCAGTCCAGTGAAGAAGAGTTGAAGCGCCGAAGCCAATGAGGCCATCCTCGCTGCTGCAGAGCCCCGACACAATGGGGGAATTATGCTTCTGCAAGTACCACTGCTGTTAAATAACCGCAGAACACATTGCATCCGTTGAAAYGTGTTGATTGGCCACGGGCTTTATTAACTAATCAAAGTGTATAATTGCTGTTGGTTTTGTATTGATACATATAGTGGAAGTACTGAGAAATACTTTCTCTCTCTTCACTATCTAGCAGACAAGTAAATTCATCCAAAAGATTGTAGGCATATAGTAAGTAACTACATCTTTTCCAAACTCTGGACACCCAAGACAACTCCAGTGTTGTAAAAATACTTCCCCCTTTTACTATCTTCACTAAATGGTACCATTTATGAGAGGTGCGAGACTATCCAGCCAGCTGCTCTGCTAAAGACTTCATAAGAAATAATATCAACGCACACTGCAATTATTAGCACTATTTTCAGTGATTTTTGTGGGCATTTTTAACAGCATTTACCCACCAATTAAAATCTAATCCAGGACTAACTCGAATGTGCTGATTGTTCACTTTGGCATAGTCACTTTAAACTTGATTTAATTGGTTTAAGGGGTTCAAATGCAGCATTAGAAAAAAAAAATGCAAGTTTGCAGTGAAAGTGTGGTCACCATGGACAACCACCAAAGATCTTCTATTCCCTTGGAGAGGCTTCAAGAAGAATTTGACTCAAATACCAGCACATGGGACCCCTGGCAAAGCCAAATGAAGTATTTTAAGAAATTTAATGCCAAGAAAGAAAAGAAGTTTTTGCAAAGTTAAAAATCAATGCATTCCCTTAAGACAAGGGAGCAAAGGGGACTAAAGTGATTAACAAAGGCAGAGCATCAGAAAAAGCTCATACAGAAAAGGGAGAACATTATTAATTATACAGTAAAGGTGGGTGGGCTGGGAAAAAAGAGAATTTAGATAAATAAACAACTACCAAGAAAGGGAGTATGTAGCTGCAGCAATAAAAAAAATGCTGATGCTTATTCACAGGGATCCCATGCCTGAAGTGCCTGGGAATCTCAAAAAGGTCAACTAAACTAAAACTGTAAGAAGAGGAGAGATCCAAGAGAACCCAGTAAATGCAGCACTGAAGGTACGATAAGGTGTGATGTGCATTTCATACTTACTGGCATTTATCTCGAAAAAAATTTAATGAATTTCTGAAAGTAGTTTAAGATTCTTCCTGAAAACCACTTGCAGCAATTCCAGGAAAGGTTCAAACAGGCTTGACAAAAAGGTTACGTGCTTCCCATGCTGATGCGGGGCACGCTGGCCCGGGGCAGGGGAGCTGCCTCTCCCGGAACAAAGTGATCGCAAGATGCTGCCAAGGGAAAAGCGCTCGGAGCCCCCGGGAGCGGCAGGGCCCTGGCCGGACCCCCGCGCAGTCTCCTGGCCCGGGGCACCTGGGCCGCAGGGGCGGGAGTCACCACGCCAGGCCAGGCAGCCCTCAGCCCTACTCCGTCTCCGCTATAAGGAAAAATAGCTTTGCTTTAGTAACTCGGAAAATTCCTCGGAGTCAATTGAGCAAAACCCGAACCTGCCCGGAAGGCGATTCTGAGCAAAATCGTTATTTCTGACGCAGGATTCGCCACTTGTTGCTGCGTTTAACCGGGCGAAGTCCCCGCGCGCCGGTGCGTTTTCGCTGAAAAACTTAGGAGGAGCCGGAGCTCTCAGGCGGGCAGCGGCCCCGGGGACCCGCCCGGCCCCGCCGGCGCCGGGGGGGAGCCGAGCCGGGCC
>NW_020450683.1:3672940-3678840 GCF_003343035.1 Apteryx rowi | reverse complement strand
GGCCCGGGCACCGCGCTGCGCTCGGGCGTCGCGGCCCGCTCCCGCCCCGAGCAGGCCGCGGGGCTTCGCGGCGCTGGGGAAGATAAGCTTGGTTTATGTGCCGGACAAAAGCCGAGAGAACAGTGTCCTCCGAAGTACCCCTGAAGGGACTCCACTCCACCTGGAGTGGAGACCAGCTGCCTCCGCTACGGAGCGGTGGTGTACCGGGCAGAAAATGGGCATTATGTAAATCAGTCAAGGTTAGAGCAATGTCCTGAAGCAATCTTCCAATAGGAGTGTTGAAATAAAGCCATTTAACTAGTTTTAAGGTGGATCTCGGTATGTTTGTGGATATAAAGACATTTAGTTGTGTAGCCAAGAGAGGGCCCTTGGGCCAGCTGGTTCCTGGGTTGTTGCTTCTGCAGTTGGCTGCATGTGAAGCCAGTTTGGGCACTTTACTGTTATTTCAGGGCTTTCAAGAGACTGTTAGCTAAGTGGTATTGCCCATGCCCTTCCAGGTGCTCCTTCTCCACTTGATGCACAAGGRATTTACAATAGATCTGTCTCCCTAAGAACAGGGGAGAAATCTGTATGTCACAGGGCACAGGAGTATGAAAAGCAGTTTTATTCTCAAGGCCCTTCTTTGCAGCTCCCCTTATATATCATCCTTTTGAAAGTTTGGGACTTTGCACTGAATTATATGGGTACCCAACTATGGTCATTTCCACTTCGGGTACGTGCAACCAGAAAACATTTAGTTGGATTCAGAGACAACAGAGCTTCCAGCAGCAAACAGGAAAAGCTGCTCAAAGTGTTATTCTGCTGTAAGCAGAACGCCAGGACTAATTTAACATTAACCTTTTGCTAGAGGCTGATACAGTGATGGACACTGAGGAACGATGGTTTGATGCTTTTGCGTAACATTTGCCAGGAATTGCCCAAAGGAGTCAACTGAAGACCCAGTTAGCAGATGGGGAGTGCTTCCAGCCTCCTGGCCATGCAAATAGAGTTGGAAGTCTCAGAATGCATTGTCCTCTTTTGCTAGAAGGTACACTAGCTATAATTATATTTCTAACTCTATTTTAAAGCTATTTCAGGCAATGCCAAAGAAAGATACTTAGAATGTTAGGTGATTTAGCTTGTAATGCCCTGAGAGTAATATTGCTCATCTTGTCATAATAAGTTAAAATAGAACTCTTTTGTCCTGTTTGCATAGCATAATCTGAAATATATTGGTTTTGAATGAAGTATTTACAGCTTAAAGAGAACTTGCTAGATTTACAGCTAAAATCCAAGCTCACACAAAGATGTAGAATGAACAAGATCTTACTGGTTCTTGTAGCTGAAATGGAGAAGGCTTGCTTCCAGTCATTCTAACTGGGGAAGGTGTCTGCTTTCATGAAACCCTACCTGTACACCCGCTTTCAACAGTGGAGGCACAGGGAACATGTTACATGCTCTGTGTAGTGCAACCACATTTAGCATTTTTTTGATTCTCTTCTTTACAGATGGTTACTTTTAATTTCCAAACTGGAATGAGAGAGGTTTGCTAATACAATGCTAACTCTTGAAATACATCTAACAATGACATAGCTGGTATAATGGGCAGATTAAATGAAAAAAAAAAGATAAAGGAGTAGTTCTTGATTTCAGCATGTGTAAATGCTTCTGATACAACCTTGTCAGGAGTTGTGTACATTACAGCCTGGGAGTGTATTCCACATTCTTCTTGGATTTGCTGTGTTGTGGGAGGAATGATGCTGTGCTTAGGTACTTTTTCAGAGAGCGTATAGTTTACTGTGACACTTGTTGCTGCAGGATGATATTGACACCAAAGGTTCATATGCGTTTCAAAGAGGGATGAAACAAACTAGGGAAAGAAAATTCTATCAGGCATTGTATAGATCATGAAGGTACCTACTCTGAGTAAAGAAGAACCTGGAGAGATATTGGGAAAGTGTTGTTACATGTTTGGCCTATTTTTATACTCTTCCTCAGACATAAGCTACTTGCTGTTGTCCTCACTGGTTTCCACAGTAAGAATGGCTGAAGGCCTGTCATAAAAGTCTAAATGCTGTCCTGGATGTGGAAAAGGAGAAGGAGGGGTGCAGCCCTAGAGATAAGATCCAACTTTATATGGAGGTCTCAATATGGAGAACATGAAAGAGTGTGGAGCATACAGATGCTTGGAGAAGACTGACAAGATATTCAGATTGTTGTCTGTGAAATATTGTGGGATAACTGCCAAAGCCTGAGGTTATGAGGCCAGAGGTGAAGGGTGGCTCGGGACACATGGCTTCTGCAGAAACCACTCATATTAGGAGCAAGATAGGGGATCTGGGGCACTCTCATCTCCTGGATCAATCAGTTGAGCACTGCAGTGGGTGGACCACCCTATATGCAAAGTGAGCAGAATGGGATCTACTGATCTTGCTGTCTGTAATCTAGGAGGTACCCTATATTGATGATGCTAGCCAGGATCAACCTCAGTGTTCCAGGGACCTCCGCTGCTTGCATATGAAGATAGAATTGTATAATGAGGATTCTTCAAGACCATCCCATTTTGTGGCTGTAGCAAAACTGGTTCTGAAAAGTATGTTCACATTCTGAAGAGGTCTGGAAGGGTGAGTTCTTGGGGCAAGCCTCTCTGATGGATACAAAAGGGCTGACAGRTCTTTCTGAGCCCTTGAATGTGGTTAAAGAAAGGCATATACCAGCATGCTCCATACAGACTGTCTGCACCAGGTAGACGTTTTTGCAGCATCTGGGTATATAAGGTGTAGACCTGATGGTGACTGTAGACCCAGCCCTGCACCCCTTCTTCATGGGAGGCTCAAGACGTTTATAGAGAGTTAGCCTTGGTCAGAAAAAATCCAGAATTTTTTTTCTGGCTAGAAAGAGTACTGTAAACCCTGTGTTTTTCAACAAGCTAAGTGCCAAGAGATAGCACCTATCTGGCCCAAAGTTACAGCAACCTTCATGGATGTGAGGGGAGAGGGGGGTCCATGAGACAAGCTGCCCTTTTGTCACAGAAGTAATCTTGCAGGATGTTTAAACTTAAATATAAATGTAGTACAGTTGGGAGTAAATTGACCTGTTTTTCTCCATCCAAACATGGGTGAAAAAGGCTCTTGTCCAAGTCTGATTATGCCAACATGACCCAGGAAGCAGCCATCCATGAGAGATCTTGAGAGTACTGTAACCCAGCATTTCTCCCTCCCAGTGTCATCCTGTTGATTCACCATGATAAAATCCCTGTGCAAGATTCATGAGGATCCAGGCATCTGAGGATCTGTAGAGCTGCTGAAGTGTGTATGCTGTGGGCCTAGCATTGACACGTAGATGATTACATAGCAGTGCACCTTTGGCCATAGATACAGGAAGAACAGGTTCACCACTTTCCCACAGAGATTTTGGTGGAAGTGGCTTAACTAGGCCCTTTTCTTTCCCTCTAGCCATCAGAGACTCAGAAGCTGCATTAGAGTACTGCAGGAATGCAGTGTTGAGAACACAATAGTGATGGAAAGTATCTCTGTAGTACAAAGACTCACCTAAGATCCCAAGGTGTTTAATGATGCTGTTTGATGGCATTTCATGGTGGATCCTTGTGATCAGGAAAACCATTCGGGAAACTGAACTCCTCCCCAAAGGCAAGGAAGGCGTGAAAACTGTGTGCCTGCTGCTCTCTAACAGCATGCCGCATGTTGGCTCCTTGGCCTTGCTGCTGATGGGGAGCCTGGGGGACAGGCTAAGACAGGGGCTAAGGAAAGGGCCTGTCTGTGCCACCAGGTTCAGCACCACCATTTTGGGTGCCAGGTTGCATGTAGCAAGCGGGACCAGTAGCAAGGCTGGGTTGGCACCCTTAATCATTGGCAAGCTCAGCTGATATGTGCTGAAGGCTCCCCAAAGTGCCTCATCATCCAGGGACATCTCAAGGGCCCAGAGCTCTGCTCTTGGGCCCTGGCTGTGGTATCAAGAGTTTTGGCAGCCTGTATTTCTGTGCCCACTGCATTTGGGTTGCAGGGTGGGGAGGCAAGGGGCCTTCTGGGGCCCAGTTTAGGGATGGGGAAAATGATACTGAGATAAGAGAGGCCAAAGCCCACTGCCTGGAGGTGTTTATTCCCCTGGGTGGTAGAGGTCAAACTTTGGAAATGGCAGCTAAGTCACAACTGTTGAAGAAGAGTCCTCTCAGGAACTCAGAGGTGAACCCTGTTCCAGCACTGACCAGGGATTTTGAGACCTTCCGCACCCACAGCCTCCAGGAGGAGAGGGACAGTGACTTCCTCTGGCTGCCTGTGGCCAGCTCCACCCCTCTGATACTCTGTGGAGGAAGTCTCTCCTCAGGGCAAAAGGGACTCATGGTCTCTCAATGTGCATTCACAACACTTGTTCCCAGTTCAGCTCCCATCATTATGAAGATGGAGGTTTGCTCACTTGTATGGATTCAGGGGCTCTAGCTGACAGCATTCAGGAGAGGATGAGAAGGGGAGGGGCAGAAGAGGAGATGTATCTCCCCAAGGCAGGCCCTCTCCTTGGTGTATCTGCCAGTAACATCCCTGAGGACCCCACCTGGTCACTGTCATTAGCAGAGGTGTCCACTGGCTGCAGTGGTCTGCATGGGATTGCTCCTGGCATCACAGTAGGCCACTTAGCTGCTMTTGGGGGGACATCTGGGGAACTCAGGCTCCTAGTGTTGGTGCTGGCACCCTGCTTCAGGTTTTGGAAGCTCAGCACCCTTTCTCCAAGCCAAGAGACAGCCCTTCCAACCATGCCACTGGCCTTGGAAGAGGAAGCACAGAATTCACATTGTGCAATAGCGCAACCAATAGAGGCATACTTGCTACACACAATGGAGCACACTCCTAGGCCTCCCATGCCACAAGTGGCCAGCTACTTCTGAATGATGAAATACTGCTGGAAGGAAAGCACAAGGCAGGGGGTAAACTCCATTACCACCCAGCAGGACTGATAGGAGGCAAACAAGAGATGTGAGGGGAATATTGGGGAACAAGCTGAGCTGAGGGGAAATAAAGGGCAACAAAGAAGCCGTTCACCAAGATTGCACCTGAACCAACTTCTGGGTAGGGGATCCAGTACTAGAATGGGATGATGAGTGAAAAACCAGGGAATGACAAATGCCAGACCTCCAGATTAGTGTGGGAGACGCCCTGCTCTCTGTAGATGGTGCAGAAGCGGCGTGGCTACACCTGATGACACAGTGGCTGTGGAAATGGAGGTGCAACTGCCTGGGCAGATATCTGGGAGAAGAAAAACTTAATGTTGTGAGGCTAAGGAATTAGAAAGATCTGTCCCCGGAAAGGAAACATAATACATGACCTAGAGAAAACTGGAGAAATAAGGGAGCTATGGTTACTCTGATGGGAAGGAACAATTTTTTGTTTTTTGTGCATGGGGACTTAATGCAGTCAATGGAGGCATCAGACTAAAAGACAGAAAAGGACCGGTGGGTGTGGGGATGTAAAAAGGGGAGGAAGACAGACCCAGCCCTGGACTAGACTGGGTAGGTTTTGAGCAGAAGGTATACAATTGGCAGGGCTGGCAGGAGTGAAGTAGGGGAGCCTGAAGGGCAAAAGGGACTAGAAATGGGGACAAACTATTCAGAGGCTGGAACAGGAATGGGGGCAGACCCACAAGAGAGGGGAGGAGGAGGCATGTCAGAGGTTACACTGTTGGTGTTGTGTGGGTGCTTAGGGAGGGCTGCAGAAGGCTGCCCTGCTGTGGGCAGATAGGAGAAGGAGAATAGGTTAATTCTGTGAGGGAAGCAGCAATCTCCTTCTGCAAAGTCTCTTTCCTATATGGAAAGCTGTCACTGGGTGGTGGCAGCCTCCTTGTCTTAGGGTACTTGACAGAAAAGGCTGTTTAATCTCCAGTATGAGCAGATGTGACTAGAGATGACCGGG
>NW_020450683.1:3647239-3672870 GCF_003343035.1 Apteryx rowi | reverse complement strand
ATAAACCCCCATAAAATCATGAATACTATGGGGAAGCAACAGCAACTGTCAGCATGTCTCACAATAGAGGACCCATATGGGCGTAGAAGGCTTAAACAAACAAAAGCAGCTCATGCRGTTTATGCCCAGCTTGGTAACGTGAGGGGTTAGACAAACTCAGAGAAAATATTTCTCAGTAGCTATAAAAAAATGTCTGAGTCATCTTCCAGCTGATGAAGTCCCTGAACTGACTCTTCAGATGTTGCTATTCTGTACTGCTTCGTTTCTATGGTGAGCTTCACAAGGTGTCTAAGTTGATCTAACAGCTTGCTGATGATGATACATGCAGTTCTGCTCCCCTCCTCCTGACCTTGCTTGTGAGTCTGTACTGCTTCTGTTGCACCAGTTCTGACATTTGTTCAGTTCATTAAACTGGCAGAAAATTAACTCAGAGAGTGAATGGTTTTCTGCTAGGTTAGTGAGCTGAATCAGCCTCCTGGTTTCTGAATTGGTGGTATCCATCAAGTCAAAATTTCTTGCTTTTCTCTGCAAAGACTAAAATGTTGATTGTCTTTTTAAAGGGAAGTTGAGATTCTCATGCTAATATCTGATTCAAGGAATTCACGTTTTAAGTATTTATAACATCAGAGTCATGATAAGATCTTCGTATTTATTTCATTAGCTTCTAAAAGCTCCTGACAGGGGTGGAGCCTTGCCTGTGCTAGGTGCCACACAGAGTTTAGGAGTACTATTAAACACAGTAAGTAGGAAAAAAGAAACAGATGGTTGTTTGTGTGGGCAGCAGTGCTGCACAGCTTGTTACTCTTACATCATTATCAGCACTCTATATGGCAATCAGCGTAAGTCTTTTGTCTCTGTAACTGTTTCTTGTTTCTAGGATCAGCAGGATATCACCATGAACTCCCCCAGGAGCCCACATCCATATCAAGGTACAGGAACAGCAACACCAGTAGATCAATGTCTTAATCAGTTCAAACCACTGGCATCTTCCCCTTGCTCAAAAAGCATATGCTATGGCATTGGAGTGAGAGCACCGTGTCCTCCTCAGATAGAGGATCTTCATCTCTGTCTTGACCAGGATCATAAGGATCCAGAACCTGGCATATCTGGAGAACACCAGGATGGGGAGTGGCAGCTGCTGGAAGTAATAAACAGGATCTGCACACACTGAGAGCCAGGTTTGTCTGAATACATTAGATATCTCCAGTACAGACTCCTCCATACGAGTCACTCATTTTAGTCTCCCTCTGTAGATGGTGGAGGTCTTGTTGTTAAAGTAAGGTGAGTTTAGGGGGTATTTGGCCCCTTCCTGGAGCAGGCATCTTAAAAATTTCAGCTGAATTAGGCATATATGTGGGACCAGATGGGGTGTGTTCGAGAGTGCTGAGGAAGCTTGCCAATGTCATTGTGTGATCACTCTCTGTCATCTTTGAAAGGTCCTGGTCATCAGGAGACATTCCTAATGATTGAAACAAAGGCAAATGTCATACCTATCATCCAGAATGGAAAGAAGGAGGATCCAGGCAACTACGGGCTGGTCAGCCTCATCTCTATCCCTGGGAAGATTGTTCAGCACATCCTGGAAGCTATTTCCAAGCACATAAAGGACAAGAAAGTGACTGGGAGCAGCCAGCAAGGGTTTACCAAGGGCAAATCATACCTTACCAACCTGATTGCCTTCTACAATGAGATACCTGGCTGTATGGACGAGGGGAGAGCACTGAATGTGTACTGATTCATTTTAGCAAGACCTTTAACATGGTCTCCCACAGTCTCCTTATAGTCAAATTGGTGAGATATGGACCAGATAAGTGGGGTGTGAAGTGGGTGGAAAAATTTCTGCAGCTTTGGACTCGAAGAGTTGTGATCAACAACATGAAGTCCGACTGGCATCTGGTTATAGGGACATCCTTCATGGATGCACACTGAGGATGATACTGTTTAATGTCTTTATTAATGGCCTGGACAAGGAGATGGTGTGCAGTCTCAGCAACTTTGCAGACAATAGCAAATTGGGGAGAGCTACTGCTATGCTGCAGGGCAGGACTGCTACTCAGAAGACCTTGACAGGCTGGGGAAAAGGGCCTTCCTCTCAGTAGCAATTGCTGACAACAGATGTTGTGAAAATATGACTGCTGCCACCAGAAGCTGGACATGGTGTGTATGTGAACAAGGCAGCTTAGAGAACCTGGCTGAGAGGACTTTTAATGTCATTAACTACTAACCTACATTTCTTCCTTCTGTTTCAACAGCGATGAAGCCTAAATGCAAAATTGCAGTTACTGACAACAGCTGTATGAAAGATATGTCTTGTCACTGGCATTTTCAACAGAAGGATCTTGGATGGATTAAAAGAGAACTCAGAATAAGTTAAATGAATTTTGCTGAAGCTGTTGGGAATTTCTCACCTCTCAGTGACATGAGCTACTGAGCATCTGTAACTGGAGTGTCATAAGGAAAATTGCATGGGAACCATAACTACAGCCACCATTCCTGACGCTCCTTCAAGGGCACTCAAGGTGTACTGCAAAGGGAGAATGACTTGCGCTGGTTGCCATATATAACATTTGTTTCCTCCTGCCCACACTCACAAGGACCTATCTTTTGATGATTTAGCATAGCAGTATTACTTCAACACATATGCTTTACATGGCCATCTTCCCTTCACAGTGCAAGACTTGCTTAGGTTTGTCCTGGGAGGACTGATCAGATCCTGCTTTCCTTGTCTTGCCTACCTTCAGCTCTGGCAATTCCTCATTGCTGACACTCTTGCCCAGTTGTAGGAATATCCTTCACTGAAGTTTTCAGTGTGCTGCTGTGAACACACATGCTTTGACTTTTATTTAGCTAATTCTTCTGTTTTTAATTCTGCACTGTCACTGAGTGTATCTGCTGAGACAATCACAGTATATACCTCTATACAAATAAAAAAAGCCTGAGAGGCACTTAGAAATCATGCAGCCCTCGTATTTTCTGTGAAATGCATTTGTGTGCGCCTCACTCCATGCACCATTAATGACATGGTAAATATGGACATTGATCTCTGTGACATGACAGCCTCCTCCTTTCACCTCAGAGGCTATAGGGTGTTATTTATCTTTCATTTATGGTCTTTAGCTAGTGTTTTCCTGTGACAGTTCCATATCACAGGTTTTTCAAATATGATTTCCTGAAGAAGCACTGTATCAAATATTTACCAACATTAAGAATGGTGCAATATTAGACCATGTGCCTTTCTGAATTAGCCTACAATCTAATCAAACAAAGGGCCCAGCTTGTTTGCTCTTGTATTAAACAGAGTCTCATTAAATGTCCAAAGAAGACCAAAGAACAGTAGTTGGTCATCTTCTGTGCTATGATATTTTGCCATTCTGTTCATCACTGGAAATTTTAAAGAGTAGGCGAGACAGGAAGGCCAAAAGCATAGTTGATCCAGACAGAGCAATGGGGATGAACCAGCTGTTCTCCCAAGGGTCCTTCAAGGATAATTATCTGTGATTTTATGATTCATTGAAGCTCTCACATTGAGCAGGCAAACCATCAGGGGAAATGCTGTGGAGACACTTGGCCCCCAGAACCTTGCAGAAAGGTCCCCTTACGCTCTGGGGATTCTCAGCTGGGAACTTTTCTTGGCTTTAGGTACCACTGCCAGCCCAGCTCTGTCCTGGAAATGCAAACTCACTAAGTCTATGACAAAATACTCTGCTGGGAAATCTGCTTTCAAACACTGTTAGTCCCCAGATATTGAAGGACAAAGTTCCTAGTGTCACCTGTTGAAATAATTCTGTTGTGCATTAACAATCTACTACTTATTAGAGAACAAATTTGACTCTGAATCTTCCACTGTCTAGGTGTGTTCTAACTACTGGGCTGTACTGTCAAGGTCTTGCTCACCCTTTCCTCTTCCCAGCTTGATTTGTATATGTACAGACAGGATGAAATTTTCTGGGTAGGAACTATCATGAGGCCAGGAAAAGTCAAGCAGCTGGTCATCCAACAGTTACGGGAAGGATGGTGGGTAGGAAGGTGCCAGATGCCCTTCTGAACACTGGGAAGAAGCAAGAGACACAAGATCTTTCACAAAGGGCAGGCTCAGGACATCAGCATGGAAGCAGAGATAATATGCCTCAATGCAAGGGGTGGGATGAAGAGGAGGTCTTCTTCAAGGATTTATTTGCAGGATTTCCTAGGATTTGGGTTTCTATTGGAACACTCAATCCACTATACACTGGATACAAAACCATCCAGGATAGGGGATGTAAGCATATCCTTTTTTTCAGAAGCCTCCCCTAGTACACCACACAGGTCAAGTGCTGGAGCTGGTCAGGAACAAGCAAGGTGCAAACTGCCTGAATCACATACACTGCCGCCATTCACCTGCTGGTCTTTAATCCAGCTGAGCCATCCTCCTAGGAACTGTTTGCAATAGTGCAGGAATCTCAGTCCACTGTCCGCTCAGAACCAGCTATAAAGATACAGCAGGGAAATGTTATTGTTAGAGCTCCTTGCATACCAGACACAGACCAAGTGCTCCCCTCCTCCTCTTGTACCTTGACACCCCTCTCCTCGTGCTCTGTGGTCTAAGCTACAGGCTGCTGCAGAGGTCACTGACCTCTTTCAGGCTCCTGGAGGTGTGGCAATAACTGCTGTGACATCAAACCCAGAGATTTTCTCTAACCAATCCTGCAACACAGTTTGCAAAAGCATGACAAAGTTGTGGCCTGGGGTTGCACTGCCCTCGGGAGGCAGGATTTGAGCAAGAACATAATGAAGGAGAAGGTGGTGAACAGTCAGCATGTATTTACCAAAGGTAAATCATGCCTGACCAATTAGATTGTCTTCTATGATAAAATGACTGGATTTGTGGATGAGGGAAAAGYAATGGATGTCATTTACCTTGACTTCAGCAAGGCTTTCAACATGACCTCCCACAATATCCTGGTATCCAATTTGGGACATTATGGTCTGGATGGCTGGACAGTGTGATAGCAAGTGCAGTACTGCAGGGGTATCTCCTGGGATTTGTCCTGTTTAACATCTTTATCAAAGACCTGAAGGAGGTGCACTTCTGTCAAGTTTGCAGATGACACTGAACTTGGGGGACTAGTCCATACACTCCAGGGCAGGGCCACCATTCAGAGGGATCTAGACAGGCTGGAGGAATAGGATGGCAGGAACTTTATGAAATGCAACAAAGGACAAATGCAAAATCCTGCACCTGGGAAGGAAGAATCCATTGTAATGATACAGACTGGGTATTGACTGGCTGAGTAGCAGCTCTGCTGGATGGGACCTGGGGATCTTAGCAGACAGCAAGCTGAACATTAGCTGGTAGTGTGCCTTGGCAGCAAAGAAGCCTGAGAGCATCCTGGGCTATGTTAACAGAAGCATAGCCAGTAGATCAAGGGAAGTGATTATTCTGCTCTACTCAGATTTGTTAACCACATATAGAATACTGTGTCTCATTTTGGGCCTCTTAGTACAAGAAAGACATCAATTATCTGGAGTGAGGTCAGTGGAGCACCACCAAAATGATCAGTAGACTGGAGCACTTGCTGCAGGAGGGTAGAGGGAGAAGCTGAAGGAACCAGGCTTGCTCACTCTGGAGAAGAAAAGGCTTTGGGGGAACCTAACAGCAGTCACCACCCCAGGACCTCTGAGGAAGTAATCAAGGAAACAGCCAGGCTCTTCACAGTTGTGAGTGGTAGGAAGTTGAGAGACAAAAGGCATAAGTTGAAACAAGAGAGGTGCCAATTGGATTTAAGGAAAATCTTTTTCACCGTGAGGACAGTCAAGCATYGGAACAGATTGCCCAGAGAGTTGTGCATCCTCATGCTTGGAAGGCTGAATAAAAMCCTGAGTAACCTGGTCTAGTCTGGGCTAGAGATCTCCAGAGGTTCCTTCCAACCTGAATTATTCTGATTCTGTATATTGCATGTTCCCACATCTGAGCAAGGAATGGCATGCTTGCTATCGGTGCCTCTATAGATACTTCTAATTGGGAGATGTTGACATCAACTGCTCCAAGGCTACCTCTGACAAGGTTCAGAACCATGCATAAGGCCACCTGAAGACACTATGCAGAAGCTCTCTAAGTGGAATCCAGGCCAAAGCTTAGCATTGCTTGGGCAAACCAGTGGATAGGCATCACTGCCAAGCTTTTGCAGGAACACCATGACCTGAGTACTCACTACTACCATGACTTCCTGAAACATGAGGTAGGAACAGAATCAGTAGCTCATAAGGGACCTCTCTGAAGGCATGCCCTGCTTTAGTAGGCAGCAAATCATATGGTGGCAAGACAAGCCTACAGCTCTCAGCAGAGGCTGGCACAAAGAGAGAGACCACAGTACCATGCTGGCGAGGCTGCTGGAAGGGAGGAGGAACAATCTTTGGTTCTCCCATTAAGATCACCACTAAGGAACCAAGACCTTCGTTCTGGGATTTTGATTGTGACCCTGACTCATTTATTTGGTTTGTCTTTTATTCTATTGCCCCACTTCAGTTTTTTTTGTTTGTTTGTTTTTAAATTGTAAAACAGGTATGTTCATGGAGTTAAAGATGTGTGCTGTTTTGCCTCTCTGCACTACTGGGTCCCTCAGCTCACAGTGCTGTTCCAGATGAGCACACAGGACATGGGTCCAGAAATCACCCAGTGCAGGCAGGATGGACAGCATCAGAAGGAAAAGGAGAGGCAGCTTAGGAGATATCCAAATAAAGTGTCTTCATGAGAGGAAACCTTTGCTTATAGTGTAGAAAAGGGCTACATGGGTCTGATCCCATGACCTGTGGGATCACACACTCCTCAGGCTGTGACCATCTTCCAGGTTGGGGACAGGAAAAAATTCCTGAGGGAGTAGAAGATGTCATGTCGTGGGTATTCTCGTACTATTGCTCGTGCTATATGGCTGCAGGAAACTTTTCAGCATGCAAGTCTTTGTTTTGGGATTCAGCCACTGCTGGCAGCATTGCTGAGTCATGAAAAAGCAGTCTTGTCTTGCTGTGCCAATGTCAAATGGAAAGGCTCCTCCAAATGCTCCTACAGCTTGCAGAGGATGCAAAGAGCTCCACTGATGTGAACCCACTGGTATGAAGTCTGTCTTTGAACATCTGCTCTTTTGTAGTCAGATGATGACAGCAGGTCACTGTTCTACATGAGCTCCATGACTGACTGAAACCCTGATGTGGGCCTCTACTGCCCAGGGAGGCTTGAACCACCCAGGCCCATGATGAGAAGGTTTATTCTAAAATAACATGGACTATATCCTCTGGGGTGGATGGACTATGTCCTCTGGGGAGGAATTGGATGCTTGTCTGTCTCCTTTAGAAGATGCCAAAGTTCTGGAATATGCAGTGTCCTGTACTAAGCTAGGAGATCTTCCTATAGTCTCCGCAAATGGTCCTTTGGGTGACAAGGCCCTGCAGGATCCTGGAGTGATATCTCTTCAGATTCATGTAGTCCTGTAGATCCCCTGCAGCAGAGACAATATGAGACTGTATATCCCATTATTTTAGCAGTGATGGTTACGTCAACCCTTGGGGATGCCTTGCATACCTCAGCTACCACCAGACCAACACTGAGCTGGCTGTGCCATACTGACTGCCCCACAATGGTAGTAGCTGGGAGTAGCCTGGCTCCCCAGGACTTAAGCAATTATCTTGGATGCAGGGATGGCAGCCTGAAGGGAGTCTGGAGCTGCAGGTTATACACGATATAGATATAGATATACATGATATATCTATATGGATATAGATTATCTATAGATTTATATATAAAAGGTATAGATTAAAAAACTATATATATATTTATATATATATTTATATGTGTGTGTGTGTGTGGGGGGGTTATATAGTCTTTACACAGGTTATGTCTATAACAGAATCCTAGCGCTACAGAAATGCAGATTAGAGGGGACCTACTCCGCTTTCCAAGCTCTATTCCATTCCTTTGCAAAAGATGAGGAGCCTGACATTGTGATTTCTGACAGATGTTTGTCTGACTAGTTCTTAAAGACTTCCAGAGATAGTGACTCCACATCAACCCCAACAACCTCACTATGAAAGTTTTATCGATACTTCACCTAATTCTCCCCTCTGTAAGTCCCTGATCTCTTGTCTTACTGTCTATGAATGTAGAGAACAGATTATTCCCTTCCTCTTGGCAGCTCTCTTTTATCTATCTGAAGACTATTATTATCTTGCCTCAGCCTTCACTCTCCCAGTTTTTTCAATCTTTTCTCAGAGGTTCACAGTTTCTACATCTCATGTGAAGATTCTAATTTCTCATGGAAGACTGAAAAAAATGTTTTTTTATTGTCTCATTCTTAGGCACTTACTTGATCCCATGCAGAGTGCTTGGGTGCCCATGGATTAGACACAACAGTATACAGCTATATTTGCTAACTTATCTCTAATTCATTTTTCTATGCACCAGAACCAAAGAAGGAACCTGTACTTCTTCAGGCTCCATTCCAAGGTCCCTGTCAGTCCACACAGACACTAAACATATTTGCCTGTTTCAGTTTGTGCATGCAAAAAATTAAATAACAGAAATATAAGATCAAAATAATTTTCAATAATTTTCATGCTATTTATTTTTTAGTATTTCTGCACTGGCTATTCTATTCATGATAAAATGTGTAAAAATAATTTCAAATAAATAGTCTTCTTCCTGGAGTTCACCAAAAGTGTAGCAGTAAATGCAAAATGCATAATCATGACATGTCTACCAAACTTAGATATTTGTTATGTCTTTGTGCCCTGTTGCTTATAGTCAGATTGTGTCACACAATTTCTGAAAAAGTTACTGGTTTTATCAACTTCAAATGGATAGGATACATGCCATAGAAAATGTAGGCATCAGATCCTGTTATCCAGAAATGTTCTCTGCCTACATAAATTGCTAATAATATACACAAGAAATACTGAAGTCCTGCAAATATGCACACATTCTCCTCCCATCAGGTTACAAAGGCATGGTAGAATTGGGCAATATCTCATCATACAAACTCAGCTTTCTGGTTCTTTCACTTGTTACAAAGCTTACTTCATGTTTTGATCTTATATACACAGAGGATCACTGCAGAGACCATAGACAAGTTCTACTATGGGATACAGAATTCCAGACAGAAAGTATCAAATTGGCAAGAAGTTCCCAGTTACATGCACAACACAGGCTAGCAGCAGAGATGGCAGTTACCACTCCTTACTTCAGGAATAAAGGTACAGAAAGTCTCTGAGTAGGCTGTGAGATTGTACAGAAGTCAATAACAATAGGAAAGGATCAAGACAAGCACTTTTTGAAATGTATTAACTTTTGGAAAGCCTGTTTAAATTCTTCATTAAAAGCTGTGTAAATGACTGGATTGATCAGTGAGTTTAAGTAACCTAACCATGTAAAAAAGTCCAGTAGGATAGGATGAAACCAACAAGCATCCTGACAGATTGGCAGGACTAGGGACATGACAAAAAATGGCAGCCAGCAGAAAATGAAAGCTCCCAGAATAATGCCTAGAGTTTTGGTGGCTTTCCTTTCTCTTGCGGCAGAAATTCTTTTCCTTTCCAGGACACTATCTGCAAGTTTTATTTTAACATGATTGATAAATATTGGGGATCCACCTGAATGGGAATGCCCTTCATGCAGGCTAGAGTTAATGGAGCAGAGAGAAGACCCAGTAGAGCCAGTAATCAGGTGTGCAGTAGTAAATCGTTTCCCATATAATGAAGGTGGCTTCAGAATCCTGGATCGAGCTGCTACATAAATTCTACCATACAATATTACAAGGAGCACAGTTGGGATGTAGAAAGCTCCACAGGTGGAGTAAATTGTGTAGGGAATCTGATCTGTGTTCACAGTACACTTTGCAATTTCTTCATGAGCTTTCCCTTGCCTCCAGAAAAGTGGTGGCACAGAAATACTAATAGAGATCATCCAGACCACAGCAATCATGAGTGCTGCTCGGCCAGCAGTCCGGCGTTTGGCATATTCTAAAGCATCTGTGACAGCCCAGTATCTATCCAGTGCAATAACACAGAGGTGTAAGATTGAGGCCGTGCAGCACGTGATGTCTGAGGATAACCAGATATCACACAACACTTGGCCAAAGGCCCATGTGTGGGTGACAGTGTAAGCAATACTGATGGGCATCACTAGGACAGACACTAAAAGATCGGTCACTGCCAAGGAACCAATGAGGTAATTTGCAGGTGTGTGGAGCTTTCTAGTCAGAAAAATTGTAATAATAACAAAAATGTTTGCAAGGATCGTTGCCAAAGTTATAACAGACAGAAGGGCTGACAGTGAAATCTTCAGCCCTAATAGTGTCCTTTCATCCAAAGCCAGTGGCGTTTCAGTAAAATTTAATGACTTATTTGCTGAGCTCTGGAGAGAGAGCTCTGCTGAATGGTTATACTGAGTCATTCTCTGCTCTGATCTCACTTTCCAATGTAATCTTCTCTGCTCTGATTTCACGTCCCAATGTAATCTTCCCTCCACAATGAAGAAAGATGTTCACATTTTGCTGAAGCAGAACTTTTTGTACTAGAGTCCAACATTAAAGAAATACTAACTCCTTGCAAATAAGAGCTTGAATAGTAGATGAGGTACTCTCCGAAGCTAGTTTTTCCATTGCATCTTATTTGAGGCCATTGTTAAAAAGCAAAATGTTAACATAATCATCCAAACATGATCCTGGCATACGACAACACAGAAGGTAGTGCAAGTGGTGGGAATGTAGGTATTTTTTATTTTTATCTTACTTCTAATGTACCTGAAGACAAAATCATTCTTTATTATCTTCTCCTCACAACTCCTTTTTGTACTGATCTTCTGCAAAGTTGCATAAATCAGTACTGAAGAGTGAGAGGCCAAAACAGAAACATCTGGGCATGTAATCGATGCCCCAATATTTGGGACAAAGCTATCCTTGAGATTATTTTCTCTTCCACTCTAGTAGCTGAATGTCACATTTTTGTTATTTGAGGGACTCTATTAGTAGAGTACCCAAGATATAATACAATACTGTCTGGATTCCTACTGTAAACATAATTTCTGCCAGATTTTAAGTCAAGGCCTTCTTTGCAAACAGTGGAGAGCTCTGTTTTCACTTATTCATCCAGACCATTCTGGCTTTTTCTTCAACACACATTCAGTCTTCAAATGCTGGAATCAAGTTTAGGTTACCAGAATTCAATGCTCTGGTGCTGAAGGTCACAGAATGTTCCAAGTACTGAGATGTTCTTGATTATGCAAACAGTGAATGATTGTAATGACTTGTGAAGTGGTGATTCCCTCAAAAGAGGAAGGATATGGCTGGTTATTGGTTAATGGGATCTGGAGAAAGAAAGTGAATGTGTTAGTCCAGAATGATGATACAAGTAATGTGGAAGTTGAGCTATCAGTTTTAGATCAGTGTTTCACAGCAACATAGAAACCACAGTCTTTCCATATGTTTCTCTAGACTCACTTAGTGTAACCTGAAATCCTTATAAACCTGAATAGAACATTCTAAGAAAGATTACCTTGAGATCTTAAGTCAGACCTACACCCAAGTAACAGAACATCACTTATGTAATGCAAACCCATTCTTTCATGAAAGAGACTCAGAATATGGGTCTGGAATGGGTTTGAAGTATGCTCTGAAGGCTAACAAGAGAGAAGCTGAACTTCTCCAAGAACATAGTTCCCCAGGCAGGCCTCCTCTAACCATCAYGGAGAAACACCTCTTACAATGTAAGTGGTGCAGCTTCACTGCAACTGACAAAGAACTGAGATTTACCCAGTTAGGAATCTGTGAAGCAAGAGCATCATATTTTCTACTAAAAAGCTACAAATGATCTGGTACGATGAAACACTAACACTTATGTGTCAAACAGCCACAATCCTAACAGAAGATACCTAAAGCTTTTTTGTTTGTTTGTTTTGCAAACATCCACCTTCTGTGAGTAAAACATATTTTAAGAGATGACTTCTCTTTTGAGCTGTCTTGTTGAAATAAGGGAGGGTCCTAAAAAATTCTCATATTTCACACTAGACTATTCCTCCTTTTTTTTTTTTTTTTCCTTCATTTCCAGGAAGGTTTTCAACCTCTCTTCCTCTGCCCATTTTTGTTGCACTGAGTAAAATTTCAGCTTATAAGAATTTTTGAATATAAGAATGGCCACAGTGACCAAAGTCTATCAAATCCAGTCATCTCTCTGACAATGGCCAGTGTTGAGGAAGAGTATAAATACAGCATAAGCATATAGTTGAAACTCCCCCTGAAAACTGTCTCTCAAATCCAGTGATTTATGGTATCTTTGTATTTACTATCCCCTGATGCACAAATTCTTCCCTGAACTTATCCAAACCTTTTTTTTTTTCTTTTCTTTGAGTCCATGTATCCTTTTACGATTCACTATATCCTGTGACAAGGAATTTGAAAGCTCAGCTATGTACTGTGTAAACTGCATCCTTTTGTTTGTTTTAAAGCTAGTTCCTCATAATTTCATCTGATGTGTTCTCCTTGTTTTAAAGAGACAGGGAATAATCATCCCTATCGTTTTTCTTCAGGCAACCATTCGATTTATAGATCTCTACCATATTGTTACTTCTTGTCCATTCAGTTGTTCAGTATCTGGAAGTCAGTCCATACTTGCAATCATCCCTGTTGCCCTGGTATTACCCTGTTAGTAATATCAGCATTTTTTTTCTTATTTGCTCACTTTTTACATCTATCTGTACTGAATTCCTTCTCCCATTTTTCTACCTAGTCACAAGGCTCTCTGCAAGTCTGCTGAGTCATTCCCTGTCTTTACTACCCCAAAGAGCTTTGTCTCATCAGCAGATATCATCACCTCACTATTCATATATTTTCCAGATCAGTTAATATGTTGGATAGTCTGAGCCTTCTTTACTTACCTTCTTTAAGAGTATCTGGCAAAGGGCCTTGTCAAAAGTAAATTACATCAGTTGGACTTCACTCAATCCATATACTCATCAGCTTTTCCTAATAACTTCAACAGACTTGTGAGGCATAACTTACCTTTACAAAAGCCATTTTGACTGTTCCTCAAGACATCATATTTACTACGTGTACAGTAATACTACTGTTTATTATAGTTTCTACAGACTGGCCAGGTACAGACATAAAACTTATGAATAAGTAGTGCCCAGATCTCTTTGGAACTCTTTTTACAAACTGGCATAACATTAGCTGTCCTGCAGTTGCCAAGTGCAAAGGGGGTTTTAAGCAGAGGTTGAACACTCCAGTTGATACCTTTTTTCTTTCAATCTTGAGTTCCATCAGAGCTGTTCCTCAGAGCACCATCTCATAGTGAAGATTTGTTACTGCTCATTTTGCCTAGAAATAAAGGTTCTAGTTACCTGCTTTTTACTCAATTGAGAAAAATTCCTAAAGAGACAAATTATTTTCCTGCGGAAAAACAGAAAAAGAAAAGAATTAGTTTTGTTAAACTAGACACATTTAAGAAGAATAACATTAAATCTCATACAGTCATTAAATTAAACTTAATAAAGTCAAATGCAAGATCATAGATTCACCTGTATATTAAGGAAAAAAGAACGCACACATTTACAAGATGTACACTCTCAAAACACTTTTGAGTCCAAAGGGATGAAGAGGCCATTCAACATATTCAGCTGAAAACAATCTCCCAGTAGGATGTGTTGCCTAGACAAGGCTTATATAATACCCAGAGCATAAAAGAGGCATAGAGAGTAGCAACTGAATATGTCATCACCTCTAGATAATATTATTGTTTTCATTATTTGCAGTTTATGGTCTATACAATTGTAGGCACTCAGCTGCCTTCCTAAAGTTACCTCTACAGCGCTGAAGGCATCGGCCCATGTAGTATCTCTGGCCCCCACCAGGCACGGCGCAGTAAGTTTTCATCCACACTTCTCAGGACCGAACACCTCTCAGACAGGTTGGCTGCAATAGCACTGTCTTTGGCCCATCTCTTCCTGGGCTCCACCTGGTGCCCTTGGCCATGGGCTGTGACTACTTTTTCTGTTCAAAGTGCCTGAAATAGATCGAAGGCGAAGTCACAGCCTACCAGAGTAAGATTTTCACAGCACATCACCTACAATCACACAATGCATAGCTCAGGGCAAACTGTAGGGTTGTGTTGGATGCTTGCAGGGCAAGGCTTGCTACAACAGCATTCAGAAACAGTATAGAGCAGAGGAAACCAGACCTATCTTGTTTTATTTATCCACAGTACTCTCCCCAGCATGACATGCAGGTTTGGCCTTGGAAGGAACTAGTTCATCCGTACTAAGGGAGAATAGGGGCAAACTAACAGCCATGCAGATGATGAAGAACTAAGGCGCAGAATGACCCTGGAGCAAGGCTATTTGACAGTGACAATACAGTCTCAGTGAGTAGCACAGTCATGAGAGCCTCCTCTATAGCCAGTGGGGCACCCCTGAAGGCAGGGCCTCCTGAAATCTGAAGCGCCCTCTGCAGCTGCCCATCTCTTAACTCTAGACATGGYCTGGGTAGACTACATTCCTAATTTATATACCTCCAAAAGTAATTAAAGTTGGATAGGGGCAGGCCCTTTGGTTCAGCTCCCGTGTCTATGCATTCAATGGTTCCTGGGAAATTCCAGGAGCCTAAGAAAGTTGTAATAGTGCCTTAATGTTCTGGAGAGATTGGAGGGACTCAGTCTTTTTAGTTTATCAAAAATAAGAACAGATATCTTCACCATAGGAAAAAGTATTTAACTGCAGAGAAAATTTAAGACAGTGCAATATTATTTAACTTAGCAGACAAAGAGAAAGCACAGTTCAGGGTCTGGAAGATGAAGCTAGGCAGATATTCAATGGGAAAAGAGAACAGATTTTTAACAGTAGGTGATTCCTTGTTCAGAGTCCTTACTTAAAACCAGGTACTTTTGAAAAGACGCTTTGGTTCCAGCTTCAGTTACTAGGCTTTGTAATAAAAGTAACAGAGCAAGACGGAAGCAGTGGGTGAGGGTCTTTAGCCTCATTAAGTCGGAGATGACACCAAGTGGCCCAAACTATGACAAGGTAGACAGACTGTTGCAAACACAAGGTTAATGACACCAAAAGATAGTTGTGACACAGTGCCATCCTGTGGACACTGAACACATATAACTGCGACTGTGTCAGACAGAACAAGATGTCCTGAATGTTTCAAAGATGATATTCAATTCAGAGTGTAAATGCAGTCATGACATATTTCCATCCCTCCTGGAAAACAGATTGCCCTTCTGGGGAAGAGAATGATTTTTGCAGATAGCAATTTTATGAGGCAGCTGACAATAGCTTCTGACAGTGCTCTGATGAAAAGACAATGCTTTGATGTACCCATGAAAATCTGCGTTTGATTGAAGTGAATAATATATACAATAAATAAAATAAACAAATAAACACCAGACAGAACAAGGGGGAAAAAAGGGAACAAGATAAAACATCTTTTAATAAGTTGAATAATGTTTTCTTTAATTTCATACTGTGTAATAATCAGTTTACACTGTAAAACAGCACACTCCCTTAGATTGAGGACGGAGATTGAAAATAGGGTGTTTCCCCAAAACGATATTTTGGTAGTGCCCTCACACACACTGCTTGTATTGACAGAAAACAAAGCATTTAAGCTTCCACAGACAGAACAGATCTCAGTCCCTATTCTGCATGGCAGTACTGGAAGAATGGGATCAGGTGTCCATTCACTGGGAGTGTCCTGGGTGGGTGTCAGAGGCTTCATTTTGAATTGCTAGAAATAATTCTCTACTCTATAGCTGGGTAACAACCAAGGGAATTGCAAAGGAACAGCTAAGAACAGAGTTAAATTTCAGGAAACTACTGGTAATCCTTTTGCTGTCAAAACTTTTTGTAACTGATTCTAATTGTTCATTTAAATGTCGAGTACTCTATCTTGCCTAAATAAGCCAGACTTATTCTATTATGCTTCAGCACCTTGACCTGTGAAAAAGACTATCTCTGTGTGAGCTGACAAACACCAGATGGCACTCCTAAGAAGAATTATACTTTTGAAAGATATGTTTCATAGGAGAACTCAAAAAGAGGGAGAAACTTTTGAATAATTTATTGCATATTTGGAACAGTTGACTCAAGCATGAAGCACAGAGTATCTGWGGAGTCCCAGTTTGAGACCAGAACCCAAACTGTAGAGAAGACCTGTTCAAACATCATGAAATAAATTTAGAAGAAGATATACAGTCCATACATCATAACTATTCAGAATGCAGATTCCGGGAGGAAAACAAGGCAATGCCACAGTACATTCACCAAAAACCAAAATCCACAGAAAATGCAGAAGCTGTGTAAAAGTCAAGACTTGGAGAAGTCTGTAAAATGGAACGTAAGTAGGTTTGCATGCATTGGTATGAAGGACTAGACATGGTCTGGAAGTAAACATAATCCTAACTGGTTTCCTGGCTTTGGATTAAGCTTCCCGGAATACATACAGGAAGGAATAGCATTTCACAAAAGCCTACAGATGAAACAGAATAAAGCTGAAAATAAATAAAATACATAGGCACTCTGCACCATAAAGTAGGATTAGGCAGTACTAAAAAGACTGTCACATTGCCATCACAATAAAGAAGAAAAGCAATTTAGGGGGGATAATTATAATGAGAGCCTGGTTACTTGCTGTCTGTTATGCACAAGCTAACATATCATTTGAACTTACAGGTAATACCTTGAAAAGAAAGCAGAGTCATCTTGAATATAGATACATAAAGTATACTCATATGATAGGCAAATAATTTCAACAGTGGATATATGAGCTCAACCTGGAGCAAAACAGAATGCTTTTTTTCACAAGCAGTGAATTTTATCACAGCGTGGGATACAGTTTAACAAGGGGCATCTACAAAAGTAGACTTGCTGCCCTGAGAAAAGCTGTCCCTGGGAGAGTAATGAGTGCAATTGCTCATTTGTTTTCCACTCAAGCAAGGAGCCCAAGCTGGAAGTCGCAGATTGTGGCAGAAGCCAAAAGCACTTGCAGGAAGTGGCAACCCTTAAGGTCACAGTACAGTCATTCAGCACTTAAAACTGGGTCTCTCCTTACTCCTCTGGTCTCATCCATTGATGTRTGCAGCAGAGGGATGTTTCATACGTCTCCAGCTTGATTCCCTCCACTCTCTCATATTCCAGCCAGGGAAGACTGAACAAGGTTCAACTTTGTAGAGCGCCAGACCACTTCAGCTGGTAGGAGGAAAAAGAGATTCCCCATGGTCTCGGACACATTCCTCTCCCATAACCTCTAACCAGGCCTGTGTGCTCAGGGTTCCACTTCACAGCATGGTTTTGTTCCCAGTGCCTCTCATGGGGCCACTGCTCAACTGGTGCCTCTGCCAATGTGGCATGAGGGGTGAATTCTTCCTACCTACATGTCAGGCAGGTAGTACACACACACATGAACACACCTGCCAGTGCAGGCATATGCACCCACGTACATATACAGGTCTACTCACACCTTGGTGCATTTGAGGAGTAGTTTCTGCTTACTGATTGCACCCTGACATTTTCCACAAGATTCTGATTCCTTTTTATGCAAGTACCTGTGCAAATATTCTTCAGACCCTGAGCTGAATCAATAGGAGCATGAGCCTGCATCTGAATTTCTCATGCTTTTAGGGAGTAGCAAGGCCACTGCATTACTGTCTAGGCCATTATTCAAGATGTTTTTCAGATGTCAGGTGTATTTCACATCAACACCAAATGATTTTTTAATATATTAATATATTTCGAGAAACAGAGCTCTTGCACTCCAGTCAGTTACTTTCCACCTTCCTGACCTATCTTTGCTGTGAGATGCCTTCATCAGCATTTTTGAGTTCAGGGCACTTACTCAGTTGCCCAACCAACATTGTGAAATTACAAAACTTGTATACCATAAGTATAGATTAGCTGTTGACCAATAACGTTGTAGTGTGTTAACCATGATATAATGAAATGTAAGGTTTTTTTAAGTTTTTCCTTAGGATTTTTTTTTCTTTGCATTATTACATTAAGTCTATACTGTATTATTTCCATTTGCTATGGATAGAACATTTTCCACTGCTTATAGTCAGTAATATGAATGCCATTTTCAAAATTTCCACTTCTTGTCCCCTACTTCAATGACATATCAGGGGTAAACAATAAAGTTAAGGTGAGATTCATCTCAATCTCCTTTGACATCTAAAATTTAGTTAGAGCTGGTCACCCTAGGCAGGCAACAGGTTGCATAAATTGACCTTTTTGGCCTGAGTGTCTCTCTTCATTGTCTATAAAGGGAGCTGGTACAAAAAAGTTCATATTTCTAGAGAAAAAGCTTGGAAAGTACAGAAGACACTTCATATATTCACTCTAATATGGTTCATGCAGCACAATTGTATCTGTACTGCCTGTACTGTTGTGAATATTCTAAAGTAAAACAGGTGTGTTTATTTTCTTTCATTGATACAGCAAGCAGTACTCTATATACCAAATGGCATACAAAACATTTCCCATTCCTAAGTAAGGAAGTACGTTTAAATTCTAATTAGGAAGCAAATACTGGCAATGCTTAACCCCCTTCTCTTCCGCTCCCCCCCCCTCAATTTCTATTTTTGCTCAGCTTTCAAAAAAGTGTCGCTATTCTGCATCTCTCGCCTACATACACAGCCAACGTGTACTGGCTATCCAACCCATTTCTTATTGCCAACTTACAATTGCTGTTACACCTTATAACTAAATATTATTTATCAAAGAGAAAAGTAAGGATTTAGTGAGCAGTGATGCTGTTAAATGCTGAAGTACAGAATTCTCTATAATACATTACCTATAATTTCTTCAACAGAAGCAGAAATAGCATTTAGCTCTAGCATTAGCTATACTCTCTCAGTCTTAAAGTCTATGATGCCAAACATGCACAGTGCAAAATCTCCAATAATTTTTTTCTTTCTCATGTTTCCTCTCCCATTATTATTCAATGTCATATATTAAGTGGAATTGTAAGGGCTGATGGAATACAGTGTGATGTGAGATTAAGCATATCAGATGAGATTCATACCACTGAACAGTACATATCATAGATATGTAGTGTGCAAGTATCTACATGTCAGTGTATCGCCTGACCTAAGTTATCCAACATGAGAAAAGAGCACATCATTGCTTGTAAGGTGAAGAATATCCCTCCCCTCCCCCCACATGATGATGTCGCTCCTCCAGCTATAAAGGAAGTTTAGACAATAAGCTCAAATGTAGGTGACTGACTTCTAGACACATTTGGGTAAATGAATGCACCTATGAAGCCCAGCGCATCCTCATATAGAGATAAGGTTACATAAGCCCATGTCAAGAGGTAATGTAGGGTCAAGTCTTCCCTTCATCATGCTGGGAGGCTCATCAAAGGTCTGTCAGGTTTATCTCTGTACAGGACAGGCATGGAGTGAATTTGGGTCTGCAAACAGGCCCGGACCTGTCCCTGTAATACAGACATATGCAAGCATCTGAGAAGTGGGAGTTCTGGGAAAGTGCAGTGACACTAACTCTAGTCTCGATGGTCTGATTGCCACAGAAGATGCTAACCTGGCATGTCTGACATTCTAAACAGTGGCTAATCATCTCAGGCTCCCTTTATGGAGATTACTTTTCCCTCCTGTCCCAGAAACCTCTTTTAGGTGGTGCCCATTTCTTTCCAGGACCTGAAAAGGAAGCCTAGAATGACTAGCTTAGACTCAACCATTTAAATGCCTGCCTTAGAAAAAAATCAACCCTACCTGAAATCTGAAAGCAGTGACATACATGAGACATCTGGAGAGAGGAAGGGAGATCAGAGTCAAGGATATTCCAAGTACCTGCTCCAAAAGACTGGAGCCTGTTTAGAAAGGGATGGGGAATCACTGTTACAGCTTCCTACAGACAGTGCCTCTAGAGTGTCCTCAGAATCAGGGATTTTCCAAAGTGTTTAATGATGCTCTAATTCCATAAGTTCTAAGTCAACAAAATGTTAGCATTCATTCAATGGGAGCAATGGGAGGTAGGCTAATGCTGAGTGCTCTAGAAAACCCCAGTGCATTCAAAGTGCTCAAACACTGGCCCTTTTAAAATTAGTTGGAATCTCTAATGATAAATCTAGAAAGAGATATAAAGAAGAAGTTGTTCTTGCAGGTCTCATCCAAACCATCCTTGCTCAGTTCAGTACCGCACTGTGCTCTGCAGATCAGCTATTGATGCTTTATTTAACTTGGTTTCAGTGTGCTGAGCCATTCCCATGAGATTTCATCTCTGAGCACAATGGTGCAATATTCACAGGGATTTCTCAGGGCCATCTACATGGCCATCCACATGCACCAAGTTTCAACTTCATGCTTTAGCCATTTTTTCSTTGCTTGCCCTCTTCTCGAGTCAAAAGTGAGAAGAATTACAATTTTTCTACGAAGAATCCTACAGCTTTGCCTATAGATGGACTTGGAAGGCATTGGCTGACTTGCCAATACCTGCACTTAAATAAATGGTCAAGTCTTAAAAAGACAAACTGTGATGGTGGGATTGATCTGCCTAACTACAGGCACTACAGATGTTTAATCAGAGTAACCAATACCTAACACAGGGAACAAAGTACCTTCAGAGGGCAACACACTGCCCTTAAATCCAACACTTCTCCACCCAGTAAATAAATTCAATATGATATAGCCTTACGCTTCCTGGAGGCAATTCAGSAGCAGACTGGGAAGATTTATTGGCTGAATGCACTCATCTAGAGCCAGCAGCCAGATGTCTCAGGGAGCAGACAGGCATTTATCTACACACATGCAGAATCTAACACATGTTGTAATTCTGCTGTGATGGGAACAGGAAGGTCCAATAATTGTTACTGTTTTCAGCAATGACTTGGTTAATGAAGTGGATGGCATGCTTCTTCCAGCAATATGACACTGGAGAGGTTCCAGCAAACTGTGGAACAAGATTAAGATTAAATTCAGTAAGAACAAGTGCAAGGTATTTAGTTTAGGCAGAAATGAGCAGCTGCCCTGATATATGATTGAGAGCAACTGGCTAGGCAACAGCTCTGCAGAGCATAGGATCAACATGCCCTATCAGCAATGTCAGCAACATTGTACCCATGCAAAATGGCAAACACCTTGGTAGATGCATAACTAGGAACAGGTCCTGGAATAGATCTTGTTCTATTCACCTTGGGCATGGTCAAATAGGAGCCCTGGGTTTAGCTTTGGGCACTTTGTTTGGAGCAAGATATGGACCAGATAGAAAGAGGTCAGAAGACAGCAGTGGGAGTCATCAGAAAAGCTAAAGTATGAGGATAGACTGAATGAACAGGGATATCTGGGCTAGAAAGGACATGGCTGAAGTTGAGAGAAGGAATAGTCTGTTCCCCATAGAATCACAGAGTCAGAGAACAGTTGGGTTTGGAAGGGACCTTTCGAGATCATCTGCTCCACCTGCCCCTGCTCAAGTGGGATCACCTAGAGCAGGTTACCCAGGACCCTACCCAGATGGCTTTTGAATATCTTCAAGGATGAAGACTCCGCAACTTCTGTGGTTCCAGTGTTCAACCACCCTCACAGTAAAGAAGTAATTTCTGTGTTCAAATGGCATTTCCTGTGTTTCAGTTTGTGCCCATTGCCTCTTGCCCTGTTGCTGGGCACCACTGAAAAGAGTCTGGCTCCAACCTCTTTGCACCCTCCCTTCAGATATTTATAAACATTGATAAGATTCCCCCTCAGTCTTCTCTTCTCCAGGCTAAACAGTCTCAGCTCTCTAAGCCTCAGTTCATATAAGAGATGATCCAGCCCCTTAATCATCTTAGCAGCCCTTCGCTGGACTTGCTCCAGTAGTGCCACATCTCTTTTGTCCTGGGGAGCCCAGAATTGGACACAGGACTCCAGGTGTGGCCTCACCAGTGCCGAGTAGAGGGGAAGGAGCACCTCCCTTGACCTGCTGGCAACACTCTTCTTGTTGCAACCCAGGATACCGTTGGCTGCTTTTGCCACAAGGATACATTGCTGGCCCMTATTCAGCTTGTTCACCAGGACCCCCAGGTCCTTCTCTGCAAAGCTGCTCTCCAACTTGTTTGCCCCCCAGCCTGTTGTGGTGCATGGGGTTATTCCTCCCCAGATATACATCTCTGCACTACTCTTTGTCAAACTTCATGAGGTTTCTCTTTGCCCATTGCTCCAGCCTGTCAAGGCCCCTCTGAAGAGCAACACAGCCCTTTGCTGTATCAGCCACTCCTCCCAGTTTTGGATCATCAGCAAACTTGCTGAAGGTGCATTTGGTCCCTTTATCCAGGTCATTGATAAATAAGTTGAACAGTATTGGCGCCAGTGTCAACCCCTGGGGGATACCACTAGTGACTGGTCTCCAGCTGGACTTCATGCTACTGATCACAACCCTCTGAGCCAGGCAGTTCAGCCAGTTTTCAATCCACCTCACTGACCACTTATCTAGTCTGCACTTCATCAGCTTGTCTATGGGAGACAGTGTCAAAAGCCTTACTAAAAACAAGGTAAACAACATCTACTGCTTTCCCCTTATCCACCAAGCCAGTCATCTCATCATAGAAGGCTATCAGATTGGTTAAGCACAATCTTTGTAAATCCATGCTTACTACTGATCACCTTCTTGTCATTCATGTGTCTGGAAATAGTATCCAGGATTAGTTGCTCTATCACTTTCCCAGGGATTGAGGTGAAGCTGACTGGCCTGTAGTTCCCCAGGTCCTCCTTCTTGCCCTTCTTAAAGATAGGGGTGACATTTGCTTTCTTCCAACTCTCAGGAACAAAGCCATGGCTATGACCAATATCACTGAAAGGAGAGGATTTTAACTACAGCAAGTAAGACTGAGGTTAGACATGCAGATGGTAAGGCTAGTAAAACACTTGAACGGATTGCTTGGGGACATTGTGACATTTCCATCACTGAAAGTCTTTAAAAACAGGTTAAACAATCTTTCCGGAATGCCATTTCCAATAATCAATCCAGCACCGAGGAAGCAAAATGGATTAGATAGGGCTCTTTCCTCTGCATTAAAGAGCGCAAGTCGTAAGAATCTTTATTGGCTGCAATACAGTGTAAACTTAGCCAATTAAAAATTAACCAAAACATAAGACAGCACAAGCTTTACAGAACATCCAAGTTCACATGTGGAACAGGCTCAGGATTCATCTTTGTGGTACTCCACAAAGGCAGAGGAATTAAGATAACTTATTACTGTCAAGCACAGATGGTAAGGAATGATACTATCGCTTGTAACTGGAAGAGTGTCATTGGTGTGCCAGGATTCCTGGTCTTCACTGTTTCAGAGCACGAACAGGAGCAAGCAGTACTTCCTAGGACTGTGCTGGGCAGGAAGCATGGTACAAAAATGTTCCCTATATAGATGCTGCTTCTGCATCAACCCCAGCAGCTCTTTTCACATGTCCCTGGCTTTCTCAGTGTAAACTCCTACTAATTCTCTACCCTCACCTCTCACTGCACTCCTTTGCCTTCTTATTCAATTTCTAAGATGCAAAGTCCCCTGACATACAATGTTTGTTCCCTTTATTCCTGGACATTTGTAAGGCACAATGAAGTAGCGTTCCAGTATAGGGCAAGTTAAGAGCTCTTCAGATACAGGAACTGAAGCAAATAAGAAACTGAAGAGTTATTGTTCCAGTTACAGTATTTATGGTAAAGATGATGCTTATTTTTCCCCCTGGTTTAGAATACAACTCCCTTTGCCACCCCAGTTATAATGAGCTCAGAGATGGTAAAGTTTCTATCTTCTCCTTTGCACAATGTCTCTGTGCTCACATAGGGTTAGTGATGAGCAGGAAATGAGCTGGTAGGACAGATGGAAGGAACATCTTAGATGACTCATGCACTGCAACTTTGGGAATCATGAAGGGTGGACTCATAACTTTATGTGCACTCTGAAGGGTGTCTCTCTTTAGTTGCATCTCTGAAGCATATCACCAAGGAGGCAGAAAGGAGTCTACTCAAAAGGCAGAAGAAAGACCAGTCAATGTTTTATGCCAACTTTTTATATCAGGATGGCTCCCCYCAGAGCTGTAGGACAACTCTAGCTCTGCAAATGGCTCCAAGAAGACTGTGTTGCCTTGCAATATAAATACCAGAAGAAAGTTATCTTTGCCATTGCTTTCTGTACTGTGTTTAGGTCAGGACACTGCACTGCCATCATGCTTATTCTCTGTTAGGCACTGAAAGGAGCCAGGCCCCTCACAATCTTTCTCTGCATTTTCACATGTCTCAATTTACAAAATATACTTCACAGAATTCTAAGAAAGCTGCAAACCAGCATCACTCAAACCACAGAGCAGTTTTTATTTTTTCATTTCCTTATTCTCTGCCATTTACTCAAACATTCCTGCATTACACATGCTCAGTTTTTAACTCCTGCCAGTCCATCAGAAGCATGATACATGGGGTGACCATCAGTTGCAAGGGAGACAGAACATTCTGTGATTGAAGAAAGAAAGAAACATTAAAGGCAACATGAAAGAAAGCAGACTGTCAACTTGATATTTGTTCATTTTAATATTTCAGAGCCATGCATGATGCACAGCCTAAATCCTTTGTTATGATGCCATCTTAACTTTGGAGGGCAAAAAAAAGCAGCCTGTCTTGAAAAACCTCATAGATCCTAGACATTATTTCCTAGAATAACCTGTTTAACACTCCATTGGCAACAGTACTGTGATAAGCAAGTTACAATTACTGGCAAAGGTAGGTTTGTGAAACTACTTTCTTCTTTGGGGTTTATCTCAGGCTCACAGTTGGGAAAGGGACCAGCTTTCCGGAACTTTATTCTCCTTGAAGTTCTTGTTCGTGTCTCATGCACTGCTGTCCATGGTATTCTGAAAAATCAGCACCATCTCATGACAGCAAGGCGTTGCTGGTGGTCCTTGTCCTTGGGTGGTTTATAATTCTGTTGGACCTCCTGCTCTTTGCTGTAGTACAAAAGCTCATCCCAAAGGTTGTTGCATTATCTCTTATAACATGTGACATAAGGTGAGAGTCCATTGAGAAAACAGTGGCTTTGCCCTGAAAATCCCAGGTGAGCTCCAAGCAGGTACATGAGAATGGCAGCTTATAGCACCAAGGGGTGAGGATGATTCCAGGAGTACAACCTCATAATGGAGGCTCCTGGCTTTGTGCCAGCACACAAATGGAGGTGACATTTTGTCACCATCATACCTGAAGAAAGTGTGAAGAGAAAGCTAGGCAGATGGGTCAATTGTGGTACAAAGTAGGACAATGTGGAGTAATACTGAGACAACAATCACGAGACCAATCTCAGACACGGCCATGCAAACCTTGCCACAGAGCAATTCATCTCAAAATTACACTTTCAAAGCAGATCACTTCATTTACCAAATATCACCATGTAACCTAGGAAAGAGATCTGCAGTATCTAAATGCAGTTAATTTTAAACTGAAAATTGCCTCTGAGAGAAAAGCCCTGCCTTAAAGACAAGCATGCACACACGTCCCACCATCCAGCACTGCTTAATTCCCAATTCTCCCCCGTCTCTGGCACACACACTCCGAAGAGGCAGCTTTGCCTGGGTAATTCCCTGCTTCCCCGCGACACCGGGACGGCGGCCCCGGGCCCTGCCCTCCGTCTTCTGCCCGCGGGGCC
>NW_020450683.1:3598770-3646589 GCF_003343035.1 Apteryx rowi | reverse complement strand
CCGGGGCTGCGCTGGGCCGGTGCCGGGCGCCGTGGGCCGAGGGGCGCCCCAGGGATGCTGGCCGCCCTGGGACAGGCCAGCCTGGCTGGATTTGGGTCGGTGAGGAGGTCTCTGTGCTGCCAAGTATCTCTGGCTCCTGGGGGCCATGTCCGTGCCAGCCTGCTGCCATGCTCACTCCTCCCCCAGGCAGCCCAGGCTCGGGGGTGGCTCCTGGGGCCTCTCTGCCCTGGAATGGTGCAGCTGGGGGTGGGTATCTGCCTCTCTCCTTCAGGGTGATCCCTGCAGTACTTGACTGTGCAGGCCTGGGCCTTGTCCCCTATGCCATGCTGTGAAACATCATTCCGGCAAGCTGCAGTGTTGTAGACCTTCATGTTATCCCAGGCAGTTGGAACAGGAGTAACCACAGCAGGATAATAATGATATCCTAAAGCCATGGAGGCACCATCCATGGCCCAGAGGAGACATGGGTTGAGTGCTTTGCTGGATGGGCATATACAGACTGCTGCAGAAAACACTTGTATCACTTTGTCTGAGATCTAGAGCTCATCACCCCATGCCTTTAGCAGTGTAGACTTCCTGCATCCAAAGTTTAGAGACCCAGAGTGTTAATTCCAGCTGGAGAAGCAGTAGCTTTGTTCACATAGGCAAACCATTTATATAAAAGCAATTCAAATAGATCCAAGGTCTTGAAACAGCAATGGTAAAGTCACAAACCCTTAGCCATATCATTTAACCCTAAATAGATTTTAATCTAGCCATTGCCAACCAGCTGTCTTCATTTCCCTCTGGCAGCCGATTTACGTATTGGATTATTTTCAGAAAACAGCTAATCTCATGATTTTTGAACACTTAGCACTGCTGATAGTCAAGCTCTGCTATCTGCACCATGTTGTCTCAGCGTGATGGTCTGAGAGTCACTGACACCCCTAACTCAGGAAGTTTGTGACTCTGAGTAGGAGTCCGCTTTAGATGCCCCCCAGGTCAACCTCAGAAGGAATTTCATGCTCTTTTCATAAATTTTAGAGGGTTTTGTCCCAAATGCAGCACCTAAAATAGCTGGCTACACCTGGGGACAGCAGCATCTCATCAATTCTCCATTCAGCAAGTGGAATTTRGAGGCTTTAAGTAGAAAGCTAGTAGAATCCAGTCTACTGGCTTCATCTCAGCCTCCTCCCTTTAGTCCTTAGTCTGGTCTGTGGCTAACCTGGTTACAGTTTCCTGATATAATGGATTCTGTACAAGGCCCAGGATTTATCCCTGGCAAAATCTAAGTTTAGGAAGCCCTGCTGTCTGTTACTGCCTAGAGTTCACCTTCAGAAGAATATGTTCTTAAAACTGGAGAGGCTTTGTGTTGCATAAGTTATAAAGTTAGCAGCCTTTGGCCTGAAGCTCACTTACAAATGAAAGGGAAATGGTGGATTTTCAAACTGCACCACCATGGTTTGAATCTTATGCAAAAAAACCCACATTCCCTACAGCATCACTTCACTTCCAAGCTGGGAGAGGACTCATGGTGAATCTTTGGAGCCTCCAGAATTCCCTAGAGACAGAACGAGACACCATTGCTTACCATAGCTTTTCTTTGAAAGTCTAGAGAAGATGCCTCTCAGTTTATTTCCTTTCCAAACAATGTGGGTGTTGTTTTGTGGGTGGAAATGTGTTTGGTGCAATTTAAAGTGCAAGGAAAGAGGTTGGTGCTTTTATATCTCCAACTGAGGAATAAATTCCACCCCCGGGGCAAGAAATACTTTCGGAGAATCTTGTAGACCTTTGTAGCAGACAATCCAAACTGATCTCAAGTGTGTGGCTGGTCTGAGCCAGCCCATTGGTGTTCTGTCTACTCAAGAGGTCTGGGGAACTCAGATGCCATAATTGCAGGCCAGGTTCATCTTACCTTTTAGCACATGAAAAATGTGTGCTGTAAATGTGTTGTTCTGCCCTTGCAGGGCTCCTGAGGTGTTAGATATTTTTCACAAGCATTAATTCCTCGCAGAAAAGGTTTTTGGAAATGAAGATTTTGGCTGGTGGCCTTCATTAGATTGACTTGTGAAAAATGGAGAGAGTTTTGGAGTGCAAACTTAGTCTTCAGACATTTTCAAAAAAAGGGAAAAGAATACATTTTTCTTCTCCCTCTGACATTGATCACCCAGACATTCTCTTGCCTAATAACAGCTATAGCTCATTTCACTCATGCTTTATAAGGTCAAAATCACTGTTGTATTTAATATCCTGTATCGAATATCCTGCTTAGAAAAATAATGCAACTATTCTTTTTTGAGATGTGTTATCTTTTTTTTTTTGGGGGGGTGCACAGTGGGAATTTGTGCATATGCCCAGAGACAATATGAAAGTGCACCAGAAAGACAAGCAGATCTACAGATAAAGGAGCCTTTGAAGTGAGTTTACTCTTCAGTTTAACACTGGGAAAAAAAACAGATTTATAACTGTGTTGGTAGGGGTGACAAAGTCATAAGTGTTTTGATGGTGCTCCTCAGTCTCTTGTGACGTGGAGCAGTTGTAGCTGTACATTAATATACCTCTGGTACATTTGCAGCCATTTGGTGCTGTCTGAGGGATGTCCTTAGAAGATCTGGCCCTTTTCCTTGGCTTGTGGGGCATAAAAAGAGCTTTAYTGAGTCTCTTCCTTGCCTCCATTTATTTGACTTTCACATGGCCCGATTTCATTTTTCCTCTTCGAATTGAGCCTGCTTACTGAAGATACAAGTTAGAAAGTTGAAGATTTTCCAATAGCATTTTTATGAGGATATCTCAGTTCATTACAAAACCAGCATTGCATAGGAAGAGGCAGTGCTGGTTTGCATAGGTATGTCTTTTTTCTGTACAAAAACAAAACCCCTCCAGCCCAGCTCTGTGGTGAGAACATCACATGTAATGTAAAATCTCATTTCTGTTTTCTCTTCTTTAGATCAGAGATTTAACCATTCCTTTTGGGGTGTCTTTGGGCACCTTTAGCTGTATGCAAAGAGACCCTGCAAGCAGATGATATACAGCTTTGAATTATAAAGCAATTATTTATTGGCTAACACACACAACAGACAGCTAATATATAACAAGCTATTAGGCTAAGCATTAGTCTGTTTACTACCCCAATAAGACACCCGAAGAGCCTTTGCTGGCCAGGCAGCCAGGAGTTGGCCTCTGCAGCTTCCTGGAATCGATCTTAAGTTCTGCTGACACTGACCTGGCTTTTTTTTCCCTTGACGACTTTATATCTTTCTGTGTTGGTGCTTTTCCTCTCAGGTCCTTGATCCCCATCTCAGCAAACCTACTTCTCTAATTTTATGTTTCCTATCATGCATGGTTCTACTTTAAGACCTTCTCACCACTCTTCCAGCTTAGTAATTTCCCCAGCAGTCTGAGGCAAGGTTATGCAGCTGGGCCTGGGGTCCTTGGGACCCAGACAGCTGAACTCCAGGATGGGGGAAAGGTTACAGATATGTTACAGAGAGAAAGAATTACATCTCTTTCTTCAGTATCTCAGGTGAATGTCTCAACAGTATTGGCTATACTGTTAATTGCTCTGGGCTCAGGGTTTTATTCCCTTTCTGCAGAAGCAAGGCTAAAATCATGAAGATTTTCACAGGGTGGTTTCCCTCCTTCCTGGAGCTGGAAGGCAATCAAAAGACAAAATGGATGCTGTCCTTCCCAATGGTAGGAGAGTATTGGGTCTCCAGTGTTAGGAGTAAGCCCAGGATCCTTGATTCTGAGCCCTGCTCTGGTCCTGTTCTACATCAAGATCAAACAAATATATTAGAGCATTGTTGGTTCCCTCCCATGACTACCATGACTCCCCAGGGAAGTTTGAGATGCTGATTAATTATTTAACATTTCCAGACATGTTATGGGAGTGTTTGTACTTGTTTGAGCTGACAGGAGAAGTGGCAATAGGTAATAAAGAGCTCCATAGCACATATGCATATGCACAAACTAGTTTCTGGTTTACCTGAAGTTTTCTATGCTATACTGAACACCAGTGTCACTCACAGAAGTGAAGAAAAGTAAGTCTGAGATTGGAGTTATTTTGCTGCTCTGGTTGAAGCTTTCAAAGAGTTGGGAACTGTCACAGACCTGTCTCTGCTGGGAAAGTGACATCATCCAATTGATGGGAAGGTCAGTGGACAAAGAAATTCAAATTGATTCTAAACAGCATGAAAACTATTGCCTGAATTCATCCTCCCTCAGAAGAAGGAAAATGACATTAAAAATGGCTATGGCCTGGATAGTGTCAAAGTAAAAATATCTTCTTCCTCATCAGTGGTGCAGCTTCCTGTGAATGTATCACAGTCAGATCCATGTGCTTATGTAAACAGAGATAATGCTTTTTTCCTCTGTAAAACCTGCTAAGAAACTGGRAAAGAAACTGGAGAAGAACTAGGAGAGGTTGATGTCACCAAGAGAACTACAAAAAGTATCTCAAAACTGTCTTTCTGCTCCCTGTTAAACTACAGCTCCATACTGTAGTCAGAACACTAACACATAGGACCCTCTTAATTTTCAGCCTAATTTTGCCATTACTAATTTACATCTATCTTTTCTGCAGCCAGCAGTGTCCTCCCTTGAGGTTTACCCTTCTAATCAGTGTGTGCCTAAACTGTCTGTTTTGAGTCAACAAAGTATAATTTGCTTCTTGTCAGAGACTTTGTCTAAAGAAGGCAGACACACCAAGAGAGGCCCCTCCTTTTGGTTTGGGACTTTTCTCTGCTCTTTGGTATTTGATGTCACCTCACTTTTAGCATTGAAAACTGAAATGAAGACTTGGACGTTCCAAAATAAAGGAAGGAACTCCCAATACTTACTTTTCCTGCATGAATCATTTTCCTCTGAATTCCATGTTTTTGTCACATTCTAAACCTCACAGCAGGATATTTGTATACAGAGAGTTCTTCAGGCACTCTTTCTTTCCAGAAGGTGTATTTTGGCTTAACAAAGTGTTTATTCTCAATCTTGTAAAGGACTATAACTCAGAGCCCCATCAGCACTTCCTTCTCTTTAGATACCTTGCTTTCCTCTCTTCGCACCAAGAAGAGAAATGCTCAGAAATCAGTACAGAATACAAAGCATGTCTTACAATTGCTAAAAAAAACTTGTATCAGAGCCTTGAATTGCTTTGCAGCTGTTTTCTCCTAAGAGTTCTATCAGTCTATTTGAACTTTCTGGTCAATTCAAAAGATGGCTGAGAAAAGCTGCAAACTTCCAAGAAGTTATGTTTGCTTGTTGAAACTCCACGAGGTCACAGGCCTTATCTGCACATACAAAGAGTTTCTGATACAGATAAACCAGTAATGTCCTTCCTCAGGGGAGAGGAAATTTCTACCAGCTGTATTTTACCATTGATTTAGAGTGAAGCAGTTTTCTGGATGGAGTATTGTATTGGCAATAGGACTGGAGAGAATCCAATGGAAGGCACTAAGGTGATTAGAGGACTGGAGTACATGACATATGAGGAGAGACTGAAGGAGCTGGACTTGTTTAGCCTAGAAAAGAGAAAGCAAAGGGGGATCTAACTGCAGTCTCCAGCTAACTGATGGGGTTATAGAGAAGATGGTGCCAGACTCGTCTCAGGTGTGCACAGTGAAAGGGCAAGAGGCAAAGAACTAGAAGGAAAAACTTACAGTGAGAAAGTTCAAGCATTAGGATGGGGGTCCAGAGGCTGTGAAGTCTTCATCCTGGGAGATAGTCAACATTTGACTGGACAGAGCCCTGGGCAACCCACCTTAGCTTTGAAGTTAGTCCTGCTTGGAGCAGGAGTTTGGATTAGGTGACATCCAGAGGTCCCTTCTAGCCTAGAGAGAGGGAGAGCAACACTGACCAACATGTCTATACCAGCAAAAATTTTAGATACAGCCCAGGCCAAATGTTTTTAAAGCCACACACTGACATACGCAACTTACTCCAGTGAATCAGAAGAAAGAAATACTCATGATGTACTACATATCTATCAGCCAAGGAGTGAACCAACCATGGACTTGTGTTGTAACCATCAGTGTAGCAAAACTCAATTTGAGACCACATAGGAGGAGAACGTGTTTTAATTTAAACAAAATGGACTTCACCCACAGTCATTGCCTTGTATGTTTCACTCTTTCTTTTGTGCTCAGATACCCCCAAGCTCTGAGACCTATGTGACCACGTAGTCCACTCAGGAGCACTTGTAGTGACCTAGAGGATGAGGAATGCTGGCTATCAAGTCCTCACAGTATGTCCTGATTCTTGTCCATTGGTGACAACACTGCATGATCTTTTCAGTCTTTATGATCTCTCTTAACAAAGAGGGCTTAGGGCCAGGTTGAGTTGTATCGCCCCACGTAGAGCTATCCTTCACTTTGCATGAATCCCTAGGAGCCCTCCATCAGCTCCCTGAATGCCACCCTGTCACTGGGTGGATGCTGTCTGGGGTGCTATGCCCATCATCACTCTGAGATTCCGTTCATGTAACGTTTGATCCTTTCATCTTCTCATTTGTTCTTTTTATTCTTTCTTCCCTGCAGCTTCTATGGCTCCCCTTTCTCAGGAGGCGCCTTTGAGTTTTCAGAGAAGGGCTTTCATTCCTCCCTAGTTGTCCAACAGTAGGGACAGTGGCAGAGGGGCTGAGGGAAGAGTTTAAGAACAGGGCAAGTGCAGAGTGAATTTTCCTCAGAATACTCTGCCAGATTATGGCAATTTGCAACTCAGGGAAATCCGGAGCTAGAGCTTTTTTCTTTCTATTTTATAGTTCTTAATGGATATTTCTTTTCTTAATTTGTCCATTTCTACTCTAACCTAGTCTGTCCTATGCTAGTTTAATCTGATCACCAAGATACCACTCTCTTGATCCTTTTCTTTCCACCCATGCTCTTATGAACCCCAGAACCAGGCCAAACATGCACAGTGTTGGCTTTATACACTGAGAAACAGTCATTGTTCTTCCCCTAGCGTTCCCATTCTGGTTTACCTATAGAGCCTAGTCTTGGTCCTGGTGTGACTGATAGCACCCATGCAGATGGTGAAATTGCAGTACTGATGTCTCCAAATAGAAACTGAAATGCGGGTCTTGACAGACCCTTTGGCTCTGGAAACTGCATGGGCATGAGGACAGGAATGAACAAGCAGAAAGGAGGGTAGAAGTGCCTCTGGAGAATAGCTTGAGCTGCCCTGCTCCCCAGAAGATGAACTGTTTATTTGGCAAGGGCAAGGGTAGTCAGCTGAGTCACTATCAAGCCTTAGGGCATCTAAAATTGCATTTGACCCCTTCCCAGTCAGATGAACATCACCCTTCAACTCACACTGTCCTTTAAAAATGGAATCATTTGCCTTTCTTAGCTAAAACACAGAGGCAACACAAAGCGACACTCCTCCCTGGCCACACAAATCAGGGCTGAGGCAGTGAGAGAGTTGGACACTGTGTGGCCATGAGTCACTACCACATCCTATAACAATGACTTCACTGACGGTGGGCAGCTACTGCTAATCCCACCTTCCCACCCGGAAATTTCTGTTCACCATAAATAATTACAACAAAGCTGCAAATAATCATTACAGCCCTGGGAAGTGTCAGCCAGGAGTGTGAGGAGGACAGAATGGTACAAATCTACTCATTGAGAAATGGAAGCAGACACCTTAACTTAGGTGTACGCTGCAAGTGTCCTTATCTGTAACCAGTCTTGTGATAAACTCCAGCACTACAGTCAGAGGAAGAAAAGCTGCAGCACTGCTTGGCATAGCAAGCAGCTTTGAATGATTCATGACACAATAGCAGATTCATGAGTGAGCTCCCAGACAGGGCCTCTCCCTCATGATTTCCAGTTACTCCCCCTACCAGTGGACTCTTCTGAGGCAAAGAAAAGCAGACAGCCCACTTCCAACCTCTCAGTCCTGGCTAAAAGGAAAATACAGATGTCACACTGTAAATGAAGAACCATTCTTTTTAAGCCTGGTGGTCTAGTTTCACTGTGAAGAGCTTCACTTTGAGTTTGGAGTGACAAAGAATTTAACTTTGTCCTGTGGCTGGTGTCACCGAAAAGAGATGATACATTCCAAAGTCTATAAAAAATATCTGCCTGTTCATATCAGGCTGAATAGGAATAGCCCTGTTTCCACTACTGAGAGAAAATTTCATTCAGAACAGTGCAGAATGCTAAAAACAACCTGAACAACCAGCATCTTGGATGAACCTCTTCATCATGAGAAGAATGAGAGCTGTTATGGTTCCATAAATGACTCTCTGAATAAAGAGCTGGTCAGCATTACACAAAGGCAGTGTGCCCTAACTTAAACATTCAAAAGTTAGGCATCAGAGTCCTTAGCTCCTTCTATGGTCAAATGAGAGAAATAGGAAGAACTGTTTCCTCCTAACCTGAATATCRTCTGCTTATTTCTTTCTATGGGCTRTGAGTGGAGCCTGTTAGTTGCCTTAACATTAGGTGCCTCGTCCCATTCCAGTTGCCCAGGTTATATGGGACATCTGCATGGCTCTGACGAATGTAGCATGGGTTTTGCAGGAGAGCCTTGCCTACCTGCACAACAGGAGGCTAGAGGGACTATTTCCAGGGCACTTTAGGCCTATGTTCAGGCACATGAATTGCTCACCCAGCTTCTAGTAGTAGAAACAGGCTGAGATGAATACTGGCCCTGGAGTTCTCTCCAGTTAATATCAAGCATTTGAAATGCGAAATGCAGAGGTGGTTTTTTTCCATTATCCAGGGAGAAAACCAGCCTCAGAAATCAAAACCACCAGGGTTTGCTGGGTTTATTTAGTTCAAGAATTTGGGTGGAAGAGGAGATACAGATATAAGAATCTTTTCCTGCTCCATCCAAACCGTACCAAAAAAAAAGGTTAACAGAAGGGCACTGGGMTGTACTATACAGGCAGATGTGTATGAGCAGATTTGCTAGCTCCATGATCTAGTACGATATATTTTTCAGTTTTACTTAGTTTAATCATGAGATGTGCAGGATAATGGGAATGTGACAGTCAGGAGTGTAAAGGGTGGGAAAGTGATGGCAGGTACCTGTCTGGCCATGACTAACAGGTGGGTTTGTAGGCAGAAGAGTGCCTACAGGCATAATAGCAGAATAGCTTTGGTGAGACAAGCGCTGACTGAAGCGCCATCAAGTTCACACTTGAAAAAAAAAAAWTAAAAATTTGAAAGGACTCTAAATGGTTTGAACTTGAATCTGGAGCCTTGGAGCACAGCTTGTCACAAGAGCTAATAAGGAAATATAGTCCATTCAATGTCAGTCGAGGCTGTTTCATGGAAATACAGGTTTTGTGAAACAAACTTTGTTTCATTCCTTAGGGAAATGCCATGATTAACGGCTATGAAGAAGTTGCACACCAGTGTACACAGTATTCTAGTTCTGCATGAGAGCTACCCATGGCAGGACTGCTCCACAGTCGTGTATCCTGGGAGCCTTCCCCAGGTGTCCTAGTCCTCATGCTGCCATGGTAAAGAGGGACTGTCAGATCGCAGAGTCCATGCTGAACGCCCAAGATGTGCAGATTCCCGTTTCTAGGACAGCAAGACTTAAATGGTCACCTTCTGGCTGCTCAGAGCCAAAAGTCAAGGGAGCAGTCCACTGGAAATCCAGGACAAAGCACTCATGATTCAGTGAACTGGTATTTTTTGATTAAAACTGTGATCAACCATAATTGCAACTACCTCTTTCCCTCAGGTAAAACTCATCCAGTAACAGAACAATGCATAATCTGCATCCCACCTTTAGTGGGACAGAAATTGCATGGGGCTTCCAGTGAATTTCACTCTGAGAGAGACGCATTAAGGACTGACACAAGGAGTACACAGAGCATCTGCCAAGTGTCCATACACAGTCTGATTATTACTGTATCTGTTACAGGCCAAGTCTTGGCTCAGTGCACATAAAGCAATCATCAGTCACAGCATGGAAAAGAAAGGGCTATAAACAGACTCAGTCAACATATATTTCTTTTGAAAGTGATCCCTGCATACAGCAGCCAAGGATCTTGGATTTGGGGCTGACATTCAACTCTGAAGTTGTGGTGAATTTCCTGCAGAGGAAATGTCCGTCTGCCTCAGGTGCTGGTTAATGTGAATTGACTACGTGTTATTGACTAAATATTTTATTCTTGATTCAAAGTGATAGATCTGTGCCTGTTATTTGCCATCCCTCCCATTCCTTACAGGCTACAGTGAAATTAAATGTGTAAAGAGAAGACCAAGAGAAAATACTGAATACTGGACCACAATACACTTTGATTTTATTTACAAAACCACTTGTCCCTGTCAACTCCACTAATGTCCCTAACAATGTGTTTTACTGAGCAAAATTCAATTATTCAAAGCTGTGAAAAAAAGCAGTCCATGGGAAGTGCATATTCCGTTACTCTGCAATAAACAGCTGTATCACTGAAGATTCTGCCCGGCAATGTGACGAGACACGTGGACAAACAGCAGAGTTACCTTCTGTGGCGATGGAATCTCAGCTCTGCTCTTGCTTTCCTAAACACCAGAGACTCGGAATCATTCCTTGCATAAGGAAATACAAGTAGAATCACAGAATAATTAGACGGGTCCCTTGCAGATCTCTAGTCCAACTCCCTGCTCAAAGCTGGGCTAACTTCAAATCTAGAGCAGGTTACTCAAGACCTTGTCCTGTTGAGATCTTAAAATCTCTGGGGATGGAGATTCATAAAAAGGTAGATTTGTAGGCCTCAATTTGCCATCAGAGCAGGGGATGAAAAAGAGGAGGGAACTCTCTCTCTATGGAAGAATTTTCCTTGATGACAATTTATCTGTTTCCCTAGCGGTCACACAGGCACATCCTATGGGAGGGCATTCTACCAAGGGCACAATGGGCAAGCAGTCAGGAAGATGGTTATAGACACTTATATGTATGTAGAGAATGAGTGTCTTATTCTTGAGATCAAGGGAAAGGAGACATAACAGAAACTGAGAGATAATGCAGACAAAAAGATGAGATGATGATGTCTTTAAAATGTACTGCATATTTCAAATTTATGTGTGCAATTATCTCAGTGGCTAAAAGGTAGAGCAGAAAAAAAAGGAGAAAAGTCCACTTGGGAATGSAAGAAGAACCATGATCTTCTAGTTCATGGTTCCTCATGAAGACTCTGACCTGGGCCTTTTGAGTCCAGAGAAAGAAGAAAGGCAGAATGTGCAGGCAGCGATTAATTCCTCTAGTCTACAACTTTATAGATAATTATAAATTAGAAACCAGATCTGTAAAACTATATCAGCAAAAGAATTAAATCTAAAAGTCACTTCCATTCTATAAATTGGAAAAAAAGTCTTTACGAAAATTTTCAACATTTGGATTTTAAAATTTTTGAGTAGTTTTTATTTTCTCCTTTGTGTTTTTTTCCTTTTTGCCCAACAATTTGAATGAAGTTATTACTTTTTGCTCCATCTTTTTCTTCCTCACCTCTTCCTTGTGTTTGCTTTTATCTTACTGTGGGTTTTTTGTGGAGGAAGTGGGCAATGTTACACTGGAAAAAGAAAATGGAAAAAAAAGGAGAAAATAAAATCTCTCTGTACAGACAGAGTCTAGAATCATAAAAAATAATTGATAGGAAGGAACCTCTGCAGGCTGCTGGAGCACTCTCCCGCTTGCAGCAGAGCAGTATCAGGTCAGATCAGGTTGCTCACGACCTGATCCAGCTGATTTTCAAATGAAGAATCAGAAGTCTACAAATTCTCTGGCTTCCTGTTCCACTGTTTGACTATCCCAACAGCGAAATTTTTTTCCTGATAGCTAATTGGAATTCCCTGTGTTGCAGCATGTGTCTGTTGCCTCTCGTACTTTAACTATGCACCTCTAAGAAGAGTCTGGCTCTGTCTTCTGTACACTCTTCCATTAGGTAGCTGCCGCTGACAGTGAGATCTCCTTTTGAAATATATAAATAGAGGGGAAGACTCACTTCTGTCAGCCTGCTGGCTGCACTCTTGCTGGTGCAGGCCTTCTTTGCAGCAAGGACACTGCTGACTCATGGTCAGCTTGTTGTCCACTAGAATCCCCAGGTTCTTTTCTTGAAAAGCTGCTTTCCAGTCAGTTGCCCTCAGCCTGTACTGGTGCATGGGGTTGTTCCATCCCAGGTGCAGGACAGGGTATTTTTCTTTGCTGAACTTGTGGGGTTCCTGTCAGCCCATTTCTACAGCCTGTTGAGGACCCTCTGAGTAGCAGCCATGCCCTACAAGATGTTGATCATCCCTCCCAATCTGATGTCATCCATGAGCTTTCTGACAGTGCACTCTGTCCCATCATCTAGATGTCTAACAAAGACGCTAAACAGTATTGAAGCAGGTATCCATCTGTGAGGGACACCACTAGTAGCTGGCTGTCAGCTGGACTTTGTACTGTTGATCAAAACCCTTTGAGCTTGGCAGTCCCAATACAGCCAGTTTTCCACCCAATTCATCATCTACTATCTGAGCAATTTGGCTATAAGGAGACCATGGAAGACCATGTCAAARGCCTTGCTAAAGTTAAGGCATAAAACATCCACTGCTTCCTACCATATCTACACAGCCAGTCATCTCGTCATAGAAGGCAATCAGGTGGGTTTGGCATTATTTGCCCTTGGTAAATCCCTGCTTGACCTTCACGTGTCCACACATGGCTTTCAGGAGGATTTGCTCCATCATCTTTCCAGTGACTGAAGTGAGGCCGGCTATAGTTCCCTGGATTCCTCTTCTTGCCCTTCTTGAAAATGGGTGTAACATTTGCCTTCAAGAACCTCCCATGATTGCCATGACCTGTCAAAGATAAGAGAATAGCCTCACAGTGATATTGGCCAGCTCCCTCAGCACCCTCGGATGCATCCCATCGGGTCCCATGGACTTGCATATGTCCAATTGGCTTGAGTGCTCCTTAATTCAATTTTCCTCTACTGTGTTATGATCTCTACTTTGCTCCCACAGACTCTGCTAGTAGGATCAGGAACATGGGCAGTCTGAGGGCAAATGTTACTAGTGAAAACTGAGGCAAACAAGGTGCTGAGGAGCTCAGCCTTTTCCACATTCTTTGTCACTAGGTCCCCTTCTGAGGGTCCTTAACCTTCCTTTTGCTGCCAGTGTATTTACAGAAGTCCATTTTATTATCTTTCACATCCTCTGCTAATTCCAGCTCCGGCTGTGAGGGTTATGATACAGAATGCCAGGCTAGTGGTTTTACAGGTCAATGTTGAAGATGTGCACTGGATCATGATGTGAGATTGCTTGAGGATGTCTGGGGTGTTAGGGAGGAACACTAGCAGACCATATAAGGTGGAGGGAGACAAAATTATTTGTATTTTTTTGTGCCTACTTCCCAATTTCCAGGAACAGCTTAACCAGACCTTAAGAGAACCAAACTGGAAAATGTGACTGTGACATAGCTCCTGATGAAATCAGCACATTGATGAGGGACCATGTGTAAAGGACACATTAAAACTGACTAGCTAGCATGTGGCTATACAAAATGTATAATGGAAAAGCGATGGCTTGCCTGCTTTTCTGGCTTTAGGGATTTACTGACTGCTAATTCATTTTAAAATCTAACCAAGGCTGACTAAGACACAGATGGCAAAGAAGCAGCCTGGAAAGCCACTCAGAGGATCTCACTGCACAGTCCACATCTCACTGTCYACATGCACAGGCTACATGCTCAATCATGACTACATGGCTAAATGCAGCCCATTTATAGCTCTGGCTTATTCCCCAAACTACAAGCCATGAACTGGCCAGACTTTTGCAGGCAGCTGAGAAGGAAAGGGTGCTTCAGCATCACCAGAAAAGTTTCATTAGAAGAACATATGACAAAAATAAGGGGCACCAGGTCTCACTGCTCTTCCAGGTTATGCTTCAAGACCCATCCATGGGCTATCTGTTCACACGCTTAGAAAGGTGCCCCAATAGAACAGTTTTTAAAAGACCATCCCTAACAAAGGCAAAACAAAGGGAAAAACATAGGGCCACATGCCCAGCCAGAGGCTGATCAACATCTGACAGCAGTGTTTGTCCCTCCAGAGCCATAGCAGTAGCCTCAAGGAACCACATAGCAGTTGGCCTTTTACACCTGCTGGGAAACAGGGCTATCTGGCAACAGACCCCTTCCACCCAGATGTGGGCAGCAAGTGCTTTGTTTAGCTCATTGAACAAATAGACAGTTAAAGCAACCAGGTTATTTTTATTACAAGGTGAATGTTAACATAAGGACAACAGGCTGCTTCTTGAGTTTTTGTGCTGTACTTGTGTGATACCCCAGATAACATCTGAGTCCAGGCTGCTTTCTATTGTTCAGGAATGTTAGTAAGTTTTTCTATTATTAGCTCTCTTTTTATAACCATCAAACTACTTTCATTTTAATATCATATTTAAATTCTGTGCTTTCAAAATAATTGCTTCAATATCTGGCATTGCCATTAAAATAAGGCATTTTGTATTTTTCCCTTGGGTCTCATCCAATTTTTTCCTGAGAAGTTTCAGCAAGCGCCCCCGAACATACTGAGGCAGCTCACAATGGAGCTTTAGTGCCCAAGGAATTTAGTAATTTACTTCTTTTAAAATTCTAACAGACAGCTAGAGTAGATAAATGCTTTGCTTATAAAGTTTAGCAGATAAAGACTTTATTCATTTTCAGAGCACTAGTATAAAATACTTCAGAAACCTTTAAGCATGGCAAAAAAAGATCTAAGCATTAAAATAATACTTAAATGTCAAATAAAGAAGATATTCTTTATTTTGCCTTATGAACAATGCTGCTTGGCCCACAGCTCCTCAGAAAGGACCATGAGGCCCAATGATGGTAGCAGCTGGCTCTGCACAGCCCTTGGAGAGGAGCATCCCAGCAGGCTGAAGGTCTGTTCCTATTGCAGAATCCAAAGACACAAGTTGTTGCTGGAGACAAAGTGAGCCCAAAGAAGTGGACCCAAAGACAGACCTGCTTAACCAAGTCCAAACCCTGAGTACTCTTAATTCCCATTCAGGAGGTAAACAGCAATTGGGCAGGCAGAACTGTCCTGGGACTGGACCTCTGCTAGAGGTGGGACCAGCACGGAGATGGGGCAAGCACCCACAGAGGCCCAGGGAGCCACATTGCTTCCTCACACTACCACACATCCTCCTATATTTGTACATATGTTTCCTACTGAGGTAGTTTGACCTAGATCAGATGGATTAGAGCGCAAAATAGCTCCAGGAAATTGCTCTCCCTTTTGTGCCTGGGCTTCCACTTTCTGCATTTTTCCTGTCTACTTAAGTCACATACGTGGAGGCAAGGACTGTCTTATATTACGTCTTCAGGATTTAGTGCAGTGGGACCCTAATCCAGCATGAGGTCTCTGGATGCTACTCTTAGAGAGTTGCAAATGCTGAGCTGAACCTGGCCCAGGCTACATTCACCAGTAAGGTGAAATCCACAAAATAAATCAGAGCTTGTAGCAGTTAGACTGTTGCCAGGTAAACGTCTAAAGGATATTTGCTAGTTATCACTTTCTGCTTACTTTAGTTGTGCCAACCCTAACACTTGCATGCACAGTATGTGTCTTATTGAGGGCAATATCTGTTGGAAATGTGGGTGAGCTGAAATGGCACTGTAACTGCCTCAGAGGCTCAAATACTCACCCATCCTTCCTTTTTTCTGGAAATATTGGGGCTGTAGTCATGTGTATTCAATGTGGGCTGGCTTTATGCTATATTCCTATTAAATGTTTGCTATGAAATCACTTCAGATCTTTTATGCTGCAGGGAAGCACCTTAGCACCAGCAGTCTGTAGGCCTTTAGAACATTCCTGTTCCCACAGAAGGATCCTGGCTGCAGGCAGGGCTTTCTCCCATAGTGAGTCTCCTTACAAATTGCACAAAGAAGAAAAAACAGTAGTCTTCATTTCACCCATTTGATTCCTTCTTCTAATAGAAACAGAGCTTACGATCAGTTTTCCTTTTGAAATGAACACTGGCATGTTGCTGCTTACTGTGTTCTGTGGAGCGATGCTCTCCCTGCTGAGATTTTAATTCATCGTCCTTGTTATGGGGAGGTTACATCCTCTTTGCTTTTTATCTTCACTTGTTCTGCTCTCCCTTTTTTAGCTCTTTCCATGAAGCAGGATTCATATTGCTTGGTTTAAGCCTCTACATTGCAGATGTGTGAATGAGTCATGTAGACCTCTTGGAAAGTCAATTATAAGAAATAGACTCCCTGACCTAGGTCCACCTCGGGTTCAGATAACTGCACCTTTCACTGAATGTTCACTGCTAAGAAGAGCTCTGGGCTGTACAAAAACATCAGTTTCATCCACCACTTCCCCAGTCCAACTGGGACATCCTCCAGAGCTTCTCTGTCCCCAGCATCTCTCCTGTAGAATAAAAACAAAAAAAAMCAGCCATCTTCCCTTGGAATCCTACATTTGTACTACCATTTAACATGCCAGCTGGGAACAACATCCCAGGGAGGGGACACTCATAGGGTGCTAGCCCACTGTATCATCACACAGGAACATGGGGCACTGTAACCAGACCAAGTGGGGCTCTGAACCCCCTGCCATTCTCTTTTAGAGCTGGGGTCAGTATCAGCTGGCATTGCATTCTCCCTCAGCGCTGGTCCTGCAGCATCACTGCATTTTTTTGAACAGTCTAAAACAGATCCAGCAGAGCTCCCATATCTTTTGAATGAAAGAGCAAGGCAGGGACTGCTACCTAGAATGGGCTCCTCCGAATCCAGATCTACCAGCCAACATTGACCACAAGAAAACATTGCAAAGCAGAAAGCCTTGATCCAGTGAGGAGGTGCAAGGACAGAGCACCACTGTGCATACTGCTGCTCAGCCCATAGAGTCAGGGGCCTTGTCTGACCAGCTGGACCTTCACCCTGTCCCTCTGCACCCTTTGTTACACACATTACATAGTGTAAAAAACTTGGTCACTCCCTTCTCCCTCTTTCTTTACTGGTCATGGTGAGAGGGGGCCACAGTCACAGTCTCCTCAGATATGGTCCCTCCACCAGTCTTTTCCAGGGCAGGTAGGAGACTCCTTGGTGGAAGTTTTTTCTTGGGTGGAGTGAAGCTGCCCCCAGCAAAGTGGAAGGGAAAGGGATTCTGGGACAGAGAAGAGGGTTCTCAGATGAGGAAGGAATGGTGTGTACAAAGAACAGAGTTGGACCATGGCTTTCATTGAGTTAGAAACCCTATGTGATGCCTGTGGACAAGAGATCTTTCCTGATATCATGGTAAAGTGATTCCAACACCAAATGATTGGTGTTGATGTTTTAATGTTATCTGCCATACCAGTCTTCTGCCTTACTTTGTGCTTCCCTTCAGAGCCGCCACTAAACATCTGACCCTGCTGTGCTTCTGGCTTCACCCATGCTTTCTTCTCCTCTTCCTGGTGCAAGGACAATGAGTGTTACCACACAGTGTCTCTGCTGGAGTGGCACTGGGCCTAGAGGCAGACTGTGCTTTCCCTTGTCTCCTCTGCTGCCTCAAACTAAACACGCTTCTTCCTGTTTCCAGAAAATTTTTTTGGAAGATGAGAGAAGAGTAGAGAGAGCAGGAAGGCAAGGCATAGTAAGCAGGTTTTGCTTGGATGGAAGTTCCAGTATCTCAGGTGTGCCCAGGAGTATCAGAACTACCTTGACTCCATCATGGAGTAAAAAGGCTCAGGGACAGGTTCCAGACCCATAGCAAGAACAATTCATTTGAGAAGAAAGGGATTAATGGAAAGAAAGAGCGCATCCACCAGAGGCACTGAGTCATGCCATCTCAATGGTCTCTACCTGCTCTTTCCTACTCCATATGTAATTGATGGCAGCTGAAAATAACCTCTCTGCTCCTGGTAGCTATCCAGTCTTCAGAGAAGCTGAGTTAATCATTTAGGAGCAGTTTGTCAGTTTGGGCTGTCTTCCTGATGCAGAACCCTCTCATATAAGAGGCATTAACCTGTCTTACAGGTCATTTGGGGTCTAGCTGAAGACATGAGTGCTTCTCTGCAGAAGGGATGATGGTTTGCCTCCATCAGAGGGAAATCTTTTCTAAATCTCAGCCAGTAGCAAAACTCCACTCTGCAAAGCACTGGGAAATATTCCTCAGAGCTTGTTTCCCTTACACTTCTTCAGACCTGCCTACATAAAACGCTCCATGCTAATCTGCTGCCTTTGGGAAAGACTTAACATAAAAGACTGATCTAGTACTATTTCAGGTCAGACTTAGAGATGAATCACTGGAAACAAAAGGTTACAAAGAAAAGGAGCATAAAATACATCTCTAATCTCTGCTTAGCAGTACGTCTCTYTGAGTGCCTCCATTCCTAGGATGCTTTTCAAGGTGCCTTACTGGTGAGACCTGAACCTCGGTTCAGAGAACCAGCTACCATGCCAGCTGTTGTCCTAAAATGTGAATCTTTATAGCAGTTCTGCCTGCATTATTTTGGATATTCAGAACCTTCCCAGAGTCACAAGTAGTTATACAAGGGTCTAATGATTGCTTTGGACTTGGAATCACTGCTACTTAACATCTCTTTTGTTATCAGTCAGCCTGCTGACTAAATGTATGACTGCTGCTCAGGAATTGTTTAGGTCAATAGTAAATTTATATTAAATATTAGATATAGAATAGATATAAATTGTAACAAGATATGTAGTTAAAAGCATCAGTTATGCATACATTTCATTGAACTCATGTTCTCTGGTGTATAACTCACAGAAATACAATGCCAGATAATTAACAGAGTTAACAAAGCCTTGTACCCCAATTCCTCTCCTCCGTTTCCCCAGCTGCCATCCAGCTTTCAACTGCAACTCCTGGGTCACCTCCGAGTGCCTAAAGTGAAAAGCATGCCCCTTTGTTTGGATCCCAAATGGACTGTGATGGAAAATAGGCAGCTCTCATTCAGGGTCTAACCTCCAAGGAGGCACACAYGTTCACTCATTTCTTTTGTTTAGTGGTGTCACTTGGTGAAAACTGCAAAACTTAATAATGTGTGCAAATGATATCACTAGCTAACAGCCTGATGTTGCTTTAGACACTCAGGTAACAGACCATGCACTTATAAAAATGAGGCAGAGGGTTAAGGACCTGTAGGAATTACTTCGTCAGCATTCTCCTCTCTAAGGTATCCTTTCAAGACCTTCTTCACATAGGTTATATATTCTGGGCTCCCCACAAGGCCTGAAATAGACTTTTTATAAATTATAGCACAGATTCTGATGCAATCATGCTGAGACCCTAGCCACAAGTAGTAATGTCCATGTCTGAAACCTGCTCTGTTTTAAGGAATCACAGTTCTAGCACAGATGTTTTCAAGAACAAGAAATTGGATAGGGTGCTACACAAGAAGGACTGAGATATATCATCAGGGTGAGGAACTCCAGAGATACTCTCAACTTCAGCTTCTCCAAAATCTATGAATATGGGACCAAGAGAAGAGTCCAGGACCAATCGTAATATTAGGTAGGGTCTCTGCTTCTGTGCTGAGTGGATCAGGTTCACTTTCCTGAGCAGGCAGGGTGCTGTCACTTGGGATGTCTTAAAAACTGATGCCATGGGGAGGACAGATTATGCTGTCAGCTGTAGAAGTCATCTTGACTGAGAAAAACCTTCCTCTGAGGAGCAATTAGCAAGAAAATGTAAAACAGTCTGTTTTGTGTTATACTATCATTAGAATTAGAACAAGACTTAATGAGGCATGTGAATGACACTGCAAGTAACTGTCAGATCTCTACATCATTGAATGCTGCCACAGTGAARGTAGTGCTCCTGAAATGATAAGGTACATTGTGAGACTTCTGTGAAACAAGTGGCATTTCTCTGAATTTCTGATAAACTATTTACACTTTTGCATGGGACAGTTGTTGATGTTCAGCCTACATATCCTTGAGGTGACTTGCCAGAGGAGGAGATCAGCCATGAGCAAAGCAAATATTCTTTTAGAAGAAGAAAGTAGCTAGTCTTCCAGACTGGATCCCTGGGGCATCAAATGCATTGCAAGCAGCACAAACCACAGTCCTCAGCCAAAAGCTGTAGCTTGAGCATAAGAAACTCCCCATGACTGTGAGCTTCTCTTTGAGCCTTGCAGGGGTAGAGGGGATGAGCTATCAGAAAAGTAATGGACAACATGGTAAAATAGTTTGAGGAATGGGACTGCCATTCCTTGCCCAGCCAACACAATATGCACCTGAGCAATGAGAGATAACTAAGGGGTGAAGCAACTGATTACCTCTGAAAATAGGATATTTCCCTGGAGAACAGTTCCACCGTGGGAGGAAAGGTCTCCAGTTTTGTATTGAGCATCTATAGCAGAGTTGGAAAAAAATTGTGTCACAACTCTCTCTTCCTTTTCTTGACCCTAGCTCACCCTTCCAAAAAAAAAAAAAAAAAAGGTACTGCCATGACATAATTATATTAATAGATAGGCTCTTCTGTATTATTAGCATTTTCAACTTCAAAAACCAGAAGTCCAGAAGAAAAATGGGTAATTAAAGACAGAGTGTTAAGAAGGAAAAGAAAGCACACTTGAATGGGTAAAAAAAATCCCTCTCTTGCCCAGAAACAAACTAGAGCATCTTCTAGAGCTTTTACAGACTGTACTTTCTGTCTATGGCACCTGGAGGCTGCTTTTACAGTGTCACATTAGCTGGCCTGTACCAATACAGCTGTACTGTATCAGGTACTGACCGGCATGTCCTGAATAGTGACTGCTCAGGATGCACAGAGCGTATTAGATGCTTACCTGGGACAATCTTTGTTCTCTGAGGTACATGGGACCACAGTGATTCCTGGGTGTGACTCCTGTCATCCAAAGCAGGAGAGGCTGGTCTTCCTCACTGCATAAGTGACACTGCACTTTTCTATATACAGGGGCTTTCTCAAGAACAAGGTTTATTCCTGATGTGAAGACTCTGTTTGATGGATACCACCGTGACCAAGAAGCTCCTACAATGGCTAATAACCTAACTCAAGCCCAGGAGCCTCCTGCACTTCTTGGGTCTTGTCAGATTTGTCTCTATTCCTGCAGGTTGTCCCCCAGTAGTGCAGTTCAGCCTGCTCTCGGCAGAGCTGGTGTGGTGCATCTCTCCCTTCCCAAAGGCATCTGCTGCAGACGAGGAGGTGGAGAGTTTCTGCAGAAGACTTAAACCAGCCCAGCCACTACTGCAGACATCTCACTGACATTTCTAGGTGGTAGGTGAATGTATTCTCGTATGGTGTGTAAGGACAGGTTTGTTCTCAGCATCATCAACATCTACACCTTGATCTCATGCCCAGAATGAATGTGCATCTGTCAGCAATGTTTGTCTTTCTTGGCAGTCTTGTTCATTGCAAGTGCCTCCACTTGGGAGGAGATTTTAACATCACCTGGCTTGCTAGGGCAGGATCAGGATGGAAAGATGCTAGGCCATGGAGGAGTCTCTCATCACAGCCACAGAACTCCCTCCTGGGAGCACATTTGGCATAACTCCCCCTGAACAAGGCTACTTCCTTCACCTCAATCTAGGTGGAAGAATTCAGAACAAGCTGCTCCCTGTTTGAACAGTATCCTGCAAGGATCCCTTTCCTGGGATGATTTTCTTCTTCTTTTTCCTGCTGTGGGGAAGTTTCAAGTCTGCCTCCCAAAGAACAAAACCTGTCTGCCTCAGAAGTAATGGTGAGAGCTATCCCTGTTGTTTTCAAGTAGTCCTTGCAGAACTGCCACCAGCACAGCATGTAAATTATGAGAAGAACATCCACGACAACACAGCTGTCTCCCTGGGAGTGTGGATAAGAGATCTGAATCATCAGCTGGAAGTACTCATCTCTCCCCAGTGTCTTTGCTAACTTAAGCACTTCGGTCAAGTGCTGGAATAGATCCAGACATAGAGGATCTTGCTTTTGGTGCAGATGATCCTTATCCTATCCTAGATGGTAGCCTGGAGAGGCAGTGCAGAGAAGGTCTCACCTCAGCTAGCCTCAGACATCCCAGAGCTAGTTGTCTCAGTCTGAACTAGTCTTCTAGGCTTCCTTTATTGTAAGTAGAAATAGATATATCTGAGGGGGTACTCATTTACTGAACATTCAAAAGCAGCCAAGTGAGCAATTCTCAGGAGGAGGAGGTTGAGCTATCCCTCTGGTAGCCAAGGGGATCAGACTTAGGTAGCAATTAGATGTATAAAGTTAGATGAGATTAACCCCACCTGCTTTGGAAGGTAGATTTTTTTAAAAAATCATGTAGTCATGTGATAAACCTGTATCAAGACATTTGCTTTTCCTGACTTTGGAATGATTAAGCCATGAAGGCTTAATAWGTTTTATGGAATTTTCTACATGAGCAGATAGGAAAAAAAAAACTTTACATCTCAGTAGTTTGGGAATAGTAGCATTCAAAATATCATTCTTCTGCACACATTCTCAATCCCTAGGATGAATCTGAGCCTAACTCCCACAAAACTCTTCCTGATTCATTCCACTACCAACAGGGTGTGAATATTTCCTATGCAGTGCAAACRTGCTCTTGCAACAAGCCCATCCTTTGCTCTGAAAGAGGGTAAGAAAGACACATTCRTTCCTAGTTAAATATCAAACCTAACTCTAAACCCAAGAGCATCTAACTCTAAAAGCAAAATGGTTTTAGTGCAAAACCATCAGACTGTGGACTTGATGGATAAGTTAATGAAAATAAGGCAGTACTGTGATTGCGTTCCATAGCTATAATCGCATGAAACATTTAATTCCAGTCAGATGGCAGGTCCAGGTCCTACAGCATTCTGTAAGGTGCAGGCAAATCACAGGAAGATCTAATGGACCTGAGCTTAACAGAGCTACAGTCTGAACCAGGGCTCTGGAATCATTCCCTGTGGCTGTTCCATGAGTACTTTCCCAGGAGCACATTATCATTTAAATAGAGACGTTTTCTTTCTTRTAAACCCACTTGTACTCCTTTTATTTTGAAGCCTCTTTAATAATTATTTTTGGAATTATTTTAATCACTAAAAAACAAAATACTGGCTTTTAACCAGAACAAATTTTATTTTTCCCAGAAGTGTGATTTCTGAGCCATTGTGGGACCCTGTTATAATGGACCTGTCCCACATATTAATTAATAATAGCTCTTTATTTATAAATGCAATACTGTAGTCCATCAATAGCCATGTGGTGTCCAAAAGGAACATCTTGATCTAGTTAGTGCTATTATGTAATGACAAATGAGAAGTGTAGTTCTTAATACAGAAGAGGAGTTTGTAATACAGAAACAGGAGGCAAACAAACAAATGCTAAAGGCAAGAGCTTGTGAGGGAAGAAGATCTGACAGTCAATCTGCTCTAACTAAAGACAAGACTAAAGACAACAGTGGTTTGAACCAGGGCATTCTAGCAAGAGCTGTGCATCAGCTCACTTTTCTAGAGGAAAACATGTAAAGTACCAATAATAGAACAGACATGGATGGTTTCCATTGGCTATGTCACCACAGCTTTTTAGGACATTCCCAATATCTGTGTCTTTGATAGCACACCAGCCCGGATCTTCCTGTGTATAGTCCCACTGCATAGCAATGTACCTGTGAGGGCACTGGCTATATCCCACCAGTATTGTCATTGTTGCACAACTAGCAAGGCCCCTTTTGCAGTCATATTAAGCCCAACCTGTTGGTACTCATGCCCCACTGCGCCACGTGTATCAAAGATCTTACCCACCTCTACTCACAGCAGGGATTTCCTCCTACAGGCGATGGGTCATCTAACCCAAACTAAAAATCTACAAGAGGGACATTTTTTCCTTGTCTAGACTCACCCTACACTTCCTTCACCATCAGTGGAAATCTAGTCAACGAATACGCAGAATGAGTCTTAAAGAAACAGATAGCTAAGAGACAGAGAGAAATCATATCCTAAATGTACCTGTTTCTTTCGCTGGCTATAAAAGATGCCCAGTGTGACAGCCCCTGCTGTAAATGTTTCTGCTGTAGTAACCTGGAGTTAGGAGATGTGCTTGTCACCAGCTGAGGAAGGAGAAGTGGTGAGAGGCTCTTGTGGCGGACTAGCTGACATCTGCTCCCAAGGCTGTGTGCAAGATACTTCCCCTGGTTCTGCAGCAGCAGCATGTCCACATCTGGTCCAGAAGTGAGTGGGAAGCACTGGAAGAAACTGGTTGCACTGTGTTAAAGCTGATCCATACAGGGTCAGTACTGGTAAATCTACCACAGCTATCAGCACAGTGTAGACTGGCCTTTGAGTACCAAGGGTGGGTTCATCTCACTTTAGACCTGTACAAGGTGGGTGACAGAGTTAGTCATTTGAGGTCCTGTTGTAGTTACTGGTGAGAAACAGGCCACATGCACCTTGTCAGTGGTCATAGGATGCCTTAGAAATTCCCAGTTTTAAGCCACCCTGGCTGAGCTATCAGTGGAACCACATCTTTGAAATTAAAATAGAAACTTTTATTATCTGCCTTAAATATAGAGAATTTGGAACATAAGAGGTGTAGTAGATTCATAAATCTCAGTGTGAGAGATTTTGATTGCAAAAAAGGTCAGGGTGTAGGATTATTGTGATCTACAACAAGATTTGCCTTTCATTTACATGGCCCAGAGATTGTTTGGTGATATATGCGGGATCCATCACTTTAGAGAAGTGAGTTCTGTTCTCACCTCCACCTGACTCAAAATTGCTCCCTTATTCTTAGAGTTCATCAGAATATGTCCGAGGGAAAAAGTTGGATTTTCACCTCCTTGTGAAACACAGCTGAAACCTACAACAGCTGGTAGAAGTGGGACTGTCCTTCCTTGCCTTATCCTGAGAGCTGTCCAAATGGGGATGAAGCCCAGTGGTGACTCAGTGGGGGATTTATATGATTTTAATGCAGAAGAATATTTTCAACATCCAATTCACTGGATGTTCCTCAGAACCCATTTATTTTTCTCATGTAATTCTGCTGTCTTCCACCTACTATTAAATGGAAAGATGAAGATGACTACATCTGTTGTTAAAAACACATGACCTTAAGCTTCTAATTATACAATGACCAATTTACAGAAATGCTGTATTTTAATCACTCTTCACTATGCCAGAATAAATCATTTCTAAAAGCCAGTTCTAGCTGCATTTACTGTCAGTGGGAGAAGTGCAAGCCAACATTTTGTCAGATGTGCTAAACTTCACATGAAGAGTTGCAAACAGCTATATTTGAGGGGTCTGCTGAGGAAGGATCCCCTAGGGAGAGGGTTCTGGCATGAGAGAAGTCATGAGAGATGGCAGTGCTTTCTGGAACACCACCAGGTAAAAAAACATACAAAGCAACATCCATCACAGGCTCGTATTCCTCCCAGTGCAACCCCTTGAGACTTCAGTTAAAACCTCAGTGGCTGATTCATTACAATTTTCTTTGCTATTTGTATGTGAATTACAGAATTATAGAATAATTTGGGTTGTAAAGGATCTCAGGGGATCATCTTATCCACCCTCCTGCCTAAAGCAAGATCAGCTTTGAAGTTGGATTAATTCTGAAGTTAGATCAGGTTCCTGAGGACCTTGAGTGTTGAATATCTTCAAGGATGGAGCCTCCACAACCTCATTGGTTTGCTCTTCCAGTGCTTTGCCACCCCCAGTGTGAAAACATTTTTCCTAATTGATCTTGCTCTTTAGAAACCTGGAGATAGTCACTCATATCCCACTAACAGCCTAAGCAACTGAATTCCAGCCTGTTGGCTATTTTCCAGGACTTAAAGTTTGCATGTAGTTAATGGGATCATAGCCTCCAACTCCTTTAAAGCCTTTGAAAGTCCCAACCAAACTGCCCCTTTTTTCTCATGTTTTGGAGTTTTTTTCAGCACAGACCACATGACATTCATCTAAATTATCAGTCAGTTTTGTTGGGCAGAACATTAGCCTTCACTTCTTGCTGTGCTCTTTGGTGATGCCTGACACAGGCTTGAGTCCGTGTGCTCTGACTCACTCGATGGAAGAGGCTGGGGGAGATCTTATAGCTAGCTGATTTGCAAGCTGCCTTACTTCTTTAATTTATCCTATCTGCCTGTGAGCATGTTTCTTGTGCAAAATAAGACATCTTTGATATGAGCTCTAGGTTTATCTCAGCTCTGCTATGGCRGAGAACATTCCAGATGACCAATTAAGGCCAGATTCTGGTGTGTTACCCTCCTTATTGGCACCACATGCTTAGCACCCAGTGAGAGAGATCAATCTATCTAGAAAGGTAGGGTCAGCCAGAAATTTTGTAGCTTAGGCAGATCCAGTCACTCTGAAATCATGTTTGCAGACTCCAGGCTGCATAAGCCTATCCAGGCATACGGAGTGAAAGCTGAGAGTGGCTCCCACCAGATCTGGCTGGCTGAGTTTCTATGGGAGTAGAGCAGTGAGCTGTGAGCTGAAGCATGCTCTGCACCAGGTTTTCCTGGAACAGGCAGTGCCAACCCATTTCCTGGGACAGTTTCTCCTGTCAGGGGAGCCACAAGGCCATTCCACATCCCTGTTGGCCCAGCTGCAGAATTTGCCTGCACAAAGAAACAGAGCAATTCCCAGCCCATCAGCCACTAGAGACAGGTGGGCAGCACCTGCCAAGGTTGGCTGAAAGGATGAGGAGGTTGGTGGCAGGACGTCACAGAATATCCCCTGACACACTACATCTCTTCTGGCCTTTCTATCCCTCCCTGCCTGCTCACTGCTGGCTCTGTTCCCTGCTTAACACTGGGGATACTGGTTCAATGGTTAATTTCACACTGAGACAGTCCAGCTTTGTTGTCTCCTGAGCTCTTCCCTCAGTGTGGTCTTTGGGAACTGCCTCCCCTCCTTGTCCTGCAATGCTGCTACCACAAGAGAATACCCAGTTGCCTATACATTTCTGGCCTGTGCTAACCCTGCACAGGGAGGCACATAGCCCCAACACCTGCCAAGAGGATGTGATTGACATTTTCTGATCTCCCCTTTCCTTGACCCTGTGGTGGGATTCCAGTCTGGCTTCAGCTTTGATGTGGCTCTCCCAAGATCATCTTCTTATACAGACCTCACCAAAGAGCACAAAAAGTCTTTACACTGAAAAAAAACCCACAGGTGTTTTTTTGGCTAAAACACAGAATAATTAGTTTTAAAAATAAAACACAAGAGGAGTAGGGAAGAGAAAATAGAAAATATAAAAAGGTTTCTGGAGAACTCTCTCCCCGCCTGGAGGATCCTTGAAGAGCTGGAATTTGGATTCAATTTCTTCTGATCTCGAAGGCCTCTTTTCTCTTTCAGACACAAAAATACCCACTAATAACCCAGATATTAACAACTTTCACTAGAACAAACAGTATTTCCCATCACCAAGGATGGAGAGTAGGATATTGCCTTTCCCAAAGGATATCAGGTAAAGTCTATGGCAAGGATGTATTTTTGCACTTTTCCATACTAGGGCCAATTCAGCTTAGCCACAGGCTGTCACAGAGCGGAGRCACAGACCTGCACTGTTTTCTGAGGGCTTCTGGAGTTCTGCAAAGTCCATCAAATCTCATGATCTGGGAGCCTTTCCTCAACCCAGGACTGATAACTCAGAGACAGGGACCTTAATACAAGTCATCTTCTGGGCTGGCTTTTCAGGCCAGTGGAAATACAGCAGGATATTCTAGATCTGCATCTGTCCGTGGCAGTGCACTAAACCAGATGGAGGGCTCCTGGACATCTCTGCCCTTCCAGGCAGATTCCAGGGTTTAGCCTCTTGCTCTGAGCTCTCTGCCATGTCTATGAGTGTAACAAGGCATCTTGCCCTTCAACTGACAGTATCAATGGAAAAAGACCCTATTTCCCCTCCAAGAGATTCTCTGTGGCCCACAGGCAGCTGTTGGAGCCCTCTACCAGTCCTCGTTCCCAGCATCATTCACCTTCAACCCCATGACTTACTTCTGCATGCTCTGTCATTGTGGATCAGATATTCATCATGAACGAGGGGAACTACAGGTGCCCATCTAGCCTGTGTGCAGGCAAAAGATGGGATCACAGGGTAATGTGCACAGGAGTCCTTAAGATTGGCCACTGGTCTTGTAGCTGTGTGGCTACACAGGACAGGGGTATGAATTGCGATGCTCTTTCCAGTGCTGGTTCCCCATACATTCTGGTTGTGCTGCTGCTTCCTTATGGTTACCAGGGACCTGGGTGGTAGAACTCTGCAAACTCCAGACACTGTCCTCCTTGATGGGATGTGTATTCTTAAAGAGCATCCCTCTGGGCACCATGGAGGTGCTCATTCCCTTCATCCTGTTCTGCTGGGTGGGCAGGTCTCTACCTACTCCTGGCCACAGTCATTCCAGATGCAAGCCCACGGCAGGGCTGTCACTYCTGCCCTCACGGCACCACACTGTCACTTGGGGAGCAGCTATGCAGGGCCCACTCATGGGCAGTTGCTGGGCAGCCAGGGCTTGCTAATTTGATTGCTAGGAACTGTATGAACATAGAGTACCCTCAAAGCAAGGGCAGTGTGGGATGAGGCTGAAGGAAGAGCTTAGCCCCTGAAGGTCACAGAGCTGTGCTCATTAGCCCCCCCCCCCCCGGCCACACACACACACACACACACACACACACTGGGATCACTCTTTCAGGCCCTCCTCATCCAAACAGAGAAAATCCACAGAAAGTGGTACTGGTATTTTGCTCTTGGCCATCACAGAGCAACATCGTAGCCTGAAAAGCGACTGTGGCAGCAGGTGGCCACTAAGTCACAACTGCACACCAGCAGTGGTGTGTAGCTTAAAAGTGAGCCTTGCAGCAAGAAGTTAGTAGTGGAGATGGCAGCAAGCAGTTAGTAGTGGAGACCTGGGTGCCTGGCACTCCAGACAGTGGCCTGGCTGCCTGGCGGTGGGGAAGGACAGGGCTTGTGCCTAGAGACAGACAGTTCAGATAGTCACCACTGGAGGCACCAGCAGCCCTTGTCCAAGGAGTAAACTGAGGGTTTGCCTCTGAAGAAAGGTGGATGGAGATCCTGTCTGAGCTGGTGTCCTGACTCTGGCTATCCAAAATACTTCTTGGTCTGGTGCCTGCCTCTGTCCAGAGGACTCTGCAGTCATGTGGATGTTGGATGCTGGGCTGTTAGGCCCTCCAGAGGCACCCTGGAGGGGTTGGAGAGGTGATAATGTTCTTCTCCTCCTCTGAAAATGGCATTGCTTGGCCTTAAGCCACATCATAGCCTCTCTGTTAAGGAATTCCTGTGTGGTTTGTCCCCCACTGCCACAGTGATCTTCTTATTGGCTTTCAGTTTCTTTATCTTACTTGGAACTTGGTTTCTGGTCCTTCTGCTAAGTTGAATGGTGATGTCTGAGCAGAGGGTGGGTTATGGCAGCACCATGTTACTGTAAAGGAGACAGAGTGATGGAAAAACACCATACATGGGGGGGGTGATGATGATGGGCCATACCATGGGCCAGGTCATGCGGCAGTATAGGATAAGTATTAGAGTGCTCCAAGTGGCAGTCTTCCCACATGCAGTGAGAGCTATAGGGTCTAAGCATATTTGAAGTTTTTCCCTTCCAGCAGGATAACCACCACAGGAAGAGCCCTAAGTCCTTGGTGGCTGTCTACAAGCTAAACAACATGAACAAACAAAGGATTTGGCTATAAGGGTGTCACTGAGGGCTTAACTGGACAAGGYAGATCCAGCCATTGACTCCAAGGGAATTATACAGATTATAATTAAATGAATGCACGTTTATAAGTGACCTGGGGCTCCTGTGCTGCACAGACTGTAGGTGGGACTGTGGATCAGAGCCACAGTTTGTAAAAATACATGAGAGCAATGGTACAGATTAAAGGTACACCACCCCAGGATGCAGCCAAAAGCCGATGCCTAAGGAAAAGCATGAGAATAYGGCACATAAATACAAATGTTTCCACAGAGCAATCCCAGTCTTCAAAAATTTGTGGTTCATGGACTTTCTGAGCCAACAGTGGCATCACTGTATTTATAGACCTTGTAGGGTTTTTCTAAGTATTCATTTTTTATAGGACTCAGACATTTGGTTGATACTGATTCATTCTGAGGCTAACTGAACTGATAATACTTTTCCCTCAGAAAACTCCAGCACAGTTTTATGCATGCTGAGTCTCTTCAGTTATAAATTGATATTTTCAAATCTAAGCACTGCCCCAAGCCTGCAGCCAGAAAATCAGCTCAGCTGTCTGGGAACTCTGTGAGCTACATCTGCGTGCTTGGGAATGATGATGCAAGTATCTTAACAAAGCAACAAGAGATAGGAGAACAGGAAGATAAAGAAGGTAATCTGCGATGAGCAATTGCTCATCTTCCGAAGAACAGTTGTAGTATTTGAAGTCATCTTTTCTGTACTTTTTTTTTTTTTTCCTGAGGAAACTGTTTGGACTGCTTCCCACATCCTACAGTATTACCCTGCTCACTGTGGATGACAAGCTCAGTGACTGCACTTACTGGACAGCAGGACCTTCTCCCTGCTCCAGCTGACCCTGTAGTGTGAAATTCCCAATGGCCCTTCTGGATTCTCCAAAGATCCTTTCCCCAATGATTTCCACTCTTTAGCTTGAATTTCCCAGCACAAGATACCATACTCAGTCTTTGCTATCCGACAAACAATTCTCAAATAGAGCCTGCTCTTTTCTTCAGATGGGAGATTTTCATCCTAACACTGATTAGGTTAGGGTGATCACTTGTTCCAGCACTTTTTCAGAGGCCCGGTTTGTCTTTTTATATTATTAGAACCTTAAAACTTCCTCAACTTTATTTTAAGAGACATGACTCCAAATATCATGAAACAGAGAATGCATATGATTGTGTCTAAGCTGTTTTGAGTAGTCTAACGCTACACTGATCTCTGGAAGGACCTCACAAAACTGCGAATGGGCAATTAGGTGGCAGATGAGCTTCAATGTAGATAAATATAAGGGAGTTCATCTAGAGAAAAGTAATCTAGACCATGTCTATACAATGCAGAGCTGGGAACAGGCAGTTCCAGCTGAGCATAACTCAGGGAAGAGATCTTGGGAACATCATTGACATCATCAATTTAGTGTGCAGTGGCATTGAAAAAGTCAAAAAAATTTGAGCATCATCAGGAAGGACACTGAGAATAGGACAGGGGACATCACCTTACTGTATACAAAGCCTTGTTATACCCACATCTTCAATACCTAAACCTTGCAGTTCTGGTCTCTGCATCTCAAGAAGGAACAGAGAAAGACTAAAATGGTCTAGGGAATGGTACAGGTGCCTTCTGAGGAGAAGCTAAAATTCAATTTGGATAGAGAAAGGGAGAGAGGAGATGTAATCAAGGTTTACAAAATCCTGAAGGGAGTGGATGTGCCAAAAGTAAAGCTGCTCACCAAATCCTGTTATACTAGAACTGAAAGCAATTGAAAACTAGTTGGGGATTGGTTGAAAACAGGTAAGAAGTTCTTTATGCAGCATGTCATGAGCTGCTGGAACTGGCTGCCCCAGAAAGCTGTGGGAGAAGATGATGGCAGTAGGTTTGGAGAGGAACTGGACAAATCCATGGGCACCAGGTCCATGAACGGCTGCTAGAGGATGCAGGATGTCTCCTCCATGGTCCCATACACAACAGTCGTGGATGCTGGGAATGCACATGGGGAGTGGAGCACAGCGAGTGGCCAGTAGCATCTGCTCTTGCTGCTGTTGGAGACAGAGCCCTGGGCTGGATGGCCCATTTATCTAACCCCATAGGGCATTTCCAGTGTTCTTACATTTTGAGCCTTCCCATCAGTCCCTTTTATACATTCTCCACTTCTCTGCAAAAAGAATATTCCTTCTGCTCTGGGCTTCCTTTCTCCAGGGCTCTTAGTAGACACTGCTCTTCTCTTTCAGGCCTCAGTCACAGGCTTATGTCTGAAGCATCTACGCAATACAACAAAGGTGTCATTTCAGGAGCATTATATTTAGCAGCAATGCCAGAGTAAGCAACACCACCCTCTTCCTTGGTTGTGTCACAATCTAGATTAAAAATAACACAGGAAAAAAGAAGGAATCCCTCAATCTATCTCATTGTGTAATTGCACAAAAATTGTACCAGCAATTCGGTAAAGGCAGGGTGATGGCTCATGTGAATGGCTGAAAAGTAACCTGATTACCACTACAGTGTTTGTGAAATTAGGACTTTAAATGGAATTTAATTACATTTTATGTTTTGCATTTTATTTTGTATAATATTTTATTAATTCCATTTAAAATGCAGTCTAAATCCTAAGGCCACAAGAAGTCAAATTGGGAAACTTTTTGGAGCATATATTTTTTAAAGGAAAATGTTCAACATCTGCTTAGAAACAGCAGCTTCATGTAAACATTGACCCAATTTCTAATGCAAGCAATTAAAGTCAAAGGCTAAATAACTCCAAAATACCAGCTAAACATTTAATTATGGGTAAAGAAAAATACTCTGGATTTGTTCAAAAGTTAAAAATCCTCTTAAATTTTTGTTTTCACTTCAGCCTAAGTTGAATTTTCTGCCAGTTTCTTGGATTGACCAAAAAGTCAAAAAAGTACTGTTGCCTGATGAGCTCTAGGTGATGTTTGTACATAGCGTGTTACTCAAGGTTAGATGTAGACATGTTTTGGCGAATGAGTCTATTGGCTCTTCTCTCTTGTGGGATGGGGCCACTATGGGAACCAGACAATAGACATTAGACATTAGACTAGGATGTCTAGGAGAAGGGATGACTCTGTCTGCAGCATGGCCTATGTTTGTCACAGTGGGTATGCAAGCACATACAGAAAAACAGGTGACACATATGATACATCCAGGTTTTCTATACATAGAGCAGATGAACTTTCCTATCCATGCACAAATATAGATCCAAATGTTGCATCGTAGGTTTCACTTCCACTAGAAAGCTGCTCTGCAAGACTCAGCATTTTCTGACACTCAGCAGCGAAGCATCAAGATCTTCACTGACAAATGACTCTCTCAGAAAGCTGTGGATGCCTTGCCTTTGGTCTGATCCCAACAAAGTAAACAGGGCTGTATCGCTCTGCAGTGCCTTGGCTTTTCTCACCCAACCTAAACCTGATCTAGAAGGGCTCAGTGACCCTGGATCCAGGAGGATGCAACATGACAGCAGGCAGGGACCATGCCTGCATAGGCAGTTCTCTCGTGAAGAAATGAGTCAGGTATCGCTGGCAGATGGGACTGAGATTCCTGCTTGCTCAACAGCAAGTTGCTCACCAGTGCTGGAAATGCTGGGAAAGAGGTGACGAGAAGAGGAGGGACTCAGTAGTTCCTTTTACTAGGTATGTTAGTGCTGCCCTCAGCCAGCCCCGAGTGTCAAACTGTCCCTGGAATCAGGATCATGGTAGAAATGAGAAATGTTGCAGCGGGCAAATGTTATGTAGGGTACACAGTATTTCTGTGACTACAAGCTCAGTATACCTATTTCCTAGAAAATCCCATTCTGTGCAACAACTGCTGAATGGCTTGTATGTGGTACAGGGCTGTAGGGAGAGGAAATACTTTTTACTGGACCAATGGATACAGACTGGAGAAACAGGACAACCTTCAAGCACTGAAACCCTCCTGGGCTCTCTAGATGCAACTTTGTGCAGCCCAAAGGAATAAGCTGCATATTTCTCATTAGGAATCCTCTCGCTTTTCAAGGTTCAGCTCAAAGGCATGTGGCATGGCTGGGGCAATACTGTTTTATAAGGATTCCTGCACATTTCTCTGAAACATCTTCTCCTGCGCAGAGGAAATGCAAATATTCTAGTTTCAACAGCATGGAAAAATAGAAATACTTCTTTTGGGGCCAACTCAAACATTTTGTTTAATCGCAAACACAAAGTTTGCCTTCTAGGTGAGTGTCAAGATGGATGCATAGGTGGATGGAGAGAGGGGGCTTATTTGTTTCTTTTGTTGACGCAGTTCGCTTTCCATTTAGATCAATTTTTAATTAAAAATATCATTTGACGGCAACAAATATAAAAAGCAGCATTCTGAAAATGTCAAAAAGAAATGCTGCTATTTCAAAATGTCAGGAAAAAAAATCACTTGCCACGCTGAAGCTCAGGAAAACATTCCAAGAGAACATTTTTTTCTCTGCTTCAGGAGATGTAAGAATTTACTGCTTAATTTTCCCTTTGAAGTGTCCAGTCTGAGACCCAGTGCCCCATGCTGGGAGAGGAAGGACCTTCTTTTGAACTACACTGCCCAGAACAGGGTACGTTGGAGCACCTCTGTGTACAGAACAGGAGAGCACAAGCCTTGCTTTGTACCATCCATAAGGGCCAAGAAAATCTGGTACTGGAAGCACTAGAGGCCTGTACCCATTGACATTTACCTCCCAGACACAGGAGACCAGCACAATAGACGTTTTCTGAATGAGCTCTTGGAGTGCAGGGAGGTGGTTCTGGAAGCCAGGACAGGTAACATCTGCAGGGCCGCCAGTGTGGGGCAGGTATCTCCTCTGCCCAGCTGGAGGGGCAGCCCTCAGATTCCAGATCAGCCCCAGATCTCTCTGATGATCTGATAATCTTGTCACCATAGCCAAGAAACCCAGGAGAGCTGCTATTTACCAGCCCTGCCATGCAATTCCACCACTGCACTGCTGTCATCCAGACCCCTGGCTGCACCACCTCTGATTTTCCTCCTACTGGGAGACTTGGTCTCCTCCTGTTGAAGAATGATGTGACAAAACTCAGCTTGAGATCCTGTGGCAAGGGAATGGGATTTTTATTATGTTTAGCTTGTCTAACTCTCCAGTCTAACTCTCACACCCCCACAAGACGTGTCTGTCGTGGTAGCCTGGACAGGATCACTTGTCTGAGCTGGAGGACAAGTGACACTGATTATTACATCCTCACTTTGTCTCTCCTGTTCTCCTTGATGGGCAGCAATGAGTCAGGTTTTGGAAAGGTCTTTTACACCCTTTAAGAGTCAACAGTTATTGTGGTGAGATCTTCAGCCTCCAAATCTTGCTGACTCCACTTCTCTATATATCTCAGTCAAGATTGCTGCTTACTGTCTGTGCTTCCTCATTTGGGGTATCTTATAGCTGCAGTCTGTCTTCCTGTCAGGATAACAGGAAGAGGAATAGTATATGTGATGTGACATACCTTGATGCCATCCTTGTGTTACTGGTCATCTGCTGAACTCATCTGCGTGTGGTTTTGATACAAATGACACTTTCCTCTGTGTTTACCAATTTGATTCCTTGGTAATCAGTGCAACACCAGGTCTTTGCCCTAGTGTTTCTTCTAGTGCTTTCACACACAGACATTTCCATTCATTCAAACCAAGCTTAATACTTCTATTAAAAATCTGTACACAAGGATGTGTTTTGGAGCTGTGCAGACCCAATTTTTTCAGTGTCTTCTTGGTCCATTTACACTTCACTGATCACCAAGAGATCAAAGCCCCTTAGCCAGGTTGGAAAATTCTTGGTGTTTAATTGAGAAAGGGCACTGACCCACACCCTGTGCTATCAGTAGGTCTTCAGAGGAGTTTTGCCATTTGATTCAAAGCAGTCCAAATTTACCCTTTATTTCAGCTTCTATCATGTTTCAAATAGCAGATGACCTGTGACTTTCAAGCATTTGGTCCTGAAGCAGCTAGTTGTACGTTCTAGCAAGTTTTGCCTTCTTTTAAGTGAAAAGTAACACTGTTTTCTGTTTGCTATGTTCCCTTGTCACTTCTTTTTACAGCTGCCTCTTTTAAAGCTTCAGCTTTAAAACATGTGTATTATAGCCCATGTTTTATAGCTTGAAAAATAAAACAGGATAGCTATGAGTCAAGATAATCCCACTCTGATTCTCATTCCCTCCATTAGCAATGTAGGAAACACAAAGCAGACATACAGAGAGCACTTTCAAATCAAAGTTTTTCCAGTGAGTTTAAATCCTTATGAAAATATGAGCATTACCCTGCTGTACCTGGCTCAGCAGGAACCTGGGTACTTTCCTAGACCTCAAGACTTTCTCTGGGGAGGACTGAGTTGGTATTGGTGATTTCCTCAGCAAAGAAAATAACAAAACCATCACTGGTGCTGGAGAAGTGGTAAAGGAAAGGCTATTAAAGGCCTCTCTGTACAGTTTTGTTATTTTAAATAGTTGCAACACATATTTCCTGGGCTGTAATTTAGCAGCTGGTGTTCAGTGGAGGAAAGTTGGGGAAAGGCAGATAGAGGTGGTTAGACTTCACTCAACCTAAGGCAAGTGTCTAGGGTCCCTGTACACTCAGCAGAAACGGAAGCACTGGTAGGACATACTTCATCTCCTGGAGCAATGTCTGTGGCTGTATTTGAGTTGTTGAAATTTACTTTATAGATGCTTCGGTCTGGGCAAATTGAAGCCATTTTGCATGCAGTGATGGCTGAAGATACAACATGATTCATATGCTACACAGTCTGCCTTCAGGGCAAAGGCTTGCAGACTAGTGAGGAAAGCCCAGCTGGTCTCAGCAGTCCCACACAGCTGACAGTTAGTAAAACTGCCTGTTAGCACAGGACTGTGAAGCTGGAATTGAATTTCCTTGGCATATTAAGGTAAAACAGCTGAAGAAGGCAGAAGCAGAAGAGGATGGTATGAGATAAAGGATCAGGTGGAGGGAATAACTGTGATTCTGGAAACCATAGGAGCCTTGACTGCTTCCACCCCAGGATAGCTCAGGGAGGTGTTATTAGCTGACTCTGATGTATTTTCTTTGGACCTGGCTGCAGACTGACCTGCAACCTGGACCTGGGTGAAAATGTATTTTGGTTATTCTGGGGATAGCATCTAAGTGCCTGCCAAAGAAGGGAACTGGTACTACCTTTCTCTGTGAGGCACTGTTCATCTGACAAAAAGGCTATGTGAAAACTGACATTATTTGAAAAACTGTTGTCCACGTTAGCTCTTCACTGCCTCCCTCAGCACATGATTCTATTTCTTCCTGGTAGCACAGACACCGTCCTACTCCCCCATGCATGCAAATCTTCCCAATCTCATCTTCACCAAGTCAGAATGTTGCATTTGTTTCTCAGAAAAAGGAAAGATACTAGGAAGCCTGATGGTGTCCTGGGTGGCCCCCTTCTTCCACTTCTTAGGACTTTTCAAACRTATTCAGAGAAGTTCTCAAATGGCTTCATTAGGTGACATCATCTACAGATTTTCCAGGGAAAGATTCCTCTTCTGGAGCATTTTGGTAATAGTAATTGCAGTTGAACGTATACTTTTGAATTTGAGCTGAAGGCTGTAGAATCAAAAATCACAAATTTGGGGTTGGATATTTGAATGGATTCTCTGTCATTTGAGTCAGTGGCCACATAGATGAACTGGCCTCTCAAGAAGTCTTGACTGGACAAGGTCCTAAGCAAACTATTATGACTGGTCCCTTCTGACACCTTCCAACCTAAATGATCCTATGATTTATTAAACAATCCTTTATAATTTGTAGCATAAGCTGTCAGAGAGTTTCGCTAGACTTTCAAGTGCAGTCCAGAATTTTCAGCAGCCAGACACTCAATGAAGCTAGTTCAATGAGTGATTTTGGTGAGTATGTCACCAAAAAGGAACATTGAAACCTTGCAAAGAGCAAATGCAAAGGGTACAGAATGCAAAACGCAGGCAATGAACTAAGAACGTACTGTGCTGTTGGCATACAAAGTAACCAATCAGAACTAGTCTTACACAGCATTTTCAATCCAAATGAACCAATGGCACTCAATTAGCATTTCTGGCCCTCTTATAGCTCATCAGGCACTCTTGAAGGCAGTCCTGTCTCTTGGCCTAGGGATACTGTGTGAGGTTTCAGCCAGGCCACCTTAACCTCCTGCCACCACCGGCTGATTCTGCTGCCCATTCCTTTGCACTGACACAGGTATTGATCTGCTTCCACCATTAGCCAAGGCAGGAGCCAAACCAGCAGAAAATGAATCACTTTTTTTGGATAGGATTAAATTTTTATCATTGAGATGCCTGAACTGGCTCCCTAGGGATCAAAAGAGCAGTGGTGCTGAGGAGGGAAGCAGCAGCCTGTATGGGCAGGAAGGAGGGGAGAACAGCATAGCTGTGCTCAGCAGCAGCCTGCCTGTAGCTGGCTTTGCTGGATCTTCAAACAGAGAAAAGCATTTGGGGAGGCTTTCAGGGGTGCCTAGAGTGATGCAGCTGCCTCAGCTGGAACATGTCCTGTCAGTCTGTGTTTAAGAGAGTGTCCAAAGTCCCATGTCCAGGTAGGCTGCAAGGAGAGAAGGTCCCTGCTTTTCAGTGAGAGTTTGAGAGATGAATAACATTGTAAATCCCAAATCCTAGTGCTTTAGCCAAATGCTCCCACAAGGACTTCTTTGCTAATTATTTTCTCCTGAAATAGTACACTACTAATAATAGGTATTTTCAAGTAAAGGAAAAAACAATTCAACCAAATATTGGCAGATGATGGGGAGAGAGTGAGGTCTGCTGCCCTGCACATATCGCTGGTGTGAGAGAGGAGAGCATATCACCATGAGGACCACAGCCAGACTGGCACCTGAGCCACATTAGGAGACAGACTGGATTAGCTCTAAAGCTGTTATCACTTCTCAAAAGAAGAGAATGAAGTGTGGAAATGCTGGTTTTACTGTTAAATAACACGCCTCCTAATATCATTGCCCCTGATGAATTGCCAGTAATTAGTGGATGTGCTGATACCATCACCTCTGATGAAATGAGGGATTCAAATGCATTTTCTTGCTGTGGCTTTCCATGTTTTCTCAAGCTGGTAAATTCAACCTGTGGGCGTGTGTGACTGTCCTTCCTCAGCTGACTGCTCAGTCCTGCTGCATTTCAGCTGGCAAAGCATGCTGTGCTCAGTGTGTGTAAGCATTACAACACTAGGCAGTGCATGCATGCAGCACAGGGTATTGAGAATCAGTGCACTGCAGTTCTGGGTGATGAAATAAGCATCTGTCCAAAGAGAAGGCGTCAAAATCAGTCCTTTGGCTTTGGAAATCTGGCTCACTCTCAGCTCATCCAGGAGGAAGAGGCATCTTTCATCTCTCCTCTCCCCACAGTGGACTAAGAGTTCCTCAAAGTAAACTAAGCTAAAGGCAAAAGCAGTCCCTGGGGTAAGAAGCTAAACTTTATACTCACTGCTCCACTAAAGGGGATCACAGCATAATGCCTACATTATAATCTGAGGCTCCCACTTGTTTAGTTGTTCTCTATCTCTGCAAATCTTGCATTCCTGGCTGAAGAGCAATTCAGTTTCACAGAAGATGAGGCCCTACTGCCACCCCTGCTCACTCCCACCATCCTCTCTCATAACTTGCTCATAGCTGGTGGTTAGAAAATGCTCTGCTACTTGGGAGTGCTGGCTTTACCACCACCCTCAAACCTAGAACAACTTAGATCTGGTTTTCTCAACCCTGTGGTGAGTGAACCCTGAATTGGTTAAGGACAGTTCTTTGGCCTACCTTTGTGTTTTCTGACCCATCTCAGTTAGTGTTGGTGCCTCCATCCCCAGCAAAATTAAATGAGTTGTTCATGGCTTCCTGGGATCTATACTAGAGCCAGAAACTGAACACAAAATCAGTGGCAACTCTAATACTATTTAGATGGCAGGGATCCCCCACACTGTGGGCTACTGCACAAGTGCAGCTGGTTTCTTTCTCTGGTTTGTATTTTCCACCCTGACTGCCGTTGTGCCTGACATGGTGCTGGCCTGTGCACAGCCCACCCTTCATGCCAGGGTGAGGTAGTACTTAGAAAAGCCTACCAAGGGCTATAAAGCTCTAGTGGGGATGGACCCCACCATCCCTAGATGTGAGAGCCATCTCAGTGCATAATGTTCCTTGGATAGGCACTGCCTCCATATAGGGTTAGAATGTCATTATTACAGTCAAATGTACTGACAGACATCTACCCTCACTGAGCCTCTGGGGACACTGAATAAATGTTCACTGCTCCCTCTGGGCAATTTTGGGCTGTTTTGTAAAGGTCTGTGGGAGTCTACGCCTGCCCTGGGAAATGTCTCTCCTCTGCTTTCCTGCATCTAGATTACATGGGGCTCTGTTGGTCTTGTTAGCCCTGAGAAGAAGCAGTAGCATGATGATTAGTGAGAAAAGCTCATTCTCAGTCAGAGTTCTGGCAAAACCAAGGACCTCCAGATGTTCTGAAAAGCCTTGGGAAAGGCAGCAGGGATGGCGGGTCCCTTTTGCAGCCTGTGCCTTCAGAAAGCTCTATTTGATCCTGGCTGTGGTTCATTGCACTCGTGGGTCTCCCATATCCTGGTCTCCCACACTTCTCTATGAATTGTGATTAGCCAGTCACCTTTCTGCTCTCCTGAAAGCCACTGCTTGATAGCAGGTGATTAAACTGAGACACCTGATTTAATAGTGGGACCAATCTTGCATCATGGCAAATGAAAGCAGAATCACAGCATGACAAGGTTCCAAGGCTCATGACGGTCAAAGGCCCCATGTGGGGATAAAGGAATCTTTGAACAAGGAAAATTTGTGCAGAGGGAAGCTGAGATTTGCTCTTAGGGAAGGAACCTGTAGGTTTCGTCATATCATGTACTATGAACACTGGATATGAATTCATTCATAGCAGACAGCAAATGTGAGATGATGTGTGCGTGGTCACAGGCTCAGGCAGGCTGCTGAAGGAAAGGAAAGACTTTTGGCACAAACAACACTGCTTAATTTACACTTTTACCCACTTTGATGGAAGGCATAAACACCTCACTCAGGTCCAGAGTAGGGGCAAGAGGCCTCCCAGACCCATTTAATCTCCACTTAGCTGAGCTGCACACCCAWCTTTGTGGCCCAAAGTCCTGACTTGCCTCTTACATTACTGTTATTACATTATTCCTGGTTTGAAAGTGTAGTTTTTAATATTTTTCACATGCATGTTAATGATTTCAGAAGTTCCTCTGCTATTGCTTGGACCTCTTCCCCAGCAGCAGTTTGTCATAGGTCCCATGAAATTTATGTTGGAGAAAGGAAGGGCTCAAACACGAGGGGAGAGAGCTTACTGGTGATGCAGAGCAACTGATGGTAATCCCAGGGAGGTGTGCTGGGAAACACTGCCAGAGAATATCACAACAGAGTGACAGGTGATAAAAACAGCAGTTGAATTTAATTGGCAATAGATGTGAAAGTGACAATTCTGAGCATCCGCAATGGAGTGAAACTATCTATTCACACATAGTTTGGTGGGGGCAGTTTTCTGAAAAAAGCAGCTTTGTGCTTAGCTGTAACGCAAAATCAAATGTTGCAACTGCTAGTAGGGAAACAGAGAACAAACATGTAATTACACACGTGTCACCATCTCTTTTGTGTGCACACAAATACTGAGGACAAGATACAAGAGACTGAAAAGAAGGGCATGGGATGATCAGATAAGGAATAGTTTCACAGGGAGAGGAAACTAAACAGACCAGGTCTTCAGGTTGGAAGAAAAATGAGCAGAAGACCATAAATGCAGAGAAGACAAAAAGGAAACACTTATTTACCTTCTTGTAATTCAAAGACTAGAGGCCTTCAGTAAAGTTCCTGGAAAACAGGCTTAAAAGTAGAAAGAGAGGGTACTTTGCCAATTTAGTTGTGGAAATTACTGCCCAGGGAAAAAAAAAATTAAAATTCACAGGAAAAAATTGTCCATTGAGTGTTGTATTCTATAACCGAATGTGGTCTTTGGCTCAGGGTATCTCTAAATTGCAAACTGCCGGAAGCTTTAAAAGGATATAAGGGGGTGAGATTACTCAATATGTGCCTGTTTCTTTATACACTTTCCTTAAGGTTCTGAGGCTCACCTTTGCCAAAGACAGTTTGTTAGCTAGTGGACCTCAATGACAATTTCATCTTGCATGCAGCTTCTTGCTGGTTTAGGCTTCTCTGGGCACAGCAATAACCCCTGTCTCCTTTCTGGACTGCACCGAAAGTCGTGTGGAAGTCAGATAACCCATGCCCAGTCTGGGTGTTTCTSTGCATCACAAACAGGACAGAGGCAGCAAATTTCACATGCCAAAGTAGATGGCAAGCTATCCTTAATCTTCCAGGGCTCTGTTTCTCCTGCATGGTAAGATGGAAATACTAACACTCCACCCTGCGAGGAAATATTCCCAGTGTTCATGAGACCAACCTAGCCAGCCAAAAGGGAGTGATTTAGTTAAAGGAGTCGGAAGGAGAGCCCAAGGAAGAGCAGTGTGCTCACAGTCACAGTCCTGCACAAACTTGGGGATCACCATGACAAAAGCCAGTCAAATAACACCCTGGGGACAGCCAAAATGAGACCCCGAGTATTGAGAGCTGACAATAACCAGAACCTGGCTGGGACTCACCCACAGGCCTCATGTGATACTCTGTGCACTTGCCCATCCTGGCTCACAAACCGCTGTTCAGATCCGGCAAGAAAGAGGACCTTAATTCATGATCGCAGTTCACAGGGCTCTGAAAAAAACCTACACAATGAGGCTGCCTGGGCAGCAGGGTTAGAAAATTCCTCTCCAGAGACTCTCTTGCAGTGGGGGCTAGTGAATGAACAACGATGGCCCCTCAACCACACTTAGCTTTTCCTTACTCCGTGTCTGTTTAGGACAGTGCTGACCAAGCTGAGACAAAAGGACATTCGCTGACTTGGCTGCCAAGTCAAAATAAATGACCACATTTTTTTCTAGTCTTGAAGTCTGGGAATTATGGAGCCCCTGATTAAAGTTAGCTCTTGGGGCTCAGTCTTACAAGGTAGATTTTTGAGAAATTCATTATTGATTTTTCCATGTGCTACTGTGCTGTATTAGAGGAAGAGCAGGATAGTGGCTGAACACTGGAAATGCTAGAAAGGTGATTATGACAGGGCACTCTTGGGAAGTCACTTCAAGCTGTTCTAAAGACAAACTATCAGCTAGTCATAATGCATTATCTTCCTCCAGGATGGCAACAGAACAAGTATCTATATTGCACAAAATGAACAGGCAGCATCACAGAAAGTGCATAAGCAGCAAATACTGGAGGGTTTGTATTCATCTCACAGCATCTCCAACTCAGGCTCTTACCTTTTCTTAAATGGAGACAGGCTTTTGGCTGAAACACTGGGCACTTTCCTTAAAATCTGTCTCACTGGCAATCTGTGAGCAAACAGGATTCAATAAACTTTTATCTGATTCCTCCACATGCAGGAATGGACTTGTCTCTTCCTCCCACAGGAAATGAAAAAGAACATTTTGAGACAAAAAGATGAAAGCCAGACCATGAACAAGATCGAAAACAAGATGAAACCATGCGTGTCCTGTGCAGAGCCAGCAGCAGTGCCAGCAGGAAGAACAATGTCATGCAGCAACTAGCAAACAGCAGCCACTGCTTAGTTCCTCCGATGTTTCAAAAGAGCCAGCACAATGCTAGGGACATCATGTCACAGAGCAGAAAAAGGGAAAGAACAGCAGCTGGATCATGACTGTTCTTTAGGGAACATCAGGCAGGAAAGCAGAGAAAGGCTGAACTAACTAAGCTAAAGGACAAAGATGACCTGAAATAAATGGGTTTGTGGGCCATGAACAGATTTAATCTGGAAATCAAATGTGCCCTGCCATGAGATCAGTGAGCACCCAGAACAGCCTCCCTGTAAAACTGGCAGGAATAAGCAACACAGCTGGATCTAGGGTTTGATGAACCGGACAATGTGATGCTGTAACCTGAGCTCTGTGTCTGAAGTAATTGAACCTGGAGATCCCCTTCGATGCTTCTTTTGACTAAAAATGTTACTGTGTGAACTGTGACTGGAGATGCTGGGGGGACCAGCTGGATCAGAGTGGCAGAACTGTGGCAGTATAAGGATAGGATACAGTAACCTGGAAGACCAGATATGTCTCATTTCATAATAGTGTAAGAATGGCCATAGTGAATTACATCATCTAGCCCAGCATCTTCTCTCTAACACTAACCTGTTGGATACATAGAGATTTCACATAGTGATTTTCAGAGACTTCTAGAGAAAAGGTAAAAACAAAGAATGCTCCCAGATACTCCTCCAGCACCCAACAATTGTGGATAAGGGACTTCTTGAGTCAAAAGTAGTGTTTTGTATGCCATTTGGGGTGGAATGCTTGTCTCTGGGCACTAATCTCAAGGATGTGGCAAGCTGAAACTGGGCCTCTGTGCAGCCAGGAGTGCAAGAGTCAAGGTTGAGAAGAAAAGTAAGATCAAAATAGCATGGTTTCATAGCCTGGTTAGAGAAGAGGAGCCTCGGGTTCTGATCTCTGGATTACTTCCATTTTTTAGTAGTTATCTAATGATTCTCCTGGTTGTCTGGAAGGAAAGGAGTGGTAAAAAGTTTATGTCTTTCCATATACATTTTTGCTTCACAGATACAGGTCTGCATTTCATTGTAAGCCTAGAAGGCTAAGGAAGCTGCTTTGTCTGATGGCCAAGTTCAAACTTAGCTTTCAGAGGTTTTATAACCATGCACAGCAGAAGACAGGGCCAAGATGTCTTGGTCTTCTCTTGCTCAAACACAGTCTGCACCTCTTCCCTGCAGCACAGGCTGCGCTCCCCATTGCAGGGATGTGACTTTCTCATGGTGAGCATCTGGACCAGAGGAATCCTGGTTGCCCTCTTTGTAGTACCCTGCTAATTCTGGGCTGTTTGCTGCTGGACAACAAACCTGCATTGCCACGTGCTGCCATAGTCACAAATTCTGTATGCATTGCTATGCTGTACTGGTCCCATAACACCTGCCTGAACCACTGAACCTGATGTCCCACCAGCAATGATATTGGGCTGGGCAGATGCTGTAAGGTGGAGGGAGGGATGGTTGGTTAGGCTATTGCATACCCTCTGAGCAGTGTGCTGAAAGAGAGATGATGCTGGAAGAGAAGCGGGGGCATTTCTGTGAGGTCAGTGAGTGCAGCACTGTCTCTGAAGGGTGATTCACACTGGTAGTTCCTTAGCATGGGGGTGTCAGTGAGCAGCAGCTAACAAAGCAATGGAAACCTCTATCTAAAGAGCCTGCAGATTACAGCTGAGAGTAGTTTTGCTGCATAAAATGAGTGCTGTGCATGAAAAGGAAGCATTGAATTGGTTTCCTTTTGTTCTTCAAGACCTTTAAAAGCCTTTAAGGGGAGGATCAGGACGGGAGAAATCAGATGATTCTGAAGTGAGATGTTTCTTGATGAATGATGATGAGTGATATCGTTCCAGAAAACTTGGGATATTGTGGTCAGGATTTTACAAACCACCATAAAATTTTGACCTCTTAGTTTACAGGTTCTCCTAGGAAAACCACAATGAGCACCTAATTCACAGAGCAAACTGAGAACATAAGGGACACGAAAACATACAGGTTGATGCCATTATAAGCTCCAAGTGAATCTGGATGTGATAATTAAAGTTAATTACATTCCATTGGAAAAAATTACACAGTGACTCAGAGGTAGCCTGGTCCACTTCAACTTCAGCTCTGATGTGATGGATCCTGTCACCAAGCACCTCTGTTACAGAGCAGTGCATGAAAGTGGGAAACAAAGCAGTCACACGAAAGCCCAAGACTGTTTATTCAGGATATGCTGGCTTTAGGCACACGAGGACAAGCTTTGTGGAAGATCAACAGCCAGCTGAACAGGAGGAAAAGGGCAAAAGTGTGTCAGCAAATGAAGACAGTCCTTAGACATCATAAGAGCAGAATGGCATGTACCATTCTCACATATGTTTTGCTCACAAAACTACCGCTGTACTGCTTGCCCAGTGCCTGTCTATTGCTGGCACAGCAATGACAGTCTTACCTGTTGTACCTGTAGAGACATTGAGGAAGAAACAGTCTTTCTCTTATGGATAAGCAGGATTTTTCCAAGATAATGTTTCACTTTGGTTTTCCAGCTTGCATTTCTAAAGATTCTAGATTTGCCTTCTTTGTGTAAAACTGACTTTTTTATCCAGGTAAAGCCCTGAAAACTGCCTTCAAAAGATGTTTCCCAATGCTGTCAGTAGCAGTCACCTGAAATTACCTTTGAATCTGGTAATTACCTGAATTACCTGGCCCAGGAAATTACCTATGGGTCCTGTTTCCTCTGTACCATCTTAGGAAGTCTAGCAGTTAATAAAGCTGGACAGAAATGCCTGGATGGATGGACAGAATCTGTTTGTTTGAATGACAAGAAGTGAGCAACATTTTCATATGTGCAAATTGTGTTAAAAATATTTGAGAGAAGTGAGCCATAATTTTCCACTAGCCCTACTAATGCCTTGATATTTATTACTCTAATTCCTGTATATCTAAACACTCACATCTTTTTCTACATCTGCCTCCTTTGGGCAGGCTTGTAGCTGGTATAAATCATTATAACTGCAGTGAAGAATTGGTCATTTGCACTACCTGAGCGCCCAGCATCCAATTAACCCCTCCTCCCATGGAAGTGCATTCAGCAAGCGTTAGATATAAACGAGCAGTTGATGGGATGGGCAACTTTAGCCACCTATAGGGACCCCAGAGCAAAAAACGATCCAAAACATCTCTTTGACTTCTTTGCTGCTTGGGGAGCCAGAATCAAATACAGGGTTATTGCCAGGACTAGAGCAAGGCATATACAACAGAGTCATTTTGCTTACAGAGTTTTTTTTTATGTTGGTAAAAAGGAAATAAGATCCCCAAGATAATCTCCAGAATAGTGACGGCTACAGAAGGCATTGGGAACTGTCTAGAGGGGAAAAAAGTTAATTTGCTTACATTCTTAACAGTAGACATTTCTACTGTCTCTGGCAAAAACATCCTTAGGTGTTTAAATACAAATGTTCTCTCAATGTAGTTTATTTAGTGTATGATTTCCTACATGATTAAGGAAGGCAACCTGAAAAAAAGACAAAGTCTTGGCAACTTGCAGAGTTGATTCTTCTTGACACAGACACCTGCCATTTGAACTAACAGAATYTGGCAGCAGCAGGAGTTTTCTATGTCTATTTTCAACATTAGAGACACACACCTCACCAGTAAGTTTCATAGTCGTTGCTGCCAGTGGAGAAACAGGGGAGACTAAAATGGCCTGTGCTTCATTGCAGACTTTGGAGAAGTTCTAGGAGTTCAGGACATTTTCTCAGGTAGCAGAGGACAATGGGAAAATACTGTTTCAGCTTGAATGAGAAAGTCGCATTTTCAGAAATAACAAACTCTATGGAAATCAATTCTGCTAGRAGATGAGGCGTGCTCCATCTTTTCTGAGATGGAGAAAACTGACACTCTCTCATGAAGAGATGGAGATCATAGCCTCCTCTGAACACCTGGGCTATTAAGCAGCTGCTGGAACTCAGTCCATCATTGCTTTTGTTTTAGTTACAAACATTTCAAAAGGAAACTTTATTTCAGGTCAAGTGGAATATTTTTTGGACTACCCAAACAGTCCATTTCACTATTCCTCATTTTTATCATTATTTTAGATGAGCCTGAATTTCAAAGCTTTCAGGTTTACCAAAGAAAATATAAACAAGCCATAGCATAAATCTGCCAAGCTCCAATTTCACAGAATCACAGAATCACAGAAGGGTTGAGGTTGGAAGAGGCCTCTGGAGATCATCTAGTCTAACACCCCTGCTCAAGCAGGGTCACCTACAGCAGGTTGCCAAGGATCATGTCTAGACAGCTTTTGAATGTCTCCACAGATGGAGACTCCACAACCTCTCTGGGTAACCTGTCCCTGAGCTCAGTCACCCTCACAGTAAAAAAGTTTTTCCTCACGTGCAGATGGAACTTCCTGTGTTTCACTTTGTGCCCGTTGCCTCTCGTCCTGTCACTGGGCACCACTGAAAAGAGTCTGGCTCCATCCTCTTTACACCCTCTCTTCAGATATTTAAACGCATTGATAAGATTCCCCCTCTGTCTTCTCTTCTCCAGGCTGAACAGGCCCAGCTCTCTCAGCCTTTCCTCACATGAGAGAAACTCCTGTCCCTTATTCATCTCAGTAGCCCTTTGCTGGACTCGCTCCAGTAGCTCCATCTCT